>NC_143516.1:70842622-71184970 GCF_031878675.1 Megascapheus bottae
AAGACTCAAGAACTTTACTACCCTGGTAAAGCTTTGAACTGGGATTCTCATATTTTATTAGAACAATGTAAGTCACCAGCATCCAGCTTTAAATATAAGTTTTAAATGAAAATGAAAATGACATAGATTGACGACAAAAAAGTACTCTTCAAGTAATCAACTCCAGGTAAATCTTAAAACCTACATAGAAAAATTTATCAAGAGTTATACATTGAGGAAAAAGAAAGGAAAGACAAAGAAAGAAAGGAAGGGAAGGAAGGAAGAAGGGATGAGGTGAAGGGGGAAGAAAGAAAAGGAGGGAGGGAGAAGGAGAAGACAGATAAAGAAAAAAAACAGGAAAATTAAACAGGAGTGTTGAAATTCTTTCGTTTTGTTTTGTTTTGAAAACTCTAGTTTTCACTTGTCTATGCCCAGCATTGTTGAATGTGAGAAACTGGGACACGGTTTCTGGAAAATAAGTTTGGAAGTCTGTATCATTAACTACTGTCATTCAGTTTAACAAATTTACTTCTAGCTAATTCTCTTTAGGAAACTAATTAGGGCATGATTGAGGCAGGGTCATTCAGTGCTGCATTATCGACATATTTAGTTGAATTCAGTTTCCTGGGATGTCATACAATGCCAACTTCAGTAGCAAGGTGTATTTGCTAATAGTAAAAGTAGCAAACTTTGAATATGATCTAATAAATTACTATGGATCTAGGCACTTAGTGGCTCAGGTCTCTAATCCTAGCTACTGTGGAGGCTGAAATATGAGGCCACTCTAGGCAGGAAAGTTCCAGTGATTCTTATTTCCACTTAAAAAATGGAAAGCAGGAAGTAGAGCTATGGCTCAATTGGCAGAACACCAGGCTTGAGTGAAAAAACTAAGCAAGAGCCAAAGATCTCAATATTGGCACCATTAATTAATGTCTAGATTTCTTTAATATCACTATAATATCACAAGGTGCTTTATATTAGGAAAGGAGAAGAACCATATCAAATGTCCTAGGAGGAAATTTCCATAAGCAGGAAATTTCTATGCACCAGACCCTTTCTTGAAGTGCATATTCACTGGCTTGAGACTATTGTACATTTATGTATGTGTTTTTTTGTTTTTGTTTTTATTTTTTTTGTCAGTTGTGGGCTTGACTCTGGGCCCGGACGCTGTACCTGAGTTCTTCAGCTCAGCGCCACAGCCACAGCACCCCTCACAAACTCAGAGTGCCTGGGCTGGATTTGAACTGTGATCCTCAGATCTCAGCCTCCTGAGTAGCTAGGGCCACCACACCCAGTTATTTATGTATGCTTTAAAGGAGAACTATTGCCATGTGACAATGACTCACATCTATAATCCTAGCTACTCAGGAGATGGAGATTTGAGGATCCTGGTTTGAAGCCTGCCTAGGCAAGAAAGTCCACGAGAGGCTTATCTCAATTAATCACTAAAAAGTTGTAAGCGAAACTGTGGTTCAAATGGTAGAGTGCTACCATTGAGCAAGGAAAGAAACCTAAAAGACAATGTCCAGGCCCTGAATTTAAGCCCCTTTATAGAGGAAAGGAAGGAAGAATGGGAGGGAGGGAAGGAGGGAAAGAAGGAAGGAAGGAAGGAAGGAAGGAAGGAAGGAAGGAAGGAAGGAAGGAAGGAAGGAAGGAAGGAAGGAAGGAAGAAAGGAAGGGAGGGGGGAAAAAAAGCAGAACCATTTGAAGAATTGATTATGGTACGGTCTCTGTTTACATATGGAAAAAGGTTGATGGGGTGGGAAAATTGTTCCCAAAACAGGTTGAAACCAGAACTTAGAGCTAGACATATCTAGCCATGTAGTGTAAGGAAGAAAAGGAGGGAGGGTGACCCATAGTAGAAATGGTAGTCTCTCTGGGTACATTTTTTTTCCTTTCCTCTTATTTTTCTTTTCTTTTTTTTTTTTTTTCAGTTGGCTGTGGGGCTTGAACTCTGGACCTGGACGCTATGAGCTCTTCAACTCAAGGCTACCACTCTACCCCTTGAGCCATAGCACCACTTCCGGTTTTCTAGTGATTAATTGGAGGTAAGTCTTCCAGTCTTTAGTGCCCAGGCTGGCTTTGAACCTCAATGCTCAGATCTCAGCCTCCTGAGTAGCTAAGATTACAGGAGTGAGCCACCACACCCGTGGTTTGTTTTTTGGTTTTCTTCTTTCTTTCTTTCTTTCTTTCTTTCTTTCTTTCTTTCTTTCTTTCTTTCTTTCTTTTCTTTCTTTCTTTCTTTCTTTCCTTCTCTCTCTCCCTTCCTTCCTTTCTTTCTTTCTTTCTTTCTTTCTTTCTTTCTTTCTTTCTTTCTTTCTTTCTTTTCTTCTTTCTTTGTTTCTTTGTTTCTTTCTTTCTTTCATTCTTTCTTTCTTTCTTTGTTGATAGTACTTGGGTTTAAACTCTAGGCCCTAGGCTTGCTAGAAAGAGCCTTTACCACTGAGCCATGCCTTTAGCTTGATTTTTTTTTGATATTCTGGGACTTGAAGTCAGAGCCTGGGCACTGTCCCTGGGCTTCTTTTGCTCAAGACTAGCTCTCCACCACCACTAGAGCCACAGCACCACTTTTGGTATTTTTTCTGTTTATGTGGTATTGAGGAATCAAACCCAGGGCTTCATGCATGCTAGCCAAGCACTCTACCACTAAGCCACATTCCGAGTCCCCCCATATTTTTCTGTTTTTATAATTTTCTGAGTTTTGCAAATTTTAAAGAGTGAATAATCCTTAGTTGTATGATTAAAGGGAAATTACTAATGCAAAATGTTGTGAAATTATACAGAAATAAAGGACACGTACAAAACAATCCTGCAATCTTTCTTATTCTAATCCATATGCCAAGAATTTGCTTTATTTAATCAATTCCATCACATGTTAAAATGAAAGTCTCTGGCAGACAAAATAACCTGGTCTTTATCTGACCAGCCTAAAGTGATTCTGTGGCTCTTTTAGTATTGAACACTTAATTAAAAATAAATAAATATGTACATTTATAATAATATATCTATGACATGATTTTATAATGTGTAATATGTATGAATATGCACATGTGTATACACACATACACATGTATAATCATAACATTTATTTCATTCTTTGAGGGAAAGAGATATAAACAAAAAAGGTCATAGGTTACCTAATGGTATTTCAGTGCCCTTTGGAGATGGGGGAAAATGATACCAAAAACTTTGTCTAAATTCTTGTAGTAACCAATAAAAATATTATTAAATAATATGGAAACATCTTACAGAGCTGTGGAAAAGCCCTGTCCAAGTTCCTGCTGTTTTCCTACTCCTGGAATCTCACCCCACAACTATCTTGTTAACAATTCAGTATACTAAAGGACATGCAACATTGCAACAAATGCATTTTGTGTTTTCATTTGTTTCTTCGGAAACTACCAGACATTTTCTTTTTTCTTTTTGTTATACTGGGGCTTGAACTCATGGCCTGGGCACTGTCCCATCACTTCTTCATTCAAGACTGGCTTTCTACCACTTGAGTGGTAGAGAGAAAGGCTTTGAAGAGAAAGAAAAATCTTGATTCACCTATCTATAGCCTCCTGTGGAGCTGGGATTAAACGTATCTGCCACCATGCTCAGTTTATTATTTTTATTGTAGCACATTTATTGGAAACCATTCAGAAAATATAGAAAGGCTTGTATATGACCTTTATTCTATTGCACAATTAACATTCAGGCGCTGATCTTTCTAGTTTTTATTATGTTCTTAAAAATACATGTATTAGGGCCGGGAGTTTGGCCTACTGGTTAAAGTGTTTGCCTAGCATGCACGAAGACCCGGGTTCGATTCCTCGGTACCACATACATAGAAAAAAGCCGGAAGTGGTGCTGAGGCTCAAGTGGTAGAGCTCTAGCCTTGAGAAAGTCCAAGGACAGTGCTCAGGCCCTGAGCTCAAGCCCAGGACTGGCAAAAAAAAAAAATAAATGTATTACACTACATCTTAGGTAAATTGCAATTTAGACACAAGTCTGTATGACTTAAACATATTTGCTGAATGATATACTAAGATAAAAATTTATCCTACTAGAGATATTTAGATTTTTCAAACTATTTTTCATTTTTTATTTCTGCCAGTCCAGGCACTTGAACTCAGGGCCTGAGTTCGCTCGTTCGTTCTTTCTTTCTTTCTTCCTTTCTTTTTATTTTTTTTTTACCAGTCCTGGAGCACTGTCCTTGAACTTTCTTAAGGCTGGTGCTCTACCACTTGAACCACAGTACCACTTCCAACTTTTTCTGTGTATGTGGCACTGAGGAATCGAACTCATGGCTTTGTGCATGCTAGGTAAGCTAGGCCACATTCCCAGCCCCCTGAGCTGTTTTCTCTCAAGATTAGCACTCTACCACTAAGCCACAGTTCCAGTTTGGGCTTTTTTGGTAATTTACTGGAGATAAGAGTTTCATGGACTTACCTGCCTGGGCTGGCTTCAAACTGCAATCATCAGATCTCATCCTCATGTGTAGCTAGACTTACAGGTATGAGCCACCAATGTCTGACTATCAAACTATTTTTAAAGCAGTAAAGCACAGGATATTATTGATCTATCATGCTATGTTTCCTCAGTAATCTCCATGTGCTGAAATTCACGTTTCTGTTTCTCTAACCTATAAGCGTTAGATTACCAAGATAAAGGAATTTAAGCACAACTACGTCTTGATTATCTGTTTATTTGCTAGAAATCAAAAGCCAAGGGTCAGGAGTTTGGCCTAGTGGCAGAGTGCACCTAGCATGCATGAAGACCCAGGTTCGATTGCTTGGTTCCATGTACATAGAACAACAACAACAACAGCAACAACAAAAAGCTGGAAGTGGTGCTGTGGCTCAAGTGATATAGCGCTAGCCTTGAGGAAAGCCCAAGGACTGTGCTCAGACCCAGAGTTCAAGCCCCAGGACTGGCAACAAACAAACAAAAAACTTTTTTAGCCAGATGCGTGGCCCATGCCTGTAATCTTAGCTACTCAGGAGGTTGAGATCTGCTGATCTTGGTTCAGACAGCCAGGGCACTAAAGACCATGAGACTCACTAGAAAAGGGATCAAGGGGTAGAGTGGTAGCCTTGAGCCAAAGAACTCAGGAATAGCCTCCTGGCCCAGAGTTCAAGCCCCATGACCCACCAAAAAAAAAAAATCCAAGACACTCTCTCTCTCTCTCTCTCTCTCTCTCTCTCTCTCTCTCTCTATATATATATATATATATATATATATATGCACTGTATGTACATATATACATATATGTATGCATTTTTTCCAATAAGCTAAGTTCCCAACTATGATTTTCTGTTTCATTCTATTATCTATCATGTAGAGATAGGTGCCTAAAGTCTGACAATTTTTCAAGAATTTTAGAAGAAGAAAGAGAAGATTTCACATTTTCAATTTCCTCTTATTTTCTTATATGTCACATGAACACAATTAAACAAAACAAAAGATAACAAAAAAACCCTCCACAGATCTTTAGGCAAGATCATTCATGGGTTCAGAAGATTTCACTGAAAATTGATCCTTGACCCTTATAAATCATGTATCCCCTCTCACCTCACATACAAGAAATCTTTTTGCATTCTTTTCTGCTTTGTAGACCCTGTCTTTCAAGATCATTTGGGTTGTCTGCCTCTGCCTGGCTCCTCTGTTTTCTCCCCAGAGCTATTTACACACTGGGTTTCTTGCCTGCCTTCCAAGACAATGGAGACACACAAGACAGCAGAAGAGGCAAGGATTTGTTATTATAGGTTTTTTTCCTTCAGAAAATCCTCCCAATCAGCAAGTCTATACCTTCAGTCCAAAAGACAAACTCAAGAAAGGACTAGATAATTCTAATTTTATAGTATTAGCCAGTATTCAAAGTATATATCAATACGGGGAGTGGGTGGTGGGTGGGGGGAGGGTAATGGGTACCAAGACATGTGAAAGGGTATCAATGTATGTGAATTAATGCACCTTCTATCTGGCAAATATTATGTAACCCTTTTATTAACTACAATAAAAATATATTTTAAAAAAAGTATATATCAAAGTAGTCAGACAAACACAGGAACCAGTAGACACAGATCTACTGGTTAGATCTGGTTAGATCTACTGTTAGAATGAGGCCACCGATCAAATCTTATTAACTGGTGAATTATCTCTTGATCAGTGAATCACCTTTCCATTACCTACAAAATGGGCAAAGAACCTTAGCAGCCCACATATGGTTTGCAAAGCATATTTGAACAGCTACTTCCATCCTTAATTTATTGTAACATCCATTACTATCCTTCATTTCTAAAGTCCCAGAGAAATTAATGGCCTGGTTATATTTCTGTTCAATTAGCAGGGTCAGACATGTCTCTGAATCAAAATAGTAAGCCTAAAGCCCTTTCATTCTTTCAAAATTTACATATATATAAGTACATATACACATATAATGCATACATGGATATGAGCTGAGAGGGAGTGGCTCACTCCTGTTATCGTGACTATTTAGAAGAATGAGATCACAATTTGAAGCCAGGCTGAGCAGGAAAATCTATAAGAATGTTATCTCCAATTAACACCAAAAAACAGGAAGTGGAGCTGTGGCTCAAGTGTTAAGAGCATCAGCTTTGAACAAAGAACTAGGGAAGGCACCCAGTTCTGAGTTCAAGTCCCTATACCAGCATACACACACACACACACACACACACACACACACACACACACACACAATTATATATCTGTATGTATGAATGAAAGCTTCCCTCCTCCCCCATTATTGTATTTATTTTCAGACAACTTTAGGAAGATGTTATTTTACATGAGGAATGCTTTGGATAGAGTTCAGAATATTACAACAGATATTGGCCACCAAATGGCAGTAAATCAGGAAATAAAATTTAACAGATTAGAACTAAACAGTACACTCTCATGGAGTTTTGTGTAGTTGTCTTCTATTTCTGTAATCTTATTAATTTTTTAAATCTCTCCCATCCGCTGTGAGTGATCCTAACACTTATTCTCTAATCCACACATTCGCCCCCTCTCCTAATCACATATCTTTTTCTTTGGGTAGCTGCAATACAGCCTCTAAGCCTAACAGATTCAATTCCCATCCATCTGTGGTGTGCTGATTCCAATAGAACCCCCTAGAACATTTCACAGTGGCCCAATAGTGTCCTTCCTGGCAGAGAACATTAGCAATGAATTCCATCTGAGAAGTTGCAGACTCAAAAGCTCAGAAAATGATAATTCCTCAAATCTTTGACATTCCAGAATTCTAATTTCTTTTGTAACTTCGACAGAGTCTTATCATCATTTTCATTCATTTCTCAAGCTATGAAACTCACAATGAAATATATTTTCTACTTGGTTTTTCCTGTGTGCTGAGTCAGTTATAAATGATACAATTACTTCATCAAAAAACAAACAGGCATTTAGCAAACACTCTCCCCATACCCAGTCTGTCCTAGAATCTGGGGACCCAAGGGCACAGTTGTTCTCAGGCACATGCGCGTACACATGCATGCATGTGAGCACGCGCGCGCACACACACACACACACATGCACACCCCTCCCCCTACACACTGCTTTATTAAGATTTGCTTATGAAGTGTATAAAATAACTTCACTGTATATGTTATGCATTATATTTCATTTCTTTAAAACCACCTTTTATGTTGCTAATGTTCCTGTTCAGTGCACAGTGACCCTAAATCTCATTTTGTCATACTCTAAAAACTTTCAGTTGTGATTTCCTAACATATGTTTGTCCTACATTAATTCTTTGTTTCTTTGATTTGTGCTAGTACTGGGACTAAGCTAGGGCTTGGGTGCTGTCCCTTAGCTTTTGCCCACAAGGATAGTGCTCTACCACTTGAACCACATATCCATTTCCAGCTTTTCTGGTGGGTAGTTGGAGGTAAGTGTCTCGCGGACTTTCTTGGCTGGACTGGCTCTGAACTGTGACTATCAGATTTCAGCTTCCTGAGTAGCTAGGATTACAGGCATGAGCCACTGGTGTCTTTCTTATCCTACATTAATAAGTTTGTGCTAAATTCATAAATGAATGTTAAATTCATAAATTCATGCTAACTGCATAATTTTATGCAATGTTGACAGCTTTCATCAAAGCAGGTCAAAGAAGTATACATTTATTATAAATCAAATAAGTATACATTTCTTCTTGCACTCAGTTACAAAAACTCCCAAAATTCTAAGGGAGAATTTTAATCATATTTGTTCCTAGTTTCTTCTAGTTGTAGATAAATAAAACAACACTGGTTGTTTTAAAATAATGTCATTTAATAATAAAATTACAAATATGTGTCTATATTTTACTTGTAGTTTAATATGTTTGACAGTCAGATAGCTAAAATGAGATGCGATTCTTTTACTTTAGCTATTCCTTAACACCTTTGTAACTATTCTAGTCATCATATTTTACTATTTTTAGCTCTGCTGGTTGTAGTTTAGAAATATACTCTTTATATTTCTATTTGGGTGTTTTTGTGGCGGGGAGAGGCGAGTACTTGAACTCTGGGCCTTGTCTCTGTCAGTTAGCTTTATTGCTTGAGGTTGGTGCCATACTACTTGAGCTACATCTCTGCTCTGGCTTTTTTTTTTTTTTGCCAGTCCTGGGGTTTGAACTCAGAGCCTGACTACTATCCTAGGCTTTCTCAAGCACTGGAGCCACAGCACCACTTCTGTGGTACCAAGGAATCAAACCCAGGTCTTCACGCATGCTAGGCAGGCACTGTTACCACTAGACCACTCCTGGCCCCACTCTGGCTTTTTGCTAGTTAATTGGAGATAAGAGTCTTGTGGATTTTACTTCTTTGGCTGGCTTCAAATAGTGATCCTCAGATCTCAGCCTCGAGTACTTAGGATTACAGGTTGAGCCACCAGTATTCAGCTATTTCTATTTCTTGTCCCCAAATTTTAATCTTTATTGACCTTCTTTCTGGTACAACAAAGATTTTCAACTCTACTCATCTCTACATTTTATTCTCTTCCTTTCCATCTTCTGCCAATTAGCTGTACCTATGTTTTCACTTCCTTGGGGTTAATGAATTGATAAATATCTTTATTTTAATATTCAAATCATGTTGAGTGTTTATTGTTTGGTGATATTGAAATTTGAACTCAGGGCTTCTCCTTGCTCACCAATCCTGGGCATGTTGATTTGCTTTTCTGAAGAGAGGATGCATTCACCTTTGTGTTAAGTAATCCAATTTAACTGTATGCTTGATGCAAATGACCTATAACTTCTAGTTTGCTAAAATATGGATGACAAAATTAAAGATGATAGTGGGAATTTCTATTATAGTTCATGTCTCATTGTCATTATAAATGAACTGCGTTTAGCTCACTAAACTCAGGACTTATCTGTAGTTCAAAATGGTATTCATGCATGTTTACCACACTTTGTTTCATAAAGTAATTTGAATAGCATAAATAAGTCAAGCAAATAATATACATGAATTATAATAAACCAAGACATGATAATGTTTATTAAATGGATGCACTGATATGCACTTATATTCTCAGATATATATCAGATTAAAGCAGAAGAATTACTTGTGCCTAGGGTATTGAAACCAGACTGGACAACACAAAGAGACTGTATAGCTGTATACATTTTTTTTTTTTGCCAGTCCTGGGCTTGAGCTCAGGGCACTGTGCTTGGACTTTCTCAAGGCTAGAGCTCTACCACTTGAGCCTCAGCACCACTTCTGGCTTTTTTCTATGTATGTGGTACCGAGGAATCGAACCCGGGTCTTCATGCATGCTAGGCAAGCACTTAAACCACTAGGCCAAACTCCCGGCCCCTACATTTTTTTTTAAAGGAAGAAATTACAGTGAATCAGGCCATGATATTATGATACATAGATTTATTTACTTCTGAGCTTCAAATAGCTGAAGAATGAGACATAAACAGTAAAGAAAATTTCAAGGAAAACACACTTTGTAATATTTAATTCTGAAAGAAGCTTTCCTGAGGGACTGTGATCCAAGGTAAAACAGGGAAGGTAATAAAGTATACCCATCATCTGTGTTTTTTTAAATTTTTTTCATATGCATATAAAATATTTTTGCCAGGAATACAACACAATGAGAAAATTGTAGAGTCAGATTCAGAACTTTAGAAATATATTCTTTGTGGGCAGGGAATTTGGCCTAGTGGTTAAAGTGCTTGCCTAGCATGCACAAAGACCTGGGTTCGATTCCTTGGTACCACATACATAGAAAAAAGCCAGAAGTGGTGCTGAGGCTCAAGTGGTAGAGCTCTAGCCTTGAGAAAGTCCAAGGACAGTGCTCAAGCCCTGAGCCCAAGCCCAGGACTGACAAAAAAAAAAAAAGAAATATATTCTTTGTGAAAGTAGTATTAAAAAAAAAAACTTTCCAGGATCGGGGTTTGGCTCAGAGGAAGAGCCCTTGCCTGGCAAGTGCAAGGCCCTGAGTTCGGTCCCCAGCACTGGAAGAAAAAAAAAAAAAACTTTCTAAGCTAGGTACCAGTATCTAGCTACTCTGGAAGCTGAAATTGGAGGGATCACAGTTCAAAGCCAGGCAAGGCAGAAAAGTCTATGAAATTCTTCTCCAATGAATTTATTTAGTGCCTAAGCCCTAAGTTTAAGCCCCAGGACTAGAGAAAAAAAAATGACATAGTTCACAGAAGTAAGTTTCCCTTATCCGTGTCAGAAATAGAAAAATGGAGCTAATTATTTTCCTATTCTCTATAGAGGTATTATTTCATTATCCCTAACAATATCATTTGCAGGTAAATGAATTAGATATAGGGAATTAAAGCAAAGTCAGTCACAGAAATCCAGAAGTATTTCAACTAACAAAGTCCATGAAAAATAAACCTAGTTATTTGAAATACTCATTGATGAAGCTATCATAGTATGATAGTCTTTTATTTTATTTTATTGTTGGGCTATAGTTACAGTCATCAGATGGTGGGTACATTACTTCTTGAACATCGCTCCCATGTTTTTCTCCCGCTTCCTCTCTGCCCACCCCTCCCACTCATCTTGTTTTCTCCTTACTTTCCCATTTTCAAACACATGAATAAATGTATATATAGTATACCAGGTACCAAAGTCAGATACAGTAACAACATATGATAAACCTTAAAGGGAAAAGAAGAAAAAAGAAATAGCTTCACATCTGAACACATTAAGAACAAGAACCATACTGGGCACAGTGGCTGTAATCCTAGATACTCAGGAGGCTGAGATCTGAGGATCGAGATTTAAAGCCACCCTGGATACTTAAGTTGGTGAGACTCTTATGTCCAACTAACCACTAGAAAACAAGAAATGGGTGGGAAGTGGGGCTGTGACTCAAGGGATAGGGCGATAGTCTTGAGCTGAAGAGCTCAGGGACATCGCCCAGGCACAAAGTTCAAGCCCCAGGACCCCCCCCCCCAAAAAAAAAGAACAACAATCACAAAGACAGACCTTTTTAAACATAAAGTCTTATTAGCATGGATGTCTTGGGATAAAGTAAACAAATTGCATTATGACACTTAGAATATATAGCCAGAAATACAACATTTAGGCTAGGTGTGGTGGGTCATGCCTGTAATCCTAGCTACTCAGGAAGCTGAGATCTGAGGATCAAGGTTCAAAGCCAGCCCAGGCACAAAAGGACCTGAAACTCTTATCTCCAATTAACCTGTAGAAAAAAATGAGAAGTGGGGCTGGCTCAAGGGTAGGGTAGTAGCCTTGAGTTGAAGAGCTCAGCAACAACGCCCAGACCCAGAGGAATGGGAGTAGCCTTAATCTAAAGAGCTCAAGGACAGACCTCAGACTGAGTTCAAGCCTCACGACCCACACACACACACAAAAAAAGTAAACAAACTCCAAAAATGCTTATAAAATTAGACCCAAGCATTAGTAATTTCCATGTAAAACTATGTAAACTAGCAGACGTAAGATATGGTGAAATTTTATGAATAGACTATTAAATTGAGCATTGTGATTCATCTTGTCTTGAGAAATATGTTACAATAGGAAGCATCTTCCCTAAATAGGCTTCTCTCCTAATATACATTTCATTAAAGAAGGAAGAAGGGGAAGAGAGGAGGAGGGGAAAGAATAGGAGGAGGAGGAGGAGGAGGAGGAGGCAAGAAAGGAGGAAGAAAGCAAAGGGAAGGAAAGAAGAAAAGGAAGGGAAGGAAAGGGGAGGAAGGGAAGGAAGGAGGGAGGCAGGTGAACCGAACTCTGGAAGTACTGCTCTGTTTTTCCCCTTTTCTTTACAGGAGTCTCCCCATGTTTTTCAGATCGTCCTTAAAAGCATGGGCTCAAGAGCTCCTCCTTCCTTAACTTCTTACAACAAACTCCAGTAGCAGAAACTCCAATTACTTAGAAGTACTTAGTACTTCTTCATTTTTGAATTACTTTGCCCTGGAATTTCAGGCAGACATTTCCACCACACCTGTTTTGAAAGAAACTGATAGGGTAAAAAAGAAATCAGGCTAAAAAATAATAAAACCTTGCAGTCAAATGAAATATTACGAGGCTGCAAGTGGACAAGTATTCTGACAGAAAAGCAGAGAATAAGGGGGCTGCTTTCACTTGGCACAGTATCTTACTCAATACAAAGTGCTCGACAAATGCTATTTTGGTTGGGTCACACTCAATGAGGCAGGCAGAGCCCACAATATTGTCCTCTAATTATAGTTTATCATTAAGACCCTTTCCAAAGTAAATCCAGCATTTGTATTTTTTGACAACTCCTGGTCTTAAGCATCATGCTAATATTGGAAGGCATGGTATGTTTAAGCCTTGAAACCTCATAACTGTGTTTTGTTTTTTGTTTGGTTGGGTTTTTTGGTACTGGGTATTGAATGTAGAGCCTCTGAGTGTTCTACACTCTCTCCACAACCCCACCTGCTTTGTTACTTCTATTATTTATTGGTCTTGGGTTTACATATTACCTCCTGTGTAGTATGGATTACCATACCAGATGTGGTAATTCCTCTCTCTCTCTTTCTCATTTTGGATTATTGTATAGATCATAGTTTAAAAAAATAGTCATCAAAGCAATTTATGCAAAAGGAACATGTCCCAGGTACAAAAATTTTAAAGGCAAAATTGATTACCAGAAGAAATAAATTGAGCATGCCCAATATTTGAAGTGTACAAATACTGCAATTTTATTTTCAAAATAAATAAATATGTGCACCAAATACCTTTCAACTATGGTGAATCTGCTTTGAGGGAAAAATCTCAAAAGTTCATTAACTTTATATGAACAATGTAATAAACTTATAACTGCAGGGTGCCTATTTATTGCAAGGTACTCGGATCAAAAGCCAGACATTTTGATTTTTAGCCTCTGCTTTACTGGAGTCTTTTACAGACAGATGGAGCTAGCTTACATATATATCATCTATGTCTGCATTTTATTCAGGTATTTGATTTCCATTGAAGATAGGTCATGTGACTTTATTGTAGAAATACGGTCACAATATGATTTCCATGTGGAAACCCTTCCTTTCTTCCTTCCTCTCCTTCCTTCTTCCTTTCCTTTCTTTTTTTTCTGTTTCCTCCCTCCCTGCCCCTCTCCCTCCCTCCCTCCCTCCCTCCCTCTCTCCCTCCCCTGCCTTCCTGCCTTCCTTGCCTTTCTTTCCTTTCACCAGTACTGGTCCTTGAACTCTGAGGGTCTGGATGCTGTCCCTGACCTTTTTGTTTTGTTTTGTTCAAGTCTAGCCACAGCCCCACTTCAGGTGTGTTTCTGGTTTTGCTGGTTATTTGTCGATAAGTGTCTCACAGACTTTCCTTCCCAGGCTGGTTTAGAACTCGGACTCTCGGCTCTCAGCCTCCTGAACTGCTAGGTTTACAGGTGTGAGCTGCCAGAACCATTTACAGACGGAGGGACACACGTCCGTGCCAATGACAGTAGGACTTTACCTACTGCAGACACCCGGTGCTCCGGCAAATTCCTTAACAGAATCCTCAAGAGTCCTTGCGTGAGTCGTTGAAAGTTGTTGATGTTTTTAAAGGGAAAACCTTAACTCAGTGCTGCAACGTGTGCAGCTTTCTCCGGCAAAGGCGTTTGCAGGACAGCACTAGTGTCCGGAGTGCCCGATTATCTCATTTGGGCGCCGGACCTCCGCTGGAGACTGGCTTGGCCGCACAGCCCGGACTCCTCCGGGTACGGGCGCCGGGATCTGGGCCCGCCTCTGCGCTCTGAGCCGTTCCTTCCCAGCGGATCAGGGCGGGTGTGTTGCCGGAGTAGCATGCCATTGGCCGCACGCTCGGGCTTCCCGACACCTGATTGGGTGGTTCTGCCCCCTGAAGGCCGAGATCATTGGAGGGCGCTGGAGCCAGGGGGCGGAGCTAGCTCCCCCGGATTCTTGACCGGGCGCGCTTGTCCGCGGAGCCGGGCACGGGGCGCGAGACTGGCGGGGCGCGGGCCGCGGGCGGGCGGGCGAGCGAGCGAGGGAGGACGGCGAGGGGAGCGGCTCCGCTCCGTCGCAGAGTCGGCGAAGGCGTGCAGGGACCGGCCCTCTAGCCGGGTCTTTGGGAGCATTTCCTTGCTTTTCCTCGGCGAAACCTCATCTGTCACCGGCTCCCTCTCGTCCCCCACTTCAGGCTGGGCCGGGCCCGGCCGGCGGCGGCGACGCGGGACTCGGGCGCGCCGAGCTTCAGCTGTCAGGAGAGCGGCGGGGCGGCTGGACACAAAGGACGCGGTGGGCGGCGGCGGCGGCGAGGAGGGGCGGCAATTTGTGGAGCGCCAGGCCGCGCCGGTTCCGACCAGCGCCGCGGGGTCTGGGTGCGAGGCCGCGGAGACAATGCGCCCGCCCGGCTGGGTGTCCCTGCGGGCGCCGAGACCGGACCGTCCTCGGTTCCCAGGCGCCAACTTGCAGGCGTCTCCGCTGGCCCCCGCCCTCCGTTCCCTTCCTTCCCGGGAAGCGGCGCCCCCTCGCCCGCGGCGGCCAGCGCAGGAAGTCGGTGGACGGCCGAGGAGCCCGGCAACTTGCGAGCCGGGAAAAGTTTGCTGCGCCTCCGCGGCGCGGCCCGCCCCTCGCGTCCGCGGTGGGCGCGGGTGGCTTTCCGGGCTCCCGGTCCGCTCGGCCGGGTGCCGTCGGCGGGGCGATCTCGGGCGAGGCCGGCGTGTACCGGAGGGATCCGGCGGCCCGGCCGCTGCGGTGAGTCGGCTGTGGGACGGGGGACGGCGCCGGGGTGGACAGAAGGCGTCGGGGAGCCGCTCCTACTTTTTGGAGCGGGCGCGCGGGCCGGACGGGGGAGGGGGCAGTGAAAGTGCGGGGACCCGGGAGCCGCGGACGTGCCGGGGACTCGCGGACCGTCGCCGTGGGAACCCGGCAGGGGCGCGGCGGCCGCGGCCTGGGGGAGGGGGAGAGGTCAGAAGGTCGCCGAGCTGCCCCGCCTGCTGTGCTCCGCTTGACCTTGGAGCCATGATTTCACCACTTCGGGCCGAGCCCCTGTCGGGTGGGCCAGGCGACAGCGTCCCCGCCGCCTCCAGTTTTAGAAACGTTTCTGTCTCGGATTGAGATTTCTCCCCCGCCCTTGCTTGGGCCTCCACGGAGTGCGGGAGTTAGGAAGCGCTAGGCCGTGTTTACATGCCTCCCACTTCACCTTTCGGTCTACTTCGAACTAACTTTTAAGCCGTGTTGTTAAAGCGAGCTTCGGGGAAAAATTAAAATTAATTCTTGCTTATTTTACGATTCTTAACACGGTTCTACTGTGCTGTAACGTTTGGATTCCTTGGGCCAGGCTGGGGATAGATTGCCAGGCCTGAGGGGCGGCCGAATGGCAGGGACCCCAAAATAGCTCTTCTGCACTGAGTTTAGGGGGAGAATCAGGCAATTACAGTGCAAAAAACAAAACAAAACAAAAAAAACCCGGAAGAAATAGGACAGGTGTTTGTGTTTGTGCTTTGGATTTCTGTATCGCTTTTTTGTGCTGAAAACTTTTCTCTTAGGGAGGGGGAAGCGTGAGATGGGTGAAGAGTTCTCTTCTGACAAAGAAGGAAAAGAAAACGTCAATTGTTACCAAAGTCAATCTTAAAGTCACGTAGAACAGTAACAATGCAAGTACATCTTGATCTAATTTTAATGAAGGATTGAAAATAGCTACTGTGTTGCGTATCACTGGCGCGAAGACAGTTCACTTACATAATCGTCTTTGTTGGGATGTGTTATTGGCATGTATAATTCTGATAATGAATGTTAAAAGGTTTGGTGTGGTGTGGTTAATGAAACGTTCTGTCATTGCACACTGTTTTGCAAAATAGTAAAGTATTAACTTTTTGTTATGATGATGCCCATGAGAAATGAAATCCAATATTTTAGCCTTTTTCCTGACCACATTTCTCTTAAATTTTGCATATAAACATTGTTAATAGTGTGTACAGAAGTAGTTATGTATTCTTCATTTGATGAAATTCTACAGTTATCTCACCATTCAGGAGAGATGTGTAGTGTTCTCTCCTCTCGGAGTTTGTAACAACAGAAGTTGATTAAGAAATAATGGAAGTTTGTGTAAATATGGATATGTAGCAAATGCTCATTGACAAAAAACCCAGTATTCAGATAAAAAATAAAGATCCATTTTGCATAGCTCTAACTGTTATTGCTAAGCTTTAGTGGAAAGGAAAAAGGCAGCAGAGACAGAACTTGCAGAATAAGACATCTTAATTCTGGTATCTTAACCTGAAAGTTTATAGCTTAAAATAGAGTTCTACATTTTAGAAGGACAGAAAGAGTGTGTGTGTGTTGGGGGGGGGGATTTCTAGGAGAGCAATTAACAATGTTGATTTAACATAGTGCATCTCATGACCTAGTTTTGTTTAAAGAACATTAGTCTTTGAAAAGGTAGTTTCTTGAATAATCAGGAGCTGTTTGCATTATGATTGAATGGCTAATTAAATGTCCTCATTATAGCCATAATATTTCACCTGAGTGATGTCTGCTTTTAAGCTCATTTTTAAATATGAAAGAAACCTTTCAATTTTATGAAGGGGGAAAAAGTGCCTTTTGAAATTAATTCAATATTCAGTAAGAAAAATTATCTAATCTTCCACTGAATGTAAATTAAGTACCAAAATAGCATCTTGAAAGGTCTCTAGAAAATACTGCAAGTAGAGGAGGAGACCCATTGTGGACTACAGTGAGCCTGTGTCAAAGTCTGTTTGGTAATACATGAAAAGTAGTATGCTATTTGTGATCCTGAAAACTTCAGGAAAGCCTAGTAGTCATATTTAAAAGTTAGCACTCATCCTAGAACTCAACTTTATAGCATTGTTTTCTCACTCGGATTTACCACCTGGGCCACCTTGTAAGAAGTTGGAGCAGTGTATTTTTAAGGCGTGGCCCTTTAACCACTATCAGAATCACTTATGGTACTTGCAAAAGGTCAGACTTCTGGACATTGTCCACACTTACAAAATGTATCCATACAAAAATGAATAGATTTAGGAGGAAACCTAAATCCATACATATTCTTAGTTTCATCCTGAAGTAGAAGTAATCACACTAAATTTCAGTAATTTTTATTAGTATTGACAAGTGTTGGCTTTCCAAAAACCCCAAAGAAGTTCCTCAAATCCATAATACCAGGCCTGTTGGTCTCTCAACTTAGTCTGTGGCCAAGCATCCTCTTAAGAACTGCTTCTGCACAGACTCAGAGGAGGCTTCGTTAGGGAACAAGGCCCAAGAATCAAGAGTTCATAGGCCTTTCCTACTAATGAGATATTAATTGCTATTCTCCCCAGCCTGTTGGTGATTAGTGGCACTGACAGTTCCAGTCTCTCTTCAGCCAGGGAGAGGGATATCAAGCAAAAAATGGATACTAGACCTAAGAGAAAAAAAAATGCTGAATAGAGATCTGCCACTTAGTAATCTTCAATATTTACTGGAAGATTTTAGGGCAAAAAACTAGGCATTTGACTATCACCCGTGTATGGCTTTCCCCTTGTCTTCTACTTTTACTGTGGAGACTTTAATCTACTGCTAGGTACTAGGTGCTCAAGCCTATAATCCTAGCTAGCCAAGAAGCTGAAATCTGAGCATCATAGTTTAAAACCAGCCAGGCAGGAAAGTTCATGAGACTCTTATCTCCAATTACCACCAAAAAACTAGAAGTAGAGCTGTGGCTCAAATGGCGGAATGGCAGCCTTGACAAAAAAGCTAAAAGAGGGCACCCAGACTCAGCACAAGCGCCATTGCTGCCACAAAAACAGACAAGAAATTTCATTTACAGATTCATGTAAGGTATCATAAATCTTCGTGTCCCTAATTCCAACACATAAGTAAAAAAATCTTTTTTGGTTGTAATATATAGAGGGGTCACAGTTACATTCACCAGACAAAAGGTACATCACTTCTCACACATTGACACCCCCTCTCATGTTTTTGTTCCTGTTTCTCTCCCCCTACCCCCTCCCAATCATCTTGTTTTCCTCCTTCCCTTTCCTATTTCAAATAAACAAATATGTAAGTAAGGATTTTTATAATTAGTTTCTTACGGGGAAAAATGTAGGAGAGAGTAGCAATATGCTAAAGAGTATATACTAGATTTTGTTCTAATCTTAGTTTTGAGATTTTTCTACCTTCATGCCTTGAGATACATGCTTTCCTGACACATGTAGGTTTCAGTTTCCTTACTAGGAGATGTTTTGAAAATTGTGTGAGAGTGTAACTTAAAATACCATCAGTTAATGACTGACAACACAACTATACACAGTACATACATAGCTTTATATGTCTAGTAACTTTCAAATTTCAAATTTCTTCTTTAGGCCTGGAGAATTGCTGTAGAAGAAAGAAAAGACACTGGAGGAGATAACTAGCTTTCGCCACAATGGAAGAAGGTCACCTTACTAAACAGTAATTGCTGAGCAGAAGGAAAGGGCTAGAAAGATGATAGAGACTAAAGTACGAGGTAATAACTTAGATTTCATGATGTAGCTTCCTGGCTCAGATGCTACCTTCCTCCATTTTGTACCACCTTATTTGGCACGTAATTATATACTTTCTGGGTTCACTTTGAGAAACACTGATTATGTGGTCTGCCTCAAAAGTTTTAACCCTGGTTTTGGATTTTGCTATCACTGATTCTTACCTTTCCAGGGAGCTAAAGATGGTAGCAGTTTCTTCCCTTGGGATCAAGCTTTGACAGTTATTGTGGAGGGGAGATTTCTATGATGGGAATGAATCAAAAACTCAATTCTCAATTTGTTTTTCTAGAGAAAGATTTACCACCAAAACATAGATAGTGTTGTGGAGAGGTTTTTGTCCCCCAGACTTTTTTTTTAATATATTTTTTTATGAAACAATTTATTAACATTAATTTTTACATCATATTTCAAATGACATGTTTAACAAACGAGTAATCAAGAAAGGAATCTCTGTATACAGTCACTGGCACTTAGTTTTTAGAACATAATCAAAATTAGGCTAAGGGTTTGTATATCATAGATACATATTAATCTGTATAATAAAACATTGTCTACAGAGTCATAGGTTTTTATGTCTATGTAGTTGTATTTATATTTCCATTACAATGTCCATAGCATAGCATTGGGTATGCAAATATTGAGTCCTCGCTCTTGTACTGTTTGGATTTAATAGCCACATATTAAGGATACCATGCGCCTTTTGTTCCTTTGATCTTGCCTTGTCTCATTCAACATGATTCGCTCTAGATTCATCCACTTTTGTCCCCCAGACTTTTTAACACTGCCTTTATTTTCCTGGGTTATTTATACTTGTCAAAGTATTTTCTCTCCCATCAATTGATTTGGTCCTTCTAATAGCTCAGTAAATATTATCAGTATAGATTCCTGTCAAATACTTCAAATCTTTCTCTGTTCAAGTCATTTATGGAGAGTATAACTACAGAAATCCTAGATACCTTACATTGCCCCTAAATTCTTCATAATATTTGCCATGATGTATGTGACAATAGTTGTCAGTGCTTCTGTTGTTTACAGTAGTCTACAATGTTTAATGCAAACACAATTTCTGTTTGGTTATATTTTCATTTGTTGAAATAAAACCTTGCTCTGTAGCTCAGATAGGACTGGACTAAATTGTAGCCCAGCCTGGTCTCAGCTTACCCTTCCTTCTTTCCTTCTTTCCTTCCTTCCTTCCTTCCTTCCTTCCTTCCTTCCTTCCTTCCTTCCTTCCTTCCTTCCTTTCTTTCTCTTTTTCTTTTTCTTTTTCTTTTTCTTTTTTTCTTTTTTTTTTTTTTTTGTGGGTAGTGGGGCTTGAACTCAGCCTGAGCATTGTCCTTGAGCTCTTCAGCTCAAGGCTACTGCCCTACCCTTAAGCCAAGCCCCACTTCCCTTTTCTAGAGTTTAATTGGAGATTAGAGTCTCAAGTCCTTTTGTGCTTGGATTGGCTTTGAACCTTGATCCTCAGATCTCAGCCTCCTGAGTAGCTAGGATTACAGGCATGAGCCACCACACCAGCTTTGGTCTCAACTTTTCTATCCACTTGCCTTAGCCTCCTGAAAGCAAGGATTACATGGATATACCATCAGGTACAGCACAATTATAGCACAATTATATAAATCTATTTTCAGTCCATGGTTAGTTAAATCTTGGATGTGGAAGCCAACTTTATTTTTAATTTTGTATTTATTAAATAGCATTATCTAATAAAGTTATATTTTATTTTTTAATCATGAGTAAAATACTTTATGGTAGTCAGAACTCTAGGATAAATGCTGGGTGACTCTTCTCTGGTTGGCATTGTAAGCCTGCATATATATGTACATATATAACATGCACATTATGCTTAAATTAAGGATACTCTTAAATTATGAGATGGTGTTATACATTGACCAGACTTTAAGAATATCTCTTCAAAGTGTGCTGACATTTAATTGACCTTTGAAGGTTCATTCTGTTAATCATACTCAAAGTGCCAAAGCTATGGTTGACTGCTCTGGTGTTTTTATATTCAGTCGTGCTTAGCATATAAATTCTCTAGCATAATTGCTACTTAGCAAAAGTTTCCTTTCTTCTCTAAAATATTTTGAGTAGTCTTTTTTTTTTTTTAACTTTGCTTCAGGCTGGTTAGTGTTACAGGTTTGAATTGAAGTATTTTCTTGTTGGTTCTATAGGGTGTGTCTTATTAATATAGAAGTAATGGAAATTTCTTGCCTAAATGAAGGGTACTTTTATTCCTGCAAAAGCTAGAATTCTTTAAGGAACAGTTTAATATTTCAGTACTATATTTTTAAGTAAACTTGTTACATTAGTATAGATTATTTAATAGTAATACATTCTTATTAAACAAGCTTCAAAGGAACTATTTTAATAGAAAACACATCCTTGAGTTGTAAGTAGATTTTTACTTTATTTTGAACTAAGTATTCGGAAATATAGAAAAAGTCAAATGTATATTATTTTCAAACTTGACATTTTATTACTGTTTTCATATTGTCACTAGAAAGCATTTGCTAAAATATTTTAAGATTTCTAGGTTCTAAACTTAGGGAATTGACCTTTTAAAGTTATTTTTATTATGAGTAGCTGTATTATAGGTTTCTACATTGATTTTTTTTTTAATTAGATCTCCCTGTGGAGTGTAGTCCCTAAACACATAATCCTGTTGCCTCACACATCCAAGTGTTCGGATTAAGAGCATTCACCACTACAGCTACTAAAAGGACACTAAATTATATGTGTAATTGTCACAGAAATGTTTGTAAAACTTTTTACTAAATTTTGATTGAACAGTCTTTACCCACTTTCATATTTACATTTGAGACAGGCATATATATGTATTTATATTTACTTTTTGTATGTTCAAGGCAGTTATTAAGTAGGAAAATTAAGCCAGAATTTTCATGTTCATGAAGCAATATATTGTTTAAAATGTTTTGTCATTTTATCAATTTTTTCTTATTCACACAGTACAAATGTGATCTAATCCCATTGTCATGGAACTAACCTTATTTTCTCATTGTCAGTATTGATCAGTTTTTCTGTATCTCATCTCATTAGAGCTGTCCTCCTTATTTCATTATAGCTCCAACTCAAATGAAAAGTGAGGCTTTTATTTAGCCAAACATTTAGCTTCAGACTCTATCCTTTTTTTTTTTTTGCTACACATCATAAATGAAGTAATATGTAAAGAGTGAAGATTCTTGTAATGCTAAGTTGTCAGATACAGGAGGAAGCCCCAGGCCAAGGACTTCCATTTCATAAGCTGAGGTTTCAATAAATAAGATATATTTCCTCCTTAATAATTAGTATCTTAGGAAAAGTATTGACTGTACAGCTTTAACATAAAGGCTGTCTTCTTTAGAAACCTTAACTTTTAATCTGTAGATGGAGGATGCATTAACAAAATCAATATATTTGCTATTCTTTCATTGTTTATAGTCTGTACGGTCCATTTTACCATCAGAAATGCTTTTGATAAGCAAGCATTCTACCAAGAGAGCCAGATCAAGGACCCTATCATTTAGTATTTTATTTATTTTTTTAAGATTTGTGATTAATAGAAGGGTTACATTATATTCACCAGATAGAAGGCGCATAACTTCACAAACATTGATACCCTTTCTCATGACATGGTCCCCATTTCCCTCCCCCCCACTTATGTTATTTATTTATTTATTTATTTATTTATTTATTTATTTTTGCCAGTCCTGGGCTTGAGCTCAGGGCCTGAGCACTGTCCTTGGACTTTCTCAAAGCTAGAGCTCTACCATTTGAGCCTCAGCATATTAGGCAAGCACTCTACCACTAGGCCAAACTCCCAGCTGTATTTTATTTTTGAAATAGGATCTCCCTAACTTTTTCTGGGGTAGCTTGAAACTTCAGATCCACAGCTGCAGTTACAGACATGGGTCACCACTCCTAGTGTCATAAAGAGATTCCTGTCATTTGGATCTGGGTATATGTGTTCTCAGATGTTTTATTTTATTTAACAAAGTCTTGCATTTTTTAATGTATAGAATACTGGAGTCAGCTCTTTATAAATATTAGTTTATATTAATTCTTGTAACTCTGAAGTTGTAAATATCTTCTTTTCATAATGGAGGAAAGCTAAGGTGTACAGTTTTATCTTACAGTAGGCCTTCCATAGGATTCCTTTTTAATAGTTCTAAGAAGCAAGTGAGAGCTGTACAACCTTTGTATTTTGCCTCCTCTTAGCATTTCTTGGTTGACTCAAGTGTTGTGCCTCTTAGTGCTTCTCCCTCAGCTGGAAGGTTGAGTTTTGCAAATAACTAGAGAATTTCTTTTTTCCAGTTTTAACCTCCTTTGTATATTCCTTTAAAATATTATATAGTGTTTACATGATGATATGTAGAAATTGATGTTAAGCTACAGAATGACAGGTAAGACAGTTGTCATGTCTAGAAGAACTGAAGATGGAAGATGGGAAAGCAGTTGGAAGTAGAACGTGTTTAGAGAGACATCCTGGAAAAGAAGAGAGAAATTAAGGGGGGAGGGATGGTGGAAAAAAATGAAAGGAGAGAATTGCTGATTTTTATTCACACCCACACCACCCTCCCAAATTCCCAGTTAACAGAGGCAGTCATTCCCTTTTGCCTGACATGTTCTTCACCAGTGAGTCAATCATTGTGGGAGTAGAAAATGTCTTCCCTTTTCCTTTTCAGACTTGAGTGTGCTGCTTAAGATGCCACTGGTATCCAAATAATGAGTGTTTATACAGATATTGTTTCTCTACAGCCCTTGTGGATAGGGATTATAATACAAATAATACTGTTAGCAGACAAAACTACTGTAAGCATTGCTCTGTTTATTTTAATAGTTAAAAAACTTACTGAGTCCTAGACTTCTAAGCACATTTGGAAAACACTACAGCAATTTTTTTAATTAAAGAATTTATTAACATTGATTTTTACATCATATTTCAAATGATGTGTTTAGCAAACAAGTATTCAAGAAGGGAATCTCTATATACAATCACTGGCACTTAGATTTTAGAACATAGTCAAAATTAGGCTAAGGGTTTGTACATCATAGATACATATTAATCTATGTAATAAAACATTATGTCTATAGAGTCACAAGGTTTTTTGTGTCTATGTAGTTGTGTTTATATTTCCCGTAATATGTCCATAGCATTGGGTATGCAACTATTGAGTCCTCACTCTTATACTGTTTGGATCTAATAGCCACATATTAAGGATACTATGTGCCTTTTGTCTACAGCAATTTTTAAGAACAGTTTTAGAAACAAAGAAGAAATAAGAAAAGTAGACTTTAAAAAGTAGTTTATTAGCAGTGGTGCTGTGACTCAAATGCTAGAGTGTTAGCCTTAAGCTGAAGAGCTCTGGGACAGTGCCCAGGCCCAGAGTTCAAGCTCCACGACTGACCAAAAAAAAAAAAGTAGTTTATTTTCTTAAATAAATATAAAGTGTGTGTGTCCTCTTTTCTTAGTAAATACTCTAGGTGAAATAGAAGTATGGTGCTTCTGTTCATAGCATCTAAAACTAACTAACGTTAGAATACGAATTCTTTGGGGATTTGAGGATTTGTGGGGTGATTGTTCCCAAATTATGTGAAGTGGTTTTCCTTTGTCAGATCACAGGTAGGTCTCACTGATTTTTTTTTTTCCTGTAGTAGTTCAGAATAACTGAAATTATAACTCACCCACAAACCCCCGATACTTGGCCAGTCTTATTCTCCAATTTTCTGATAAGTCATTTTCTGTCCCTCCCTAAATTTCATTTTTTATTTTGCTTTCTATAGAAATATAGATTATTCAGTAGCTTATATGAAAAATACTATGAAAATATTATGTTTAAAAACAATGTTGAGCTAACTAAATGTTGCTTTGGAGAACTTAATTTATTTTAAAGTAGTTTTTAATTCCCCAGGCAGAACATGAAGATCACATCCATGAAGATCACATTGTTACCGGGTTTACTTAGATCTTCATCTATAAAGTAAAGATATTTTTCTTAATCTTGCATGGCAATAGCCTGCTGTTCAAACATTGAGGAATAAATTACTCTTAGGAAATAGGGGCAAAAGGAACTTTTCTATGTTTTAGATCTATTTTTTATGTTTGTCCATTATTTCTAATTGTCATGGAAATTTTTATTTTCCTCTGCTCTTCTCCATCCACATTGTACATGCTAAACTGCCACCCTACTCAGTTTTTCTATACTTATAGAGTCTAGAAGCTACTAGACTTTCTCAGACCTCCTCCCTCCTGCTTTGTTCCCTCAGGCAAGAGAAATAAAACAAAGGTTGATGGGTTCTTTGTTTGTTTTGCCCCTGCGGCTTGAACTCTGGCCTGGGCACTGTCCCTTTTGCTCAAGGCTAGTGCTTTACCACTTAAGCTACAGCAACTTTTTTGGCCTTTTCTGAGAAGTTAATTGGGAATAAGAATCCACAGACTTTCCTGCCTCAGCTGGCTTGGAACCAAGATCCTTAGATCTCAGCCTTTGGATTACAGGCATGAACCACTGGTGCCTCACTTTCTTTTTTTAAATTTGGGCATCTGAAGTGATTTGGGCAAGTCATCAGTTGATTTTAACACAAACCTTCCATTAGTACTATTAACTAGGTGAATATAGCAAAATGTAATCAGAAGTTTCTAAATAATTGTTCTTTAAGAATAGAAATATGATTTTTATCTTTTAGGTTTATGGTTATTTTTATCAAAAGTCTAGAAAATTCTTTGTACAACTGGCTTTTAATAGCCCCAAATACTTTTAAATCAAACTATTCACTTGCAGCACAATGTTCCTGAAAGTGTCTTTGAGCTATTTTAAATCAAATTGCTCATTCTTTTATGGAATGATGTAGACGTCAGGAGACTTGATTTAAAAGTTGGTCTCTGAGTAAGATTTTTTTGGTTTTATTTTCTCAGTACTTTGCAACTACTCACCCCCAGTATAAGGTGTATGAACCACTTCCGCTGCTTTCAAAACCCATTTTCTGTAGGGAATAGTATTGGAGACAATTGAGTTCTGCACAAAGCTTTATAAGTCAACTAACTACATGATCTGTAAATATACTCTCAAATGATTTTATAGTCACGCTATTTTAAAAAGTGTGTGGGTGTGGGAAGTGATGTTGAATGAATTCAGGGTAATTGGTGGTTCTTTGTATTAAGAAAAAAAATCACACTGGTTAAGAAAAGTGTGCTTCTATGATTTGTGTATGTTTAATTAAAAAAAGTTCTGAACCTCTGTCACTGCATTTCTCACTCCATCTCATAAATTTAAGCAAAGAAGAAATTAAAGTCATAGGATTTTATAGCTAGAAGGATCTTATAGAGAATCTGATTACGCCTTACTGAAGTTGAGAAAATTGATGTCCAACGAGGTCAGTGAGATCATTTTTAGTTTAAAAGCCCAAATAGCATTTTAGTAATTTGTTTCCATTAGTAGATGGCTGTTCTATTTAACCTGCTTTTCATATTCCTAATCAGATGGTAATAATAAGGACATACAGCTAACATATACATTCTCCTTTTCTCATACATCCCTTTGTGACATTTCAAAGAGAGCTGTAAGAGGCAGGTAATGCAGTTTCTGTTCATAGAGAAAATGTGCTCAAGCTCTTCAAGTAAGAGATTTCAACTGCAGACATTTAACAAAGTATTCCCTGTCTTCCTTCCTGGACAGACTGATTAGCTGGTCTCAGGACAGTTCACTGTAAGAAACAGATGGGGAAAATTGCATCTTCATGCGATGATCTGGCTCTCAACTGCTATTATCTTTTGTTTCAGTTTCATCATTTTTAAGGATGAATTAAAAACATTTGTTAATAGGGCTGTGAGCCTTTACATTTTTCAAAAGAAAGATAGGAAATTTTTAATAAGGCTAGGTACAGACAATTCATGCCTGTAATTATAGCTACTCACTCAGGAGGTTGGGAGATCAGGAAATTCATAGTTCACAGCCAGCCCTGGTAGAAAAGTCTTTTAAGACACTATCTCCATTTAATAAGCAAAATGCCAGGAACATGGCCTAGTAATAGAGTGCTTGCCTAGCATGCATGAAACCCTAGGCTCGATTCCTTGGTACCACGTACACACACACACACAAAAGCCAAAGGTGGTGCTGTGTCTTAAGTGGTAGAATGCTAAGCTTTAAGAAGCCTCAAGGACAGTGCCCAGGCCCTGAGTTCAAGCCCCAGGGACTGGCAAAAACAAACAAAAGCCATACTGGAGGAATGACAGAGTGGGAGAATGCTAGCCAACTGTGAGCAAGAAAGCTCACTAAGCTAAAGGCCTTGGGTCCAAGCCCCAGTACAGAGGGGAAAGAAAAGGGCGAGGTACATTTTAAGAGTTTCTTGACCAAAGTCTTGAAAGTTCACTATATACTGTGGAGCAATCTGGTAGCTGCAATGGCTAGGAATTGTGGTGCAGAAAGAATCAACTCACAGGAGTTGATGCCCTCACCCTGCCTTTCAGAGATTTGCTTTTGTAGAGACCTAATCACAAGAAATGACATATATACTGACTATTTTACACTTGTGGTATGAGATGGTATTTCTTATATCTGAAATGGATCAGCATTTTTTAACAATTCGTAATAAAGACATATTAAAGAAATATGTAAGACAAAATGGTAAGGAAGAACCTTAAATTTTTAATATGCTAACAATTCTTTTTACATAGTTTTCTTGGTTTTTCTCTTAACTTGATGGCATTGCTAACATTCTCTGTCATTTGTGTAACTTTGAAACCATTTTTAATGACTGCATGATTCCAGAATCAGCCAGTTTCAAAGCATGCCAATCTGGCTATTTTTATGGTAATTGATTATGATACTAGAGTGTACAAAATTATTAAGACTAACTTTGTCTTTACACATGCTTCCCAAAATAAAAAAAAAATGTAGCAGATTGCTTCCCAGTCATTTTTATTTTATTTTTAAAATTTATTTTTGCCAGTCCTGGGGACTGAACTCGGGGTCTGAGCACTGTCCTTGGGCTTTCCTCAAGGCTAGTGTTCTACCACTTGAGCCACACCACTACTTGCAGATTTTCTATGTATGTGGTACTGAGGAATCAAACCTGGGTCTTCATGCTTGCTAGGCAAGCACTCTACCACTAGGCCAAAGTCCCCCCCCCCCCCCAATCATTTTTAAACAGCACCGAATCACTTAACTTGCTGAAAGTATTGGTAGAAACATTAGCTGTGGACCTAAACTCGAAAAACATGTTTTTCAAGTTGTGAAACTTACAAACAAAATGTCATTGTTTTTAGAGAGTAGGTCTTGCTCTTGCTGTACTGTCCATGCTGGTATTAACTTTTCAGCACAAGTGATTCTCCTGTGTTGGCCTCCAGAGTAGCTGAGACGAAAAGGGGCTGTTCCTGAGCTTGATTGCTCAAGGCTGGTGCTCTCCCACCTGAAGCACAGCTCCACTTCCGGTTTTCTGGTGATTAATTGGAAATAAAAATCACTCACTTTCTTGTCTTGATTGTCTTTGAACCACAGTCCTCAGATCTTAGCTTCCAGGGCAATTAGTATTACATGCCTGGTACCTGCCCTAAATAAATGCATTTTTTTAAGGCAGATTTTATTACAGAACTGGGCTCTTGTAAAATAATTTATTACCAAGAAGGAATAGTACAGTAATGTTCAATTACAGTTTAGACAAAAAAAATTCTGCCATATTGTTATCACAGTGAAACTTATCCTAAATTTACCAGATACTGCTTTAGAAATACAGTCTGTTTCAGCAGAAGCAGGGGAGTATTTGTGTGAGTGGTTCTCTGAGGCCAGAAGGGAAGAGCTGAACCAGCAGGTAGTCTGGGGGAGGCTGCCTGAGAAGTGCTGACAGAGAAGTGCCTGAGGAAAGGGAGGGAAGGGTGGAAGGAATGAAGTGGAAAGTCCCTCAGTAGCCTGGCTGCTGGGGTACACTGACCCTTTGGAATCTCCCATCCTAACAAGAATATCTGCCAAAGTAAAAGAGGAGGGACACCTGGCTGATGGGGGTGAGTAGAGGAAGTAGAAAGATAACTAAAAGCTGGCTGGTAAGCTATGACAGGGCCTATCTTAGAAGGATCAGTCATCAGTACTTGGTCACCAGTGGGTTTTCTCTACTGGTTGTTTTTGTCAACATTTTTTTGTTCAGTTTAGGATAAAAATACAATTGCTATTGAACTGTTATTAACTATCGTATACTTATTCAAACCTTGTCCTCTGTTACTGCACATCAGAGCAGGAGAATTGAGTAATGGTGTGTGATTTCTGTGCTGTGAGCCTTGTGTCCTCATCTGAACCATGCTAGTAGTTATATTTATGGTAGTTGCTGCTTTATCATGCTATGACAGGGATAAAGTGAGGAAGGGAATAGAAGACATTGCTTAGCATGCAAGAAATAGGTGAGGTTACATTAAAATTAAAACTTCAGGGCTGGGAATCTGGCGTAGTTGGTAGAGTGCTTGCCTAGCATGCATGAAAGCCCTGAGTTCGATTCCTCAGCACCACATACACAGAAATAGAACTAGAAGTGGAGCTGCAGCTTAAGTCGTAGAGTGCCAGCCTTGAGCACAGAGAGGCTCAGTGCTCAGGCCCTGAGTTCCAGCCCCAGGACTGGCAAAATAAATGAAACTTCCCTTAAACTTCATTACCCCTTCATTTTCACTGCCATTTTATTAAAGAGAGCTTAATCTGGCAAAAGTAATTCTCATTTCTAGAGTTTTATGCTTTGTAGTATATGTACTATACTCTCCAAAATAATGGTTTTTTTTCTCTAAAATTAGACTATTTCAGGTTTTTTTAAAGGTATCTTTCATATGTGCATAATCCATGAAAAATTGTTCCAGTTAATTCCTCCAGCTCTCTGTTGGGTTTCACAAGGCAAAGACTAGGTGGATCTTTAAAAAAATTATTTTAAAAAATTTTAAGTAGTTGTACAAAGGGGTTTCATTTCAACAAGCATAATAAAGAGTATCTTGAATCATGTCACCCATTCACCACCCCCCATCTTTCCTAAACCAGATGAGTTTTTATTTGCATTGCTTACAAAATAAATTTAAAAAGATTCATCTTCATTGTTGTTAGCAGAAAATATTGTGAGAATTAGTAGCTCTTGCACAGGATTAAAAACAGTGAGAACTACTAAAATGAATCAGACAAAGTAAAGATTAAATTTTGTTTGTACATTCAAGTCAGTTTCATCTCAGATAGGTTGTATGTATACTTTTAGGAAAGAGACTCGCATTTTTCTTCGGGTATAATTCTAAAAAGAATAATTTTCAAAAGGGACAGGCAGAGGCAGAATGCCAATACTATCAATGCAGCTTCCTGGACTCCAGGGCCTTAAAGAGAGGGAAGGTGGAAAGGGCACTGGGCCCTGCACAGACAGGGAGCCCACCAACCATTCCTGGAGCACCACTGCAAGCATGCACACCAGAGGGCAGGGAGCTCAGCTGAACATGGGAGGAAAAAGTAAACTGTAGGCAGGAAGTATATTCCCATTCTCTATGTGTACAGGCTACCTTTTCTGTTTTCATGATCATGGAGGGGGGGTGGACAGCAAGTGCTGATAAGTGCCTAAAATCTCATTACTCAACTATGGCCACTTAAAGATTCTGATCTCTTAAAGCTCATAACATTGGGTATGCAAAAAGTGGGAGGGTAGGGAACTTGAGTGGCTAATAAAAGTTTTATATTATTAGTTATGCATAGCTATTAGTTATGCATAGACTGATGAGAAAGTACATTCTAGAGTCATTTAAAAGAGCTCAAGATGAAATCACTTAGAATACCTAAGAATTTGAAACTTTATTTGGGGTTGGCCCTCAACTCAAGCCCAGGAGAAGGAATTAATCCTTCATGGCTAAAACAAGAATGATATGGGGAAGAAGTGCATGCATCTCCAGCTGCACTTGTGGTGGAGCCTTTACTGACAAGCAGTGGAATGAGTGGTTTTGAACCAGGTAAGTTGTTTACTGTGAGTACTTACAGGGATATAGAAGGCAAATCAGGGTTTAATGTATAAATTGAAACTTTGCTACCTTTGCAATGCATGATTTTTTAAATGGATTTGCTTATCACATTTTTTCAAATAGTGTGCTTTTATTTTTAAGCAAATTTCTTTAAATTACATTTTCTGGATGAGTGGTTTTCTGCTTGAAAGGTATAGCAAAATCATTTGGCTAGCTTTTGCAAAATGACCAGAGCCATCAGCTTTCCCATCTATTGAATGAGAATTGGAGCATGGATAGAGCAGGAGGAAACTGAGGCATGTGGGGTTAAAAAAGGCTGACCAGGTAATCAAACTGTTGTCACCTTCTAATAATTATTATTTCCAGTGGAGCCCATGCTGCTCAATAACCACAATAGTAACGGCTTCAACAACTAAATTATCAAAATTAGTTAGCATCTTTTGGAATAGATTTCACATCGATTTCATCTTGCTTATATCTTGCTAAAAACAGAAACTTCCACATGCAGGCTGTGAAGTATTTTATGAATGCTTATTAAATGCTTTTCATTGATGAACACTCATAACTAAGGTCTAAGTCTTTCATGCTTTACATTTGAAAAATTTTATGTTTATTCATAAAGCATTATGCTGAAATCTGGGTTTTCAAAATTATGTGAAGATTGAATACTGTTCACATTTTGTTTATGGAATTACTTTTCAAGGTCATTTGTTTAGTATGTACTAAGGCATTTGCTGGTTCTTATTTTTAATTTAAACTTATCATTTTTTTTAATGGGAAGATTCTGAGACAATTGGGAGATCTGTCATTTTGAGAGAAATTGATGAGAGTAGAAATTCTTTTTGTAAACATTCACTGATGTACAATGTCCTCACGGTGAAAGTTTGGTATTTATCTGTTCTTATTAATGAGCTCCCTGCTTGTCTCTTGGTGAGAAGTTCATGAGGTTGGTATCTGCAACTGAGTTTGGAGGCTTGACTCAAGCTCTGGTCAGCAGTGGTATATGAATGCCCAGTCGTAAGAATTTCTGGAATGTAGAATTGCACAGCTCTGATAAAAGTTTGCTTTGTTTGCCTATGTGACTTAACCCATTAAGAAAATGTGATTCCCTAGGAAGTTTCATAGTTCAAAGTCCTTAGTTAATAAAGGAAACGCCACAACATAAGTCAGCGTGTTTTCACCTGCTGCCTGAAAGATTAACTTTCTTCCACTGAATGTGATACTTACTCTTTGTTTGAAAATGTAATTTATGAAGCTCTTTATATGTGTTAGTTTGAATATATATGAAACTTCTGTGAGGATTTTGTTTTTCTTTTGTGTTGATAGCCTCATCACAAAACCCCAAAGATGTCTGCCACTTAAGAACTTTAGGATAATTTTATCTAAAACCAAATCTCTAAGAAAGGCACACCCACCCTTAATCAGTTGAATCTTTCAGTGGACAGGAAAAGTTGGGGGCGGGGTTGAATTACTTCAGTAAAGTAGTGACTGAAGTGACTGACAGAGGTTAACCTTCAGTTTTCCTCATTTATTTTCATAAGGGAATGGGAGTGGAATTCAAAACATTGAAATTTAGAGTTAATGTGCGTCACTCTGCTGCGAGTGATGGGTTCTGTGTTTTTCCAGTGGGAAACTTTGATCCACACACTGACCCATGTCTGTATATGCCTCCTTGACTGTATGCTTTTCAAATCCTGAATGTTGCTTGCTCTTTCAAAAATCAGCTGACTGTACAAGTCCTCTCCATGAGCAGATTTCAGAACTATAAAGCAGCACGTCTTTTTCGCATGTCAAGAGCTAATAACTTTTCCTATTTATACTGATGGTCTGAGTTTACTTAAGTGCAACATTTAGTGTCAAGCACACTCTTTATGCTTTTTGGATAATTTAGTTTCTTTGTTGACTTTTGCTCGCAGAAGGCTTTTCATTACATTACATAATGCACAGAGACCTGAACAATTGCCTGCTTGTTTCTTGTAACAGTAATGTTTGAAGGTCATTTGCATATATTGTTTGTAGTATATCACCAAAATGTTATAGAAACTTGATGGGCCTCCATGAATGAAGCTTTTTGCTTATTTTGAATTTGAGATTTGTAGAACGTTTACTGGAATTGCTGCCTGTGCATTTTTAGAAAACACCTGATGGGCACCCGTCTTCAGGTGAAACAAACAGAAAACTGAAGAAGGTATCTCTTGACAGTGAGCGACTGTAAACATCCTCGACTGGAAGCTGTGGAGCCACAAATGAGCTTTCAGTCGGATGTTTGCAGCTGCCTACTGCCTCGGACATCAAGGGAGCCACTTTTAGGAGCAGTAATCTTGTTTACCAAATCCAAAGGCCTTGGTTCTCTTTGATACTTTTTTTTTTTTTAACAAAGCTTGAGTAAAAATGATATAAATTAAGTAACTTTTAAGTTACCTTTGGGTTATTTGTAGATAGCTGTACCCTTACAGGAGAAGTATTCTGTGTATGCTAAGGATATGCAATATCTGTATATATTTTTTAAAAGGATGCAGTGTTCCTAAGAGAAATGAAAGACTTTATTATAGTATTTTAATTTTTGAAGTATACTAGGATAATATTTTAGTCATTCTAAAAAGCATCTTGCTTTTTTTCCTATTTATTTTTTTATATGAAATTTCACTGCAGATATTTAGAACCATTCACAAAAATTAATGAAGTTAAATTATTTGAAAAGAGGGGGAAAAATACACAGTGAAGAGTTACTTCACGTTCCCATTACTTCAATTGAACTTTAGCTTTAAAGTAACATTAGCAGATTTCAGTAATAACAAAGGATCTAAATAAACTAATACTAAGTCCATTACATCTTTCTTGAAAAATCTTTGCTCTTATTTTCACTGACCAATATAATATTTTTGAACTGTTTGTGTTCTCAGTCCTATCCTTCCAATGACACCTGCAACAAATTCTACATTAAATACATGATGTCAATTTAAGACTGAGAATTCTGCCATAGATCTCTCAAATCCTCTCTAATTTGTCTTTTTGTAAACCTTTATTTTTCTTGCAACACATTTGCATATTTATTTAATGAAGTAGAACTGAAGCACTTTAAAATGAAACAAAGGTGGTTTCACGAAGGTAAAAATTCTACTGTCTCTTCCCTATCTGATCCTCACTGGTGACAAGAGGTGATTGAAGCAGTGTGAGCATACCACTATTTAAAACGAAGACCATTCTAATAGCTGGGTGGAGGGACATAGTGATCTGCAGTGCCTTTGCGTTTCCTTCTTACATAAAGCCATCAAGTGAGAAAACTCAATTAGTCATGCCAGCCATGTGAGGTTAGCTGGTTGCCACTGAAACCAGGGGGTTGGTGGGGGCTCCCTGGGGTGTGGAATTGAGAATGTGGCCTGTTTTAATAGGTGAACTGAAATACTTAGAGTAAATAACTGAGCTGTGTCCGGGGGAACCTTTCTCTGTTTCCGAGGGAAATGGCCATAGGTTTGAAGCAATGGGTAAGCTCCTAGTTCTTTGACCTTCCCTTACGTTCTGTGTTTTTCATACCTTCCCTTCAGCGCACAACCCTCTAAATTTTCCATTTTTCATTTCTGTATATTTTCATTGTATTACTTATTGGAATTTTTTAACTTGTAAAAATGACAGCATTCTGGGATATTTTTCTGTTGTTTGAAAGGGCCTCATGTTTGCTGGGCTTGCTTGCTTCCTCTTGCTTGCTGTGCTCTTGTCACCTGGAACTCACTTCAGTCCTGGCAATGGAGTCTAAAGAACATTTTTGTTTGGCTGGCCTCCGACCATGATCTTCCAGATTTCAGCCTCCTGATTAGCTAGGATCATACGAGTGAGCTACCAGCATCAGGCTCAGGTTATTTTAAGCCTACAAACCCAGTAATCTATTCTGATGTGTTTTGAAATTAATACGTATGATTTATTATGTCTTGTGCTCCATGTTTCCACAATAACAATCTAAAATGCTGTTAAGTACAGTATACTATTTTTAATTGCAATAATACCTAGTTGCATTTTTAAATGGCAAAAATTTATAGTACATTTCTAATTATTGCACCCTTAAGATAATGTTTCACATAAATTAGAGGCCTCCACTAATTGCTTTTTCACATGCTTTTTCTCGGAATAATTTAGAAGTTTCAACTTTATATCAGAGAGCAAAAATAATCACATGAACCAGGACACAAAGGTTTTCTTTTTCTTTCTCCTTCCCCTTTCCCTCCTTCCAAGCACTGGGCTTTATGCATACTAGGCTCAAGTGCTGCTAATGAGTTCTATCTCCAACCACCTAAAATTCTTTTAATTAATTTATTTTTTGGTCAGTCATGGGGCTTGAACTCTGGGCCTGGGTATTGACCCAGAGCTCTTCAGCTCTAGGCTAGCTAGCACTCTACTACTTGAGCCACAGTGCCACTTCCAGTTTTGGAGATGAGTCTCAGGGACTTTGGTACCCAGACTGGTTTTGAACCACAATCCTCAGATCTCAGCCTCCTGAGTAGCTAGTATTACAGGCATGAGCTACCAGCGCCCAGTCCTGTAAAATTCTGAAAATGGACTGCAGTAGGCTACTTATAAATACCTTCTAGATAACTACAGCTTGAATATTGCTGTAAAGGTGTCATTAGTTATAAAATAGATTTCACCCTAACTGTTGGAACCATTTAGTTTTCAGTTGTGTAAAACAAAACAAAACAACCTGCTACATCCTTGGGAGATTTATTTTCTGATGACACTGGGGTTTGAGATCAGGTCCTTGAGCTTTCTAGACTAACTCTAATCCTCCTCTCCTAATCTCTACCTTACAAGTAGCTAGAATTTTAATCACAAACCACTAGCTGGCAACAGAGATTTCCCTTAAGAAAAGCTTCCAAATATGGCAGTGGTGATTCATTTATATACTTTCCCTGACCTTAAAATTGATTTGAATGTGAACTTCATTTTATAGTGGTGCTATAAATATTGCACATTGTCCATGAGAGAATAGGGACAAGGTTATGGAATGTTCTAGTGAAGGCGAATCTGGAATGGAAGCTAATATTCAGACTTGTGAGATACTCTGCCCTTCACGAAGTCAGAATTGTTTTGTCCTTGAAGAAAACATCTTTCCCGAATTGCATTATTGTCTTAATAACAACACTTACTTGAAGTTGGTGATTGTTACTCTGTATCAGAAAAACAATAGGATATTATTTCTCTTTGTGTGGTGACATAGTGAAATCTTAAGAATGCCTTTCAGTAAATCATCTTAACAGACTTAATATAATGGACCACTTTCTTTACAGGATACTGTGTTATAATGAGTATTGAATTTTTTTTTGTTTATGTGTGGTACTAGTTGTTGACCTCAAGACCTAAGCAGTCTCCCATATTCCAGTCTCATTTTCTCTCTCTCTTTTTTTTTTTCACATAGGCTCTCTTGCCCTACCTGACTTTTAACCTGAATACTTTTACCTCCTTCTCACAGCTGTGATTATAGGCATGTGCCATCACACCTGACTGGTGTGATATTCTGAAAAGATAGGCTATGTCTGGTATCATTTCCCCTAATTGTTTGTGTGAACTGCCAATAAGATAATAGAACTAAGTTGTTAAAATTTGAGGGTTTTTTTTTTAAATGATGATTGTTTTTCTTATTTTTTCCTCTTCTTGGCAAAAACCCCGTAAGAGGAAACAAATCCTGTCCTTTGTGCTTTTTATTAGGAATAATGGTTGGTGAAATATTCTTAAATAGGCTTGCGTAGTGGTTGTTCATGGACAAGTTATCACTTGCTAATGTACTTTTGAAATCTGCAGTGTATATGTAAAGTTGCCAAGTTATAGTTATTCTGCCTCTTCTGATTTGTAGAGCTAATATAAGCTTAATGATGTAGTATTTTGAGAGTAGAGGCTTTTTGGCATAAATGTAAACAAAGTAGATTTGGGGGTTCATTAGCACCAATGCTAAATGTGAGCTTTCTTCACAGACTTCAGTGCCACATGTGGTTAGAGAAGTCAAAGAGTGAGATCCATCAGGTACTCTTGCAACCCTGAGTAACATTAGAGTCTTTCTGTAGCTCTCAGTTCAAAAAATGATAACCTTGAGCTATCTGGAAAGCATGTTGGAAAAATATATGCAATGTGAGAATGTACCAAAACTGGTTATTGTCAGTATACTTCCTTGCAGAACCTGACCACTATTTCTGATATTTATGTGTATGTGGTGTTACTAGGGCTTGAACTCAGGGCCTGGGCACTGTCCTTAAACTTTTTCCACTCAAGCCTGGCACTTTGGTATTCGAGCCATAAATCCACTTCCAGCTTTTTGGTGGTTACTTGAAGATAAGAATCTTGCAGAACTTCTTGAACTGCACTCAGATCTCTGCCTCCTGTAGCTAGGATTACAGATGTGAGCCCTGTGAGCGGCTCAATTTTTATATAAAAATTTGTACATAAAAATTGTATACAATGGCTAGAGGAAAATAGGAAATTACATGTAAAAACAGGAAATTACATGTGAAAACACATATCTCAATGACATAACAAAAAGGTTTTTCATAAGCTTTCCTTGACCATATCAGATAAGTGTTTCCTCAATTTTCAGCATACTCATTTACCCAGTAAACCTGTATTTTACTTAAAGTAAGTTTTTTTTGTTGTTGTTTTTTTATTTTTCTAGTCCAGGGCTTGAACGCAGGGCCTGGGCACTGTCCATGGGCTTTCTCAAGGCTAGAGCTCTACTACTTGAACTACAGCACCATTTCTGGAGTTTTCTGGTACTGAGGAATCAAACCCAGGACTTCATGCATGTTAGCCCCAGGCAATCTTACCACGTGGCCAGACTCCCAGCCCTTAAAGTAAGTTCTTAAATAAATTAGAATTGAATAATGAATTAGGAAATTTGCATATGGTTTGCTCTTAGGAAGAATAATATTCAGTGTTATATTGAAGTGACCATCTAAATTTTTACAACTTAGCTTTAGATTCTGGGATGATTATGTCAATTTCACTTTTTGAAATTGTTATTTTTAAGGTAATGTACAGAGAAGTTACCATTTCAAAGGTCATGTAATGACATTTCATTTTGTTACCACTTCTTTCATTCCCAATTTTTCTTTCTCAGCCCCACTCCCAAGCTATATAGTTTATTTTAAACATAGTGTCTAGGGAGTACCACTGCTGCATTTGTTCACCCTTTATTCCTCTATTTCTGTGTCCCCCCCTTTGCCCTCCACCAAACTGATAAATTAACAAATAAGACAAGAAACAAAAAATACCAGAAAGCAAAGAAATAGATAGCACCATCTTCACCAGTGACAGCAAAAACAAAACAAAAAACCCTTGTTTTCATTTCCTGGAATTCACTTAGATAATTATTTTCTATGTTCAGAAACATAGAGGTACAGAGAACTTCTGGGTTCTTCCCCTAAGATTATTCTCCTTTAGTCTCAGTGTATGTGAATGCCTTGAGTCCTGAATAATTTATCATGTCCCAGTGTGTTTAAGATATATTGAGGTGTGGTCACCCAAATTTCTACAAATTAGCTTTAGATTCTGAACTGACTTTATCAATTTCTTTTTATATATATTTTATTGTAATTAATAAAAGGGTTACATGATATTTGCCAGATAGAAGGTGCATTAATTCACATACATTGATACCCTTTCACATGTCTTGGTCCCCATTACCTTCCCCCCCACCCCCCCACTCGTCTTGGTTTTCCCCCCTTCCCTATCAAATTGACTTTATCAATTTCTTAAAAGTTGATTCTAAAACTCTAAAAATAAATCACAATGAGTTAGAAATTATAAAATTTTCAAACTTCTTTAAAAGCATAAATTTAAATTAAAATGTAATATGTGGTGCAATCATTTAGATCTATTAGAATCTATTCACATTGTTTACACAATGTGTAAGAACTGGGCGTTTATAATACCCTTTTTTCTTATTGTAATGATAAATATAGAGGGGTTACAGTTACATAAGTCAGGTATTGAGTATATTTCTTCTTGAACAGTGTAATTTTCTACTATCTAATTACAACCACTCTGAAGAAAATCATTCCACCTTATCCCCCTGAGGGAATGAGATAACTAGTGCCAGTGAAGTTAAAGTTAGAAACAATATAAATAAGGAATGTTTTGTTACAAAAGAATAGTGAATGTTAGAAAATAGAAGTGTCCATCATTGAGGTTGGTAAGCAAAGTGATAAGGTAGGCCACAGACTCAGAGGACCCAAGTCCCATGGATACCAGACAATTTTCCTGTAGGAAGTTTCCATACAAAGTACATGTTAAGAAGAAGAATAGAACAAACAGCAGCTTATCACTATTGTATTATCACTGCAAGCCCAGTGTGGAATTTTAATGAATAGGGTAGAATCATTTATTTTGCACCCTTCCAGCTTAGAACCCCCAATTGGACACACTGAAAGATACTGAATAATAGAGAATGTCTGAAGATGAAAGAAAGAAAGAACTGCAACCTGTCTACTCTCTACCACATGCTCTTGGGAGAAAAGATATCCATAAGAATTCTGTACAGCTGGGCTAAGGACTATTTCCTTTCATTTTTCAACCTTCAGCTGAGCCCAGTGGTCAAAAAAAGTTCATAAACCTGTCTGTTGTGGCAGCATTCCTATGTGTCTGGGAGTGTGGGGGAAGAAGAGAAGGTTGGGAATAGGGAAGGAAGGGTAGAAAAGGTAAGGAAGTGATAAAAGGTGTTCGTATGTACATGTCATCTCCTGGAAGCCAATATTTGCCCTCAAGAAGTTTTCTTTCTGGTGAAATAGATAACTTTCATCTGTTTTACTAAGTAATGTTGACACATGCTCCCCACAAGTAGTGGAGTAATGAAATTCTAAGTGATATTTATTATTTACCACACGTCTGGACTCTTCTAGTGCTTTATTTGTGTTGGCCACAGTTGAGGTCACACAATACCATTGTGAGGTAAAGTAGCATCAGAATTTCAGAGGTAAGGATATCAAATCACAGAAAGTATAGATGGCTTAGGGGTACTCAGTAAATGGCAAAGAACCTTAAAGAAAATTCTAAGGATCATATAAGGAAGAATGCCTAGATCAAGCTGCAAGGTTGTGGAAGGCATTTGAGGTATTCTCTCCTCAGGTTGAGGACAGGAAGTACCAGGAATGTTTGCAGAGAAATGCTTGAGGGCAAGGAGGGTGTGTGCCTGGAGAGATTGCCAGGCTGGCTGGATTGCTGCCTGATTAGCCTCTCCATATGGAAGAGGGATCTTGGAAACAGCAGTTAGAAACAGTGCTGGAATATCTTGAAAGTTTTGAAAATGTTGCACAAAAATATCTCTCCTAAGCTTATGGCAAGCTACACTTTCAGATAGTGTTGAATTATAGGTTAAAGTTATTATGCAGATATGCTTTGCTTCCCTTGAAAGCTTCAAAACAGGAGACAGCTCTTGCTGCATCTGTAAGTAGGCTGCTGTTTTTCTTTTCTTTTTGTGTTGTAAAGAATCATTCATGCCAGTGTGGTTAATGAGCGTTAGCAGCTGTTAAATGAAATTATGTATTCTGTTCAATGAGAGCCTTCTGATGCTGCCATTCTGACCATCTTGATATCTTCTATAGCACCAGGATACATCTAAGTCACAATAGCCAGAGTTGTGCTTAGTCCAGAAGATTTTCAGATTTAGAACACCTAGAAAGATGGCTATTTGGGGGAAATACAGTCATCAGAGAAGTTTATTTTTTCTACATTGCACATTCTCTCTTCACTGAGGATTGGATAGAATTCTAGAGGGAAAATATTCCCAATTTTCAAAAAAAGTTTTTAAAAACAAAATTATTATTCATCAAATTATGCACAGACAGGAACTTTCAGTCTTCCAAAAAGAGAACATAATCAACTTCATAGTCTAATGAGGCTGCAGGAATTGAGTGGAGTCTTGGTTCTTCAAGCTGTTTCTTTGTTCAACCTCTGTCCCTTTTAGAGCTTTCTAGAGAGGATTGTGAGGCTGAAAAATGTTCAGCCTTCCAATCAATTGCTGCTTTAAGTTGAAACTTTAACAATTAGTCTTCCTCATGTATTTCTCTAGGATGGACCCTTTTTCTCTAGAGTATTCTAAAATGTACCATTTCTCCTTGTACCACAAGAAGTCACTCCTCATTTTGGTGTTACCAGGTTCTTCTCTGAGTTTAGGAGCTTAGTTAGATTTGTCTCTTCTTACACTGTTGAGTTTGGTTATTGCTGGTACTTTTTGGTCCATATGAATATAAACTGCCCCAAGCTTCTCACATTGCCTGGAAGTTAGTAAGCTCTGTGTTTCATCATGTAAAAATGCCTCTTTCTTCAGACACCTAATTCCTTCTCACCATTAGCATTTCCCCACTGTTTTTACTGTAAAAAAGGTATTTACTAAGCATATATGACTATCTGCTATGTGAAAACAAGTTTGTGAATGCCAAGTTACTATCAAATAACTGCTAAAGGGTAAATTCTGGTGAAACATTATTTTAACCAATTAAGTAATACTTAAAAATTGGGCCTGCAAGAATCAGAGGATAGGCAAAGGAAACCTATTTTATGAAGGATGGACAGCTTCCTTTTGCTCCAGTTTCATCTTGCATCCTGGTTCTATATGGACCATCTCTAAATGGCCAATTCTTTATTATGTGCATATTCCATATTAATCTAATCGTGCTATTCTGATCATTAGCTACATCTGTCTGTAAAACTATAGCAATGTGTACACATACATGTTCTTCTTATGTCACTTGAGCATTTCATCACTTTTTTAAATGCTAGTCCTGGAGCTTGAACTCTGGGCCTGGACATTATCCCTGTTCAATGCTAGCATTTTATGACTTAAGCCACAGCTCCACTTCTGGCTTTTTCTGTGATTAATTGGAGATAAGAATCTGACAGACTTTTCTGCCCTGGCTAACTTTGAACTGAGATCCTCAGATCTCAGCCTCCTAAGTAGCTAGGATTAGAGGTATGAGCTACTGGCACCCAGCCATTTCATCACTTTTTAAGAGGAAATTATTTTGATGAAGAGTGATGTTGGAGATATCTTTAATAGTATAAAACTAGAAAGCTGGGTGATCTCTCCATGACTTAGTCCCTGCTTATATTACTAAAGAGATGTTAAAGTTACAGCTCTGGACACTGCCGAGCTCTATGGCTTAACTATCTGCTGACACCTAGACCATTTCAAAACATTACTTAATAACACATTTTTAAGTACTCTGGTACCATTTCAGCTGAATTAATCTCTGAACTAACAAATCTTACTTGTTTTCCTGAATCTTCAAATAGATATGTAATAGACACCATATATTCAAAGACTGATACAGGTAAAACCATTTATGTAGCTTAGCCACAAACCCTTGTTCTCAACATTGTGGGCATTTAAGATGAAAACTGCCTCTGGCATTGTATAGCATAGTAGCAATGTTAGCCTGCTGACTAAACAAATACAATCACTAGAGTGAATTCCTAAATTCCAGCTGGCCTCTCTTTTTGCTAGAAAAATTCACTCCCTTTTCTCCCACACAGCTTCCTACTTTTATTAGATGAAGGGTTTTCAACTTAGGAAATAATTGCCACATTTTCAAAGTCATCAGTACAGCAGTTTCTCACTGTTTATATGTTAAAACTAATATTAAATAAGCCTCACTGAAGCAGAAAAAATTACTATGTGTTTGAATCTGTCCAAATATTCATCTAAATTCTCATTATTAAAACATATACTAAAAGTCCCAGTGGGTGACTGCATCTCAGTATTTCCTTTGGAGGACTATTCAGGAGACTCCCTTCCAATAGAGGAAGTGAGTTGGTGAGGACTAGTGTTCTTCATATCTCTCTGCAGGACTAGATCCTTCATATCTCTGGAGAGCTACATTCTTTGTTTACAACCCTGACATTCATCGGGGCTGGGGGACAAAGTCACATGTGCTTTGTCTGTTTGAGCAGTGATATTCCCACTTGGCAAGAGTTTGAGAGGAAGTATTAACAATGCGATTTTAGCAACTTCAATGTCCTAAGGAATGTTTGTATATTTGAATGGGTCTAAGGAAGTTCATTTTTTCTCCCCCCCCCCTGCTAAGTGGAGGGTGTTTAAGGGTACCTGTAGATTTATTATAAGGTTGGACTTTGTGGAATCATTTTTGCCATCTTGTCCTTCCTAAGAAGACTAGTCATCAGAAGAAAAAGTTAAGAATTCCTTAACTGAATACTGCTCTTAAATATTATGCTTAAGGGAATTTTTTCACTAACAGCTAGCATTTTGGGGGGAAGGTGATTTTATTCAATAACCAGAATTCTTTTTTAAAAAAATTTTTTATCTTTATTGAAAAGGTGATGAGCAGAGGAGTTATAGTTACATAAGTAATGATTACATTTGTTTTTAAACAGTGTTACTCCACCATTCCTTCTCTCCTGCTTACCCTTCCTTATTCCCCTCCCCCTCAGGTTGATGTCCAGCCTGGTGTCAAGTGAGTGTCATTGTTATCATAGTTCATTCTTTGACCTGTTTCTGTGATTCCCTTCCCTTTTCCTGGTCAAATAATCTTATATACAAGATACAAGGTACAGAAAGTTAAGATGAAAGAAAAAAACAAAACACTACATACGGAACATAACTCCATATTTTGGAGTTCATATTGATAACACTTCATTATATAAGGTCCTATGTATTAAGCAATTGGGTTGTTGAGATCCCCTGTTAAGAAAATCATGAACATATTGCATATTTTATAAATGAGGGAACCAGCAACCTACTTTACTTCACTTTATATATATATATATATATATGTATATGTATATATATAGTTGTTGTTTTTTGTTTTTTTGGGTTTTGTTTTTTTTTTACAATCCTGGGCTTGGGCTCAGGGCCTGAGCACTGTCCTTGGACTTTCTCGAGGATAGTGCTCTACCACTTGAGCCTCAGCACCACTTCTAGCTTTTTTCTATGTATGTGGTACCGAGGAATCGAACCCAGGTATTCATACATGCTAGGTAAGCACTCTACCATTAGGCCAAACTCCCGGCCCTTAATATATATATATTTTTTTTCTAGGTCTTTTTGTTTCCTTACAAATTGGGCAGTGTCATTCTGATGGAGGCATCGAACTCCATTGTGTATATTTGATCCATTCATCTACTGAGAGACATCTGGATTGGTTCCATATCTTAGTTATGGTGAATAATACTGCAGTGAACAAGATTGTGTTGGTAACTTTAGTATGGCCTTGTTTGTGGTAAATGCCCAGAATTGGGATTGCTGAATCCTAGGGGAGCTATATGTTTAGTCTTTTGAGGAACCTCTATACTGGTTGGGCAAGTTTGCACTCCCACCAACAGTACAATAGCAGTCCCCTTTGGCCACATCCCTGCCAGCATCTGTTGTTACTGGGTTTCTTGATAATGGTCATTCTAACAAGTGAGGTGGAATCTCAAAGCTACTTTGATTTGTGTTTCTTTTATGGCCAGAGATGTTGAACATTTCTCCCTGTATCTCTTGGCCATTCGTATTTCCTCTTCAGGGTAGTCTCTAAGTCTTTAGCCCACTTATTGGTGGGGTCGTTGTTGTTTATTTGGAGATTTGTTTTGGGGAAATTTAATGTCTTGAGCTGTAGAACAGCTTAATATCTCTGATCATGAAAGAAACAATACATTTATTTTCATTCACATACCTGTTTTTAAGACCTGGTAATCCCCTCAACCCTGAACCTGAAGCTTGAACTTAGTGCGGAGGTGCTTGAGGCTAGTTCTCTTATCACTGGAGCCACAGCTCACGTCCAGTATTTTGGTGGTTAATTGGAAATAAATGTCTTAGAGACTCTCTTCTTCCATCCTCATCCCTGGACTGGCTTCAAACTGGGATCCTCAGAGCTCAGCTTCTTGAGTAGCTAGGATTACAGGCATGAGACTGTGATCACTATAAATACTGGCTAATTACCCATGTACTTTTGGATCTATTATACACTGGACTTATATTTAGACTTCGGTAACTTTTCTCCAGTCTTTAAAAATGCAGTAACCCTAATGTTGCTTTACTTAGTATAGGACAGTCATAGCATCATAACTTCTTCCTCCTGTAGGAGCAGCAAATTTGTAGTCCATATCTCTATCAAATGGCAGGCCCCCAATTGTACAGCCAGACAATTTTTGGGTCAGGATGCTAAATCCTACATTATATTGTTGCATATATAAAATTCATCCATTCAGTAAAGATGTATTTATTGAGCCTCTGTTCACATAAAGATATCGCAGAGAATGATGCAGCTTTTATGTTGCAGGAGTTAACATTTTAAAAGAAAATAAAACCATGGAAACAGTGAGTGCATGGAAGGGTTTCTGGTAGAAATGCTCTTGAGAGTTTTAGGAGACAAGTGAACTGAGAGAGTGTAATAAGCCAAGTGTGGGAACCAGAAAGCAGGTCAAAAAAACCATTTATGGCTAAAGTGGTAGAGCACCTGCTTAGCAAGTGTTCGGGCCAAAGTTCAAATCCAAGTACTGGAAAGCAAAACAAAGCAAAACAAAGCAAAAAAAAAAAAACAAAAAAAACAGTTGCATTTATTTGAAGAGAAGTGGGATCGCAGGTTCTCATGCGTCTGAGAGCCTGACAATAGCAGACATTTTCTAGGGAGGGCAGGAATCATGTCTGACTTGTTCACAGTTGTCTTACTGATCCTTTAGTAGAGTAACAGCTTAAAAATGATCAACAGTGTCCTTCCTGAATCCTTCTTGAGAAGGATCTGAGGGAAAAGGTAGGAAGGTTTATAATATGGGTGTTGATTTTTATTTTTTCTCTTTTACTATGATAATATAACTGACTAGGTCTCTGAAGATATCCTTGAGGAGAAATTCTGTCTGATCCTAATAAAATCAGTGAGATTTCTAAGTACTAAATGCAGAACCAACCCTCTCTACTTGGGGTATTTCCTATATGATATTTAATTTTCATCTTTAGTAGTATCAGTTAACCTACAGAATAAAAAGACTGAATAGACAGAGCTGGGAGATAAGAGTCTCCAGTGGTGGGAGTTTTGCAGTCAAATGCAGTGTGGAGGTCTGCAGAGATGTAACAAATTCTCAGAAACCAAAATTCGGAGTGCTTTGTTTTCTGAAACATTTAATAGACTTTTCATGCCAGTAATTCAAGTGTAGACTGGTGATAGCTTTCACGCACTAGATTAACAGACTGTAAAAATGGCGCGGTCATCGGAAGTAAATGACTTTGAACTTAGAACTGCATATAAGAATTTGGATTCTTTTGCCGAGTTCAGGGTTGGGGAGGGGATGAAACCTAGCAGAACAATGAGTCCGTTTTTCACTACACTGCCGAAGTCTAATGTTCTTAAGAGACTTTTCAAAGAATTGCTTATGCAACATCCTCCTCACCCACTGTTTCTCCAGAGGGCTCATATTAATCATTTTCTGAAAGTCCTTTGTTTAGGTGTGTGCTGTACTTGAGCTGACTCTTATTCTGACTGCTAAGTTACTCAAATCCTGTGCACACATCTCAGAAGAACTGTAGGTGGAGAGCTCTTAGGTAATCCAACCCAAGATTCCTGTTTAACCCAGTCTTCATTTATTTTCCCCTTGTCCAAGTACAGAGTCTAAAGCTGGGTAGTTCCACTAAAGGCCTAGGAGAAGGGAATGCTCTTTGTTCTTGAAGCCTGAACTCTAGTAGCCTGCTCCTGGGTGCCCAGTTTTCCTGCCCTCTTTAGGGATGTCATAGCAGGGCCTGTGTGCCCAGCTCACAAGCTACTCAATGAGAAATAAATGCTTCATTTCCTTCCTTCCTTCCTTCCTTCCTTCCTTTCCATCTTTCTTTTCTCTCCCTCCCTCCCTCCCCCTCTCTCTCTCCCTTCCTTCCTTTCTTCCTTCCTTTCTTTCTTTCTTTCTTTCTTTCTTTCTTTCTTTCTTTCTTTCTTTCTTTCTTTCTTTCTCTTTCTTTTTCCTTCCTCCCTCCCTCCCTCCCTCCCTCCCTCCCTCCCTTCCTTCCTTCCTTCCTTCCTTCTTTCCTTTCTTTCTTTTCTTTTCTTTTCTTTCTTTGTGGGTCATGGGGCTTGTACTTGGCCTGGGCGCTATCCCTGAGCTCTTCAGCTCAAGGCTACCACCCTACCCTTGAGCCAAGCCCCACTTCCCGTTTTCTAGTGATTAATTGGAGATAAGAGTCTCAGATCCTTTTGTTCCCAGGCTGGCTTTGAGGCTTGATCCTCAGATCTCAGTGTCCTGAATAACTAGGATTACAGGCATGAGCAAATGTTTCTTTTTCTTATCACTGCCAGAGTCTTCCCTTCTGTCATATATCTTCCTTGGTGGTCTGCTTCTTGAAATGCTTTCAGTCTCATTTCTTTCTGTAGTAACTTATTGTATAAATGTATGTCACACTCTGGTATGTAAACTTGTCCAAATGAAATTAGGCAGATATGTGATGCCAAATATGTGCAGATGACTCACTCCCTGCTTCATTTAGTTGCCTGATCAAATATCACTTCAGTAAGAATGGCCTTACATGACCCCCATCTCTATCTAAAATAGCTCTTCCTCCTTGCTGGTAGATTTACCTTTTTTTTTTTTCAAAATGCAAAAGCAAGGCTTTATTCAGGCAGGCTACAGCTCAGGCCAGATTTACCTTTTATATTTTCCTCTAGAGCATGTATTACCACCTGTCGTATTATATGTTAACTTCTTAGTTGAGTGTATTTGTCACTTCATGAATATTGTGATGTAAGGTACTCATTGCTAGAGCCCTGTAGCCTAGAATAGTGCCTGGTATATGCTAAATCCTATCATTTTTGTAAACAAAGATGCACCTACTAATGTATTTGTCAGCTGAGAAACTTGAGAGTTGCTGTTATCATTGCTTCTATTTTAAGATGGGGTCTACATTGAACTGCAGTTTCCCAATGTCATACAAGTAGGAAAGGAGTAAGGATTTAAAAGAATTTGGTTATTTATATAACCACATAAATACCTCAAACCAAGAGTGAAATATTTTAATTATGAATATTTTAATAAATAGATATTTCAATAAGTATCTCAAGAACAGGATACCTTTCTGGAGAAAGTATAATAAATATAAATGGCAACAATTTTTTTGAAATGTGTCTGCTCCCTATCAGAATTCATGAGTCTAAGATGTCAAATGTAAATGGAGCTAGTGGTTAATCTTAGAGTCACCTAAGAAGCACTCAGGTTTCTCTCCATGGTCCTCTTACTAGCAAATAACTAAGAAAGGTAAATGTCCAATTTGGTTTTGGTTTATTTCTCTGGCCTAATTCTTAGGTGACTTCTCATTTCTCCTTAATTAGTACTGGTTTATTTTCTTCCCCTTCAGGTAGGAAGGAAAGGTAATAGAGAATATATCTTACAAATTCACATATTCTACTGCTTTTAACCCTTCAGATGACTCTTGCTATCCCAGAAATACTTTAGCACTGATGATAAAGCAACTAGATCTGAAGCCCTTCAAGGTTTCATTCAGTTTGAACTTTTTGTTGTTCTCATGCAAACTCTTAGCCTTTAGATGGGTTAGAATGAAAATGTGCAGTCCTTACATAATTTTTGAGATCATATGATTCTAGCTTTTTCCAAAAAGACCCAACCTGAGGGAAAGGTGGAACATAGAGTAAACATGGCAAGAAATTTTGATTTTTTGCAAAGGTCACAAGAAAATAAATTTTTTTATCTTAACACTTTATGTAAGTTTATTTTTAACTGAAAAGTTTCATTTTAAATAAAAAATTTGCAGTACATTTTAATGTATGTATAAACACAGAAAACTAAAACATTACAACTGAAACAAAGCAGCCAAACATTTGAATACTAGTTTATTATGTAAGGTTAGCACATTTTTCTTTGTTCCATTCTACTGAGTTCTGTTTTTCATCGAAAGCAAACTCTGTCATGTTAATATACAATAGCCACAAAAAAAGAAAGAAAAAAAAAAAACGACTTCATGACTCTCAGTGCTACTAAAAAAGCACTATCAGTTTTCTTAAAATGTGAGTCCTCAGGTTTCACCTGGGAAGTTTTTATATTGTTTTTACCATTTTAAAAATGGGCCATTATTATGTAGCAAGCAAAACCTTTTATCAGATCTACTTAAAATAAGCACTTAGTTATATATGTTTTAGCTTTGTGAAGCTAAATGCTCACTTGTCCTTTGTGTTAAAATTTATTAAAACATTGAGAAATTAGTAACATAAACTCAAGACTTGCATCAAACCTAAATATTTTAGTTTTTGTTCATTACTCTTCAGTGTTTGGGAATTTTGTAGAGATGCAATCATATAGTATAATGAAATGTATATTTAAAAAATCATATATAGATACTATGCTTGTGTTGATAGAATACATTCTATCAAATTTCTGTTTAATTTGTTCACATTTCATAGGTTTCTGTTTTGCTTTCTATCACTCTGCTTCTTTACAATAAGTTATCTTAAACTGTGTCATCATGTTAAAATTGATTTTTTTTTTTTTTGTGGTGAGTTGGGCTAGAACTCTTGGCCTGGGCGCTGTTCTCGAGCTCTTCAGTTCAAGGCTAGCGCTCTATCACTTGAGCCACAGCATCATTTCTGGTTTTGGCAGAGTCTTACTGGTTGGCTTTGAACCACAGTCCTCAGATCTCAGCCTCCTGAGTAGCTAGGATTACAGGAGTGAGCTACCAGTGTCCAGTTCTATGTTTTTGTTCTTTTTTTTTTTTTTTTTAGCTTCACATGAATATAAGATGCACTTGAGCCATGTATATATGTTTTTGTTTGGTTTTGTAGTGCTGTGGAATGAAGCTCAGTGCTTTGAACATACTAGTCAGTCAGGCTACCAGTGACCTACATTTTCAGCCTCTTGGTATATGTTGAAGATATAGTTTAGTAGTTGCAAAATACTCAGGAAGTTCACTGAGGCCAGGTAGCAGTAGTTCTTACCAGTAATACTAGCCATTTGAGAGTCTGAAATGAGAGGGATTGTGATTTAAGACTGACTTGGGTAGCATGGTAAGTAACAACCCTTTCACCCAGCATCTGGGCACCTCAGAGGCTCATCCTCTCATCCTAGTTAAGTGGGAGGCTGAGATTGGGGATTGATGTTCCAGACCAGGCCCAACAGAAAAGTCTACAGGAGTCCATGCCAAAAGGCGAAATGAGGCTTGGTAGCACATATCTGTCACCCCAGCTATTGTGGGATGGAAAAAAAAAATAGAATTAGGATTTGGTGTATGTTCATGAAGGAACTGAGAACCTAAGTCAAAAATAACCACAGCAAAAAGGGATGGAGGTGTGGTTCATTGGTGAAGTGCCAACATGAGGTCCTAAATTCAAAATTCCATTATTGCCTGCTCCCCTCCTCACACCCCTCCCCCCCAAAATAATTTATTGCCCCAAGAATTTGTTCTTGGGAAGTCACATAGCCCCAAAAGGAGGTATTCTTGTTTCCATTATGGAGTAGACAAGATTGATGATGATATTGTGTCATCTCCTAAGTTCTCTAATGTCTACCAGCATGGAAGATTGAGTAGCTGGCAGTAGAATGTATGGACATGATTTTAGCATGATTTAGTATGAAGTTAAAACTCAGGCAAGGGCTAGGCTTATGGCCTAGTGGTAGAGTGCTTGCTTACCATGCATGAATCCCAGAGTTTGATTCTACATACACAGAAAAAGTCAGAAGTGGTGCTTTGACTCAAGTGGTAGAGTGGTAACCCTGAAAAAGCTCAAGGGCAGTGCCCAGGTCCTGAGTTCAAGCCCCAGGACTAGCCAAAAAAACCCAACAAAATCCCAGGTAACACAATGACAACAAGTAGTGGCTCTGTTTTTCACAAATGGACAATGGATAAGTTGTAGGAAGCTCCACTTAATAAGAACCAAACTTATCTGCCAAGTTGCAGTGTTCACACCTGTAATTTTAGCTACTCAGACTGAAATCTCGGGATCAAGGTTCAAATTTAGCCTCAAGAGAAAAACTCCGGAGACTCTTTATGTCCCATTAATCAGCAAGAAGTTGAAAGTGGAGGGGTGGCATTAAAAAATGGACCCAAAACAATCATGAAAACTATCTTAACTGTAATAAGCTGATTAGTTGATGCTTTAGTCGAAATGTAGGAGCCATTATAGACCAGTGGTTAAGCAGTGTTAGCTCTAAAAGATAGCATCAAGTTGGGATTGGCTTTTATATAGACTGGCCCAAAATGCCTTCTCATGACAGTTTAGTCAACTTCCATTTAACATAGTTGGTGATGTAGAGTATAGGTCTACCATTTAGTTTGTGTTTACTGTTTGTCATATATTGCTTGTCCTTTTATGTTAAATGTTTATGATAAACATTTTTGCATGTTTAAAAAGACTATGTTGGCAGGGTACTTGGTGGTTCCACCTGTAATCCTAGCTACTTAGGAAGCTGAGAGTTGAGGATCCAGGTTCAAAGCCTGCTTAGGCAATTAAGTCCACTATCTCCAGTTAACTACCAAAAAGGCAGAAGTAGAGCTGTGGCTCATGTGGTAGAGCACTAGCCTTGAGCAAAAAAGCTTGGGACTACATCCAGGCTTGTGCCTTGTCTCATCTATTTATGCTTGCTGTGTGACAGTGCACCCTTGTATGATATTTCTATGCAAGCAACAGTGTTTGGGGTTAGAGTGACACCTGGTGGTACTTTTATTTATCTTATTTGGAACATTTTGTAAGGAGTCATTTTATCCATTAGGATGTATCTTAACAGCTTCTCCCTTCATTGCCCCACATCCTCTTTGTAGCAGGAAACCGTACTGTCATGTGCCTTTCTCCTTTTGGGTTGAGAAAGCATCTGTGACCTATGTACAGGGGAAATTTAACTAGGACAGGAAAAAAAATAAAGGCAGTGTTCTCTGTAGTAATAGTATGGTAGGAAATTGTTCTGAAGATGTATGCTTTTGCAAACATACATTATATATATATATATATATATATATATATATATATATATATATCAGGTGTCTATCAGTTTCTAAAAGCTGTAGTTAGACAGGGTTTTACAATAACCGCTCACAAGTTCATTAAATCTCTTTAAAAGGCAGGTTTTTTGTTTTTTTGTTTTTTTGTTTTTTTGCCAGTCCTGGGGCTTGAACTCAGGACCTGAGCACTGTCTTTAGGCTTTTTCAAGTCTAGTGCTCTACCACTTGAGCCACAGCCTAGGCATGTAACTACCAGAAAACTGGGCCTGGCACTGTGGTTCAATATGGTAAAAAAGCACTAGCCTTGAGCTGAAGAGTTCAGAAACAGTGTGTAGGCCCAGAGTTCAATCCCCACAACTGACCAAAAAAAAAAAAAGGTGAGAGAACTAAATTAAGTAAATCTCCATGACTTTTAAGAGCATAGTACTCCATCTACTTTAAAGCAGTATTGTTGATTGGAGTCCATTGTAATACTGCAATGAGATGGTATATGTTTGGTTGTCCTGCAGGAGTGAAGGTAAATAAAACCCAACTCAAGCAAGGACCTTAAAGAAGCTGTAAATGCAGTTATGTAATACGTGCTGCTAAGTTTTCACTGTAATTTCTTCATAGTTGTTCCTTGGAAATTGTCATTTGATTGCTTGTTCCTGGAACATTGTTCCTGCCTATTGAACTGTGGTAGGCTTGAATTTTGGTTTCAGCTGGCAGATGTTTTTTCCTGGGACATGTTCTTTTGCTTCAGCAAGATGAAGTAGAATGAAGGTCAAATGGCAAGTGTAAGCTAGCCCGAGAGGAAGCTAGGCAAGAGAAGAGGTTGGGGCAAAGTAGTTCAGAGGTAGCCATAAGCTGAGAGAACCCGGGAATTTTCCATCTAGATTCAAGGTGGCCTGACTTTAGGAATTAGTAACACCCATGACTGGGCAGGGAATGCACAGCTAAAATTCTTGGTACACAAGATACATTAAGCTTCAAGAACAGTGCCAATGTTTTTTCTCTAGTGAATCATTCATGCTTGCTTTAAAGCTGTTACATTTTAACTTAAGACTGAGAGAGAAAGCTGCTATGTGACCTGAAAGGTGGAAAGTACTACTAGGATCTTAAAAAATAATAATAATGGATAAAATAAATCATCTAGGGGAGGGAGGTTAGAAGCCAGTCTTGGCAGAAAACTTTACTAAACTCTTATTTCTAAAATAAAAAGCTGGGCTAGAAGCATAGCTTAAGTAGAGCACCAGCCTAAATGCAAGCCGCCACAATACCATCATTAAAGAAAAAAATTCTCCAACAAACTAAAAGACAGATTTTGAATACCAAAATGTGCCAAATGGTATCTGTTAAACGTTTGAAAAAATAATCGTGTGTGTATGAATGTGCATGTTGTGTGTATGTGTGTGTGTATGCATAAGTATTCAAGTACTTGCACGTGTGCCCACTCATTCACATGTCTCCCTACTGAGGTTGAACTCGGGGCCTCATATTCTCACTTGGCTTTTTCACTCACTTGAGCCCCTGCTTGTTCCACTCGCTTTTTAGTGACTTACTGGAGACAAGAGTCTCAAACTTTCTTGCCTGAAGGCTGGCTTCAAACTGCAATCATCAGAGCTCAGTCCCCTGAATAGCGAGGATTACGGATATGAACCTCTGACTCCTGGCTGAAAAGATCATTTTATAATCTAGAACTTAAGATGCCCAAATCTTAATTGATCAGAAATTGGCTTTATGTGACTAAAATGCTAATTAAGTCAGGAACTCTGTTGAAGTAAAATGGTCACATTATAAGACCTCTTGAGATTCTTTCGTTGGCGGTCAAAACTGTCATTTTATGTTACTGTTGTTACTTTAATGACTGTGAGACTATGATTCTTTCCAGTTGGAATATTTTAAACCTTTAAATGATTATTTAGTATTCAAATACATAATATTTTAAAATAAGATAAATATTAGAAATATTTTAAACATTTAAAAACCTGGCTGCCTTCAGGAAAGGTTACCTTTCCATGCCATACTATTGCCATTTAAGGAAAAATTGCTTGTAACATAGGCCATTTCCTAGCTAGAATTTCCTTAGAAGAATTAAGCAATCACTCTTTGAATTATTGGAGAATTGTAAAGTAAGTTTTCAGAAACTGCTGTTTTCAGATTTAGAAATTGAATAAGTACCTTCAGATTAAGTTGGCAAGTGTTAGATACCATCATTCATTCATCCCTCTATCCTTGTCTTAACCCAGAACTTCATTTAATCCAGACACACTCTGGCTACATGCTGCAGCCCAATGAAGTAAAATTAAACATGGTTTCTTCTCACCTAACTTGGTTTGAATGCTGTGGTAGAGGAAGATGTTGAGAGCTGTGAAAGACCAGAATGGAAACTTCCTCCCAGGATGGATACGCAGGAAAGTAAGGACTGCAGTGTGCTACAGGCAGTCTTGAGAGGGCTGGGATTTGGGATTGGAAACTATGAGCAGTCAACTGCTAGAAGCTGAACAGAAGTGCAGAAACAGTCCAGGCACCAGTGGTTCATATTGTAGTCTCAGCTACTCAGGAGCTGCCAGGAAAAAGGAGAAAGAGCAGAATAAAACCAGGCCTTTGTGAATATTTCAGTGTGTTTCCATCCCATCTGTCCTGGCAAAAGTAGATGTTCACTGACATGGGGGTTTAGACACTTTGGAAGTCGTTGTTGGTTGTCCTCAGAGCTTTCCTTCAGCACTTTCCTTCAGCACTTCTCACACTTTTTCCTTCCTGCCTTGTTGCCCAAGCTAGACTTCACAGTGACTGTGTTTCTTCTCCCCAAGTGGTTTTCAATTCGTTGTATGCATGTGAACGTGCTGCTACTGAGGCTTGAACTTAGCCTGATTGTTGTCCTTGAGATTTTTCACCCAAGGCTGACAATCTACAATTTGAGACACATCCCTACTTCTGGGTTTTTGGTGATTAATTGTAGATCAAAGTCCCATGGACTTTCCTTTCTGGACAGCCTTGGAACCAACATCTCAGATCTGAGCCCTCCTCAGTAGCTAGGACTACAAGTGTAAGTTACCTGGGCCTGATTTCCCCTTATTCTTTATTCCTTGCTTAAGGAAGGGCTCATATTCTCTCCTAAACCACTGCAGTATTTTTTCCCCCATATAGCTAAAATGTCAATTGTCTGATGGCAGACTTCAGTAGCCTGGCATATAAGAACCTCGCCTTCTTCTCCCCCTGCTGCGTCTCCCTCCTGCCCACTGGTCCTTATCCTCGTCCATTGCTCTGCTCACTGAGTTCTTCACATCTCAGTGCTTGCTATTCTTATCTTTTTTGGTATATTCTTAGCTATGTTATCTTCTTCCAAATCCACATTGGCACCATCTTCATCCCACTGGTCTTACTCAATATGCGAAACAGCCTGGCATAGCTGCCAGCACAGAGACATCTTTGCCCTCATCACAACACTTGTCACTCGTAAACAAAGCTTTATGTGTCTGGCTTGCAAAGTAGGTTGTGCTTTGAGGGTAAGGGCAATAGTGTTCACTTCTCATTTTTTAACGTAGAATTAAAAACATTGATAAGTCCCCACAGACGTTTTTGAATGGATGAATGAGATCCTGTTTGGAACTGTTTCCCACTTTCATTTTCATGTGCTTTCTCATCAAGGAAGGGTTGTTCTGTGATGTATATTATAGATGACTTCACACAATTATTTTTTATATTATAGATCAATTTAGCAAATGAAGTCCAAGAGCCTTTGTTAGCAAAAGAACTCAGCAGCAATGTATGCTGGTGCATGCCTGTAATCCCAGCTACTCAAGAGGTCAGAAATGGAAAGGATGAAGGTTCAAGGCCAGCCCAAGGAGGAGGAGAGGAAGTAAGAGCCTGAGTTCAAACCTCAGTATCACCAGAAACAAGGAAAAAGAAAAAAATGGAAAAGAGAACTACTTCTATTCATGTGTATGCCACCAATTATGGATATGTTAGCAATCTGCAGTACACCATTTTATGCATGTTATTTGTATCCTAACTAATTTACTTTGTTTGCTCACTTGATTGAATTTATGACTAACCTAGGGCTTGGTTTCACATCTTCCCGGAGACGGAAAGGGAATAATATGCTCTTTAAGGATGGAAGAGGTGAAACTTTTGAGACCATTTTGGGAAAGCATAGAATATTGGTAATCCAGGATTAACCGAGTACATGAGCATGCAAGGTTAAAACTAGAAACATCAGGAAAAAGTCCTGGAACGTGCAGAGCAGGAAATGAGCCTAGATCCAAGCAGGCTGTAGGAAAGTCATACGGAATTTCCACCCTCCTTTCCACCCTAAAGGTGATACTTTTCCCAGTGAGGTGTGAAGAGCATCTCAGCCTGCTTCTGGGTTGCTACTTCCAGCCCCGCCCTAGAGCACACAGGGACAGACACTGTAAACATCCTACACTCTCAGCTGTGGAAAGTGAAAGCTGGGAGAAGGCTGTTTACTCTCTCTGCCTTGGAAATCATCTAAGGATAAGTGAAGTTGGGATGTTTCTCTGTCTTACAGTTTGTTCTTATGAGGTCAACCCTTACGAGGAAAAGTAGTGAATTAAATTCATGCTAAGCAATGTAACATACTTTCTGAAATCACCCATTCTTGAACTGCCTGGCCTTTTTTAAAAGAAAAAAAGCTAAGCATGGTGGCCCATGTCTGTACTCTCACCACTCAGAAAGGCAGTAGGATCACCAGTTTGAGGCCAGCTTGTGCTGCATAATGAGACCCTATTTCAAAAGAAATAGACAAAAGGTTACCAGATACCCTAGAGATGGGTGCTTTGGTAACTAGCGCGAGGTTGCACTATGGGTTGCTGTGGTCTGATTTGTAAATGTGACAAAACATTAATTGCCTGCATACTAAGGTAAACAGTTCTCTGTTACCCTGAATAGAATTTTAACACCGAATCTGGCTTTATTTGAAGTGAAAATTCTGATGCCCTGGGACTTGCTAATTTATCAGAGATCAGAGGCAGTTTGGAAGTCCATGGTAATGAGATACAATGTGCATAAAACTTGCTATTTAAAGTGGGAATTCAGTTGTGCATTTCAAGAAAAGATAGGATTGTGGGAGGCTGTTGGAGGTGGGCGAGGGAGGTGGCATTCAAGTAGAGAATTTTAAGAAATCTACAGAACTAAACCTTAACCAGGAACCTTGTAATTTTGTACTCTGCTTCTTTTTCCAGTTGAATATTTATTGAATTCGACTGAGGGCCTTGTGCATGCTTGTCAGGCCTCTGCCCAAGTATTTGTTATTTTTTTTCCCTAGCTAATTTAGTCTTAATATAATTAATTTTCCTAATTCTCTTTTCAAGAGAATATTTAAATAATAAACTATATTCTTATAAAGATTTCTTTAAAAGGGCAAAATGATGTTCTAAATGTCAATTTTAAATATTAAATCTGGACAAGTTTGTTTGCATGGATACACTGGGAATATCAGCATTGATCTAGTCTTCTAATCTAAATGGCCTTCTGTTGACTTAAAGGTATTGCCATAGCTTTTTATTTCCTTTCCTAAGTCCAGATGTAAGACAATAGGAGATTGTTTCCTGGGGGTGTCACAGAGGGTATGTGTAAGCACAGTGGGTGAGCTTTTGTGGTGCTAAGGAAGAATGTAGATGGGCCAGTCTTGCATCCATCAGTAGGGACACTGTTGAAACTCTTACTGAGCCACTCAGCTTGACTGAGTCATTAACCTTTCTAGACTTTCTGCCTACAGGCTTAATGAAACCTCCAAGACACTGCTCTCCAGTCTTCTCAAAGAAGTGACTGTTGTGAATATCTGGAACTTTCTATGCCTGGAGATGCAGTCTCTGGGTAAGGACCCAACCTACTCAAAGTAGAAGAAAGGGATCTCTGAGTAGTTTAGTTATTCTTACCAAATGAAAAGAGGGACATGGGAATATTCCAGATATAAACTTTCCATCATGAATATGGGAAATATGAGTATTTCAAAATTTATTGAAATACCTGCTGAAATTTCCTCCAGTAGTCAAAAAAAATGTACTGACCACCAGTTGCATCACATCTCACCACAGGGGAGAGCAGGGACTCAGAAATAATATGTGATGATAGATTTTGTTTATTTTGACTGTGTAAAATAATTGTATTCAACAGTATCCTGCCTTTCCCAGACTTCAAAACCAAAAATTTATAAATATTTGGGAACATTTAGTATAAACTTTCAGATATAAGCCACTCTTCTTCAAGAGGTGTTCTCATTGTGATGAGGCTACTTAGAGGCCTAAATAATAGTATTAAAAAGCATGATTGAATGGTCAGTGTTATGTACATGTATTTACTGAGAAGATGCTCTTAAGCAGAATAATTACTCAAAAGTTACATGCTTATATAGCATATAATATATATAGTCAAATTGTTATTGTATATAAAATTTGATTTCACTTTGTTCAAGTTTATACTGTAAGTAATGCTAAGGATGATTTAATTTATATTCACATTATATTTGTGTATTTATAGAAAATACTAAAAATTATTTTGATGTTAACATTTTATTTGGAAAAACATAAACTCTGATGAACAATTTGTTGTAAGCCTAATTGTGTCACTAAAAACTTAATAGTGGTAAACTCAATAGCATATACTGTACCTTTTATTTATGAATTCACAATCTCTTTGTCTCTATTTAACTTAATAAGTACTTTATACATATGTGTTAATTTCTTTTTAATTTTTTATTGTAATTAATAAAAGGGTTACATGATATTTGCCAGATAGAAGGTGCATTAATTCACATACATTGATACCGTTTCACATGTCTTGATACCCATTACCCTCCCCCCCACCCACCGCCCACCCATCGTCTTGGTTTTCCCCCCTTCCCTATCCAATTTCAAATAACCAAATACAAATAAATTCAATATATCAGATAACAAAGTGAGATACTGTAACAATATGAGATACCCAAGGGACAGCAAAGGAAATGAGAGATAACATAGTACATTAAAGACAACAATCATTCGTTATATGGCTTTTGTTTCAATATCCTGGGGGTCCTTTCAATTAGCTTATCGAGGTTTTGCTCTATTGCAGATCTCTGCTAGTAGAACACAAGGTTTCTACTGATTATGACAAATGAGGGAAACCATTGAGCCTAAGTTCCTTTGAGTCTGGCTTACTTCACTTAATATGATTTTTTCTAAGTCTTTCCATTTCCTAACAAATGGGTCGATGTCATTTTTTCTGACAGCAGCATAGAATTCCATTGTGTACAAATACCACAACTTGTTGATCCACTCATCAACTGAGGGACATCTAGGTTGGTTTCATATCTTTGCTATGGTGAATAGTGCTGCAATGAACATTGTTGTGCTAGTGGATTTAGTATGCCCTAGTTTCTGGATGGTTGGGTAAATGCCAAGTAGTGGAATTGCTGGGTCATAGGGGAGTTCTATGTTTAGCCTTTTGAGGCTCTGTCATACTGCTTTCCATAGTGGTTGAATGAGTTTGCATTCCCACCAACAGTGTAGTAGTGATCCCTCCTGGCCACATCCCCTCCAGCATCTGTTGTTATTAGTTTTTCTGATCCTGGCCATTCTAACTGGAGTGAGGTGGAATCTTAGAGTTGTTTTGATTTGCATTTCTTTTATGACCAGAGATGTTGAGCATTTCTTCATGTGTCTATAGGCCATTTTTGTTTCTTCTTCAGAGAAGACTCTCTTTAAGTCTTTGGCCTATTTTTTAATGGGATGGTTGTTACTTTGGAGATTAGTTTTGGAGTGATTCAATTTTTTGAGTTGTTGATATATTTTAGATATGAGGCCTTTGTCCGTTGTTTGGTTGGTGAAGATCTCCCACTCTGTAGGCTTCCTAATTAATTTACTAGCTATGTCCTTTGCCATATAAAAGCTCTGCAGTTTAATGCAGTCCCACTTATCCAGCCTTTCTCTGATTTGTTGTGATTCTTGGTCCTTATTAAGAAAGTTTCAACCTGTGCCAAGGAGGCCTAGTGTATCTCCTATCCCTTCTTGTAAAGTTTTCAGTGTGTCAGCTTTTACCTCCAGGTCTTTGATCCATTTGGAGTTAATTCTAGTGCAGGGTGACAAAGAAGGATCCAACTTTAGTTTTCTGCAGGTGCTTAACCAGTTCTGCCAGCACAACTTGTTGATTTCTATCTAGTAGTAATCTATTCCTATAAACTGTCTTAGATTTCTCAATATCTAAATATAATTCCACTCCCTTCAATTTAAAGCTACCAAATGTAGGTCCTAACTTGGTTTATAAATAAATAAACACCAAAAAAAAAGTGAGTCTTTAGATCTTAGCTTCCTGTGTATCTAGGATTACAGCATGAGCCACCAGCACTCAATCCTATTGATTGTTGTTTGATTTTCTTTTGGGGACAGGATCTCATTATGTAGCCCAGGCTATACCTAAATTCAAAATCCTATTGCCTCAGTCTCTAAAGTGCTGGGATTACAGACATGCACAACCATAGCCAGCATTAATTTTTAATTTTTAGTATGGTTATTATGATTAAACTTTTATCCTTTTATTTGTAAAAAAGTTGTTAAAATTCTTTTAAACACACTTTTATTTTATTTTTTGGTCAGTTGTGGGACTTGAACACTGGACCTGGGCTCAGTCCCTGAGCTCTTCAGCTCAAGGCTAGTGCTCTACCACTTTGGGCCACAGCGCCACTTCCACTTTTCTGATGGTTCATTGGAGTCACGAACTTTTGTGCCCGGGCTGGCTTTGAACCGCAATCCTCAGATCTCAGCCTCCTAAGTAATTAGGATTAGAGGTATGAGCCACTGGCACCCAGCCTAAACATACTTTTATTAAGGAAAGAAATCTTCCATTTCAAATGCCAGATTTGAATTACAGACACTTATAGTCAACCAAACTAAAAGAGCACTTTCATAGGTCAAGTGACATATACTAACACACTCTTCACTGAACTTTCCATTTGGAGACTGCAGCGCCATGTCCTGCCCTTGCTCTGGATGCCTAGACATTGGAGATTGTCCATCACCTGCTTTCCACTTCTGGGAGATTTGAGATAGTCCAACTCAATAAGAAATAGTCGGGACCAAAATCACAGTAATGCTCCACCAAGATCCACAATCTTAAGGTAATTTGTTTTCCAGGAAAATGTGAACTACACACACAATTTTCAATCTCAGTTTAAAACATTTCTATGTACTACCTGGGACATTATAGGTCTGGAAGATAGGTATGAGCTAGATAATCTTAAAAATGGTCACAACTAATAAGTATAGCCTTAGAATGCTTCTTATTTTGTCTACTTTAAGGTTTATGGGGTAAAGTGGTTCTTTCTGTGATCTGCAAATGCCCATCACTTAAAAGAAAATCTAATGGTATCCAAGATTTTACAGTCTCTAGGAAACTATGAACTTCCAGCTGTAGTTACATTTTAAACATAAAATTAAATTCTAGGCTTAGATGCTCCTTTAAAAGTATCTTTAATCTGGGGGCCGGGAGCGTGACGTAGTAGTAGAGTGCTTGCCTAGCATGCATGAAGTCCTGGCTTCCATTCCCCGGAACCACATACACAGATAAAGCCAGAAGTGGCACTGTTGCTCAAGTGGCAGAAGACTAGCTTTGAGCGAAAAGTGTCCAAGGGCAGTGCCCAGGGCCTAAGTTCAAGCCCCAGGACTGGCAAAAAAAATTATTTATTAATATGTATAAATATATATTAAATAATATGTAATGTTTACATATTATATATTCAGATAATATAATATATATTTATATATATTTAATCTGAATGCTCATACCTATAATCCTAGGTACTCAGGAGGCTGAGATCTTACGACTGTGGTTCAAAACCTATCTGGTCAGGAAAGTCTGTGAGACTCTTGTTTCTAGTTAACCATCAAAATGTCAAAAGTGGAGCTGTGGCTCACATGATAGAGTGCCAGCCTTGAGGAAGAAAGCTAAGGAACAGCACCCAAGCTCTTAAGTTCACACCCCTGCAATGACATACACACGACAAAATGCCTTTTAAACTACCTTTGAATTTTAAAATTCAATATAGTTGCTAGCTCAGTGCTGGTGACAACAAACTGCATGCAGTTTTTCAGGGAGTTCAGTTCCCTTCCACTGCACCCAGTCATGGCATTGGACAGCAAGGGGAAATGAATGTCTCCACCTTAAGGAAAATTCTGATTTCATGGGCATGACATTTACTGTACATATTGACAAATGTATTCTATGAGTGAACCTTTGAAAATTCTTCAAGAATAATCTTCAATTCCCTTTGTGGAATGCAATTAGATTGTTTTGTTTTGGTTTTAACTGGCTATCCTTTCACAGATCTTCAAAAAGTCAGTACTGGGCAGCAGTGAGCTTGACCTCTGTTCTAAGTATAGCCATCATGGCTACAATTGTATTCATCATTATAGGACTCCTTGCTTGCCAGCCAGCAACAAATGCTGATGTCCTTCCTATGTGAAAGAATATTTAAATACTTTATTTATATGAAATGGTGTAATCATAAGTAATAACTGAATATTATTCATCAGATAAAGGATTTAGGTTATGCTAACAAGTCTTAGAACTGGGCTTTCACCCTAGGCAGTGTGGCACCAGAGTTCTGTTCCTAATCATAAAGTGATATGCATGCACAAGTCTCCTTCCTCTAAGTTGGGTGTTATCATCCCAGCTTTTCAGGGGAGGAAGCTGAAGTTGAAATAATTCAAAATAATGTGGTACACCCTGGCCTGAGTTGCAAATCTGCCCATTCTTTTCTCCTTTGGGCGTGGGAGAAGACTGGATTTCTCAAGCATCATTCTGAGTTTAGTGTGACAATGTGATTTGCTTTCAGCAACATTGAAAAGAGAAGTGAAGCATTAGGAGCCTGCTGTCCTGAGCACGCTACACTGTATAGTCATATACTTGTCAAGAAGGAGCCTGGCTACCCTGAATATTTGAGGGACAGTTGGACGGAGAATCATGGGATGAGCATGTGGGACTATTGACTAGCATTGAATTTATACAGACACAAATGGGTCAATTCCTGTGTTTACAGATGGGGCTAGGGGAAGCAGACAGTTTTTAACCATATCAGGATCCGTTCTGAATTTAATAATTTGTCAGAATTGTTTGTTCAAACTTAAGTAGCTTCTTGATGTCACATAGAGATCTTAAGTCTAGGTCTCAGACTTATCAGTTAGGAACTCAAGCTACTTTTGTTTGTTTGTTTCCCTTTCCTTCTGTCTTTATTTTATTTTATTTTTTGCATTTGCTTTTAAAATTTTTAAATTTATTTTATTTCATTTTAATGTATAGAGGGGTTACAATTATATTCGCCAGATAGAAGGTGCATTATTTCTCACATATTGATAACCCTTCTCATGTTTTTGTCCCCATTTCCTTCTCCCCACCCCCTCTCCTCATCTATTTTCCCCTCTCATTTCAAATAAACATATATTCCACCAGGTAACAAAAGAAAGTGTAACACTTCACGAATTTGCATGTCATCCTTGTGCAGGGGCCATGCTAATCTTCTCTGTATCGTCCCAATTTTAGTATATGTGCTGCCGAAGCAAGCACCTTGTATCTTTATAATAATAATAAAAGTTGAATGTGGAATCACTTTAACCCATTAGCTGCATAGCACTGACTCTCTTAATGAGTGGGAGCAGCAAGAGCATGAAAAACTGAGCATCTTTTCCCAAAGTCTTATCTTAAAACCTAAACTCAATGATTGGAATCCATCACTGCCTCTTTTGTTACCTTTGTTACTGAGTGACTTCGGAGATGCTCAGGTAATACAGGAAAGACAAAGGATGCTTTATTTCTTCAATGAGCAAGACTAATTTTTTAGATTAGAGGTTTCTTTTTCTATACTTAGACACTGATTAGCTTTCCACTTTATTTAATCACAAAATTCTTAACTCTTTACTCACCAACTCCTTTCAATATTGTTTAGTTTGTTTTTAATCTTACTTCATTACAGAAATGACTAAAGGTGAATTCTGTGTGTATGTTTAACCTCGGAAAATATCTATTTAATGACCCTGAGCTAGTTTTTGTAGAATAATCCATACAGTTAATAAATTATCCAGATTGGAGGTGAAATTGTTTGGGAATACAGTGTAATGTGTGGGGATGTAATGATGGAATCCTCTCCCAATACTTCACCCCTCATATAACTAATACAAGAAAACTATATTTAAAGAAAATTATATTGGTCGTGTCTTTTTTGGTTTTACTTTGGAAGAATTACAGACTTATAGAATGGTGCAAAAAGTTGTATGTCAAGTTCCTGTGTGCCTTTCAGTATTTCCTCACAAATGGGAGTTTGAGACAAAATTTGGTTTAAAAAAGCTAACCGGATGAGATGTGCGTGTTTGTCTGCCAGTTTCTCACATGCCCAGATTCCTAAACCACTACCATGATTAAAGAAATCTGTTCCTGTGTTCATTTAATCTTAGACATTAGAAATCATAGTTATCTCAAGCCTATTAATGATGACTTTCTTGGTTTCTTCAATAGCATGACTTTAAAAAAAAAAAATTAATTCTTGCCGTACCAGACATTGAACTCAAGGCCTTGCACTTGCTCTGCTTGCTTGTTTGGCTGGCACTCTACACTTGAGTCATACCTGCATCCCTGCTCTTGGTTAGTTTTGGACACCGTCCCTGAGGGTTTTTGCTCAAGGCTGGTACACTATCAACTTGAGCCCCCAGCTCCATTTCCATTTTTTTTTTTACTGGCTAATTGGAGTTTCATGGGCTATCCTGCTTGAGTGGGCTTTGAACCATGATCCTTAGATCTCAACCTGCTGAGTAGCTAAAAGTACAGGTATGAGCCACTGGCACCAGGTGAAGCTTATTTATTTATTTATTTATTTATTTATTTATTTATTGCCAGTGTTGGGCTTGAACTCAGGGCCCATGCGCTGTCCTTGAAGTTGCTCAAGGCTATCACTCTACCACTTGAGCCACAGCACCATTCTGGCCCTTTCTATGTATGTGGTAACCAAAGAATCAAATCCAGGGCACCAGGCATGTTAGGCAAGCACTCTACCAGAGGCCAAACTCCCAGCTTTAAAAAAAAAACAAAACAGTTTTTTTGACCTTCCATTTAGAATACTACAGACATTGACTGTATTGAACTTATATAGATATATGTTATGTAAGAGAAATTGACAGTGATACATTCCTATAAGATACATACATTGGTATATTAATTAGAATCTTTTTCTGCCCTGACAGGTGATAAGTCTCCATGTTCAGTGAATTAAGTTGTGATTGGGTCATATGCTGTATGGGACAAGTAGGCAGCTATCTGGCAAATGGATTGTCATTCTGCTTAAAGCAAAGGAAAATTAAAATGTTATGGCATGCTAGAGAGGAAAAAATAGAATATATGTGGGTGTATACGTTGGTGATACTCAAAATAAATGAAACAATGAAATATACAGAAAAGTGCATGTGTGGATTTCATTGAGAAGTAACTGCTGTAGGGAGTAGAAAGACAAAGGATTACATAACATTTAAAATTACGCCCAAGAATCCTGAGTTTTATGTTAGTCATTTGACTACATTTGCAAGTAGTCAATATTAAATGACTAAGATAGATTATATTTTACCAATAGTTTGTCATGTACACTTGAAAATCACTCCATTAAGAATCATCCATTTTTTTTTAAAAAAAAGTATCATCAATTTACACTGGCCATCAATTGGACCAGTGGCTTATATGTGTCCTAGAGGCTGAGAACAGCAAGAACATGGCTGATGGTGGAATACTCAGGCTCCACAATTAATAACTGGACTCAGTGGTGATAGCTAAACATCACCAGTGGAAAGCTGAGATTTGGAGAAAATCTGGACAGAAAAATTCATGAGTTCCATCTCAGCAGAAGGAAACTCTGGGTATGGTGGTATGCCCCTGTGATCCCAGCTACAATGAATAGCCCAAAATAAGTAGATTCTGGTTCAGGTAAATGATTGCTCTAAAAAATTACCACAAGCACAAGGCACTGAGTCCCAGTATTGAAAAACAGAAAAGAAAAAAAAAAAAACAAAGAATTATCAGCTTGGGGCTGGTAGTGCAGCCTAGTGATAGAGTGCTTGCCTAGCATGCGCAAAGTCCTGGGTTCAGTTACTCTGTGCCATATACACAGAAAAGGCCGGAAGTGGCACTGTGGCTCAGGTGGCAGAGCGTTAGCTTTGAGCAAAAAGTTTCCAAGGACAGTGCCCCGGCCCAGAGTTCAAGGCCCAGGACTAGCAAAAATAAAGTAAGCTGGTTTCAATTCAGAAGTCTAGTTTTTGTGGAGTCAGTTGGCTAACTATGCAGATACATCACAGAAGACATGTAATTTCTCATCACATGTGGAAAGAGACTTGAAACTTCTAGCACCAGTTATGTGGCTCACAGAAGAGCTTAATGGTCCCTTCCACACACACCAAAATAAAAATAAGGGCTTAGATGTGAACTTTGTGTGCCCCAACCCCAAAATCTCTTGGATCAGAGCTGAAGATACACACAAGCAGAATATGATGTAATATAAGAAAGATCATTCAGCTATGAAGATCGCCAAAATAAACTGCACTCATCTGGAGGCAATGAGACCCTGGTCTGGAGAAATTCAAGCCTGGATTTAGGAACCAATAATGGTAAGTAATCTAAACAATGGGATGGTTTTAGTTCCTTCAGTCCTGAGATTTTATTAAATGTATACCAGCAAATCCCAGGTGTAGCTCTTACTAACTTCATGAATATCACTTACCTTTGTTGGACCTCAGTTTCCTGCTGTTCAATAGACTGAAAGGTAATAGAAGCTTATAAAAACTGTTAGAAGCTGAAATGAGGTTGAAGAACCTTAGCAACAGCTTGATTTCAAACTCCCTTCTCAGACGAAGAGTGAGATCCACAAGGAGATCTGATAAACCATCTAGGCTCTATGAGTAATGAGGTGTACACCACCTGTGTTGTTAAGCATTGTTAAGGGATAGATCACACTCCAACCTCCAATTCATGTAGAAAAAGAAATTCTGATAAAGCTTTCAAGCTTCCAATATCTGCAAATGTCACAGTAACCCTCTTGCATGTGGAGAGTGGGGACTGGCAGGGATTGGAAATGGTGCCTTGAAGAAGACCAGAGGAAGCAGGGAGTTTAATTCTGTACCTGCAATGCTACAAGGCAGGAAGTGAAACAGTACCGACTGAAGTATTAAGATCCAACTGGGATTTGCTGGAAACCAAGAAGGAGTCTTAAGTATATAGAACCAAAAGAGGAGCTTCTGAGAAATGGGGGACATTAGAGAGAAAGGTAGGAAATGAGGGGAAGGAGAAGGGAGAAAAAGAAGAGCAAGAGAGGGGAGGGAGGGAAGGAGGGAGGGAAGGAAGGACTTAACTGGGGATAAGAGTTTCTTGTACTTTCCTGTCCTTCCTGGCTTTGAACCAAGGTCCTGAGTAAAAAGGATTACAGATAAGCCACTAGTGCCCAGTGTAACATTTTTACTTAAACCATAAAGCAGGATCATTTCATTTGCATAAATGCAAAAGCAGACAAAATGAAACAGTATTGTTTAGGAGCTTATATTTAGGGAGATTTGCTAAAAAATTAATAATTAGCTTGAAATTTAGTGTGGTCATGTCTTCCACATGAGAGGTTGTCACTGGAAATGTAAATGTTAAGGAGCTCATGATCTTCAAAGCTTCAAGGCTTTTTTTACACTTGAGTTTACTCAATTCATTAAACCATGATTTTTAAATTTTGTAGATACTGTAGGCATATATGTATATGGATATATACATATATAAACTATTATGATGGAGAGAGTAGATTTTTTTTTTTGCCAGTCCTGGGCTTGAGCTCAGAGCCTGAGCACTGTCCTTGGACTTTCTCAAGGCTAGAGCTCTACCACTTGAGCCTCAGCACCACTTCCGGCTTTTTTCTATGTATGTGGTACCGAGGAATCGAACCCGGGTCTTCATGCATGCTAGGCAAGCACTTTAACCACTAGGCCAAACTCCCGGCCCCGAGAGAGTAGATTTTTTTCCCCTCCAGTTCTAGAGCTTGAACTTAAGGCCTGGACACTGACTTTAGGCTTTCTCAAGGCCACCACTCTATCCCTTGAGCCACAATACCACTTCTGGCTTTTGCTATGTATGTGGTATCAAGGAATTGAACCCCAGGGCTTTATGCATGATAGGTGAGCTCTCTACCAACAGGCCATGCTCCCTGCCTAAGAGGGTAGATTTTTTTCAAAGTTACACAGAAGAGCTAGGTACTGGTGGCTCATGCCCATAATCTTAGCTACTCAAGAGGCTGAGATCTGAGAATCACAGTTCAAAGCCAGCCCAGAAATGAAGGTCCAAGCTCGAGTCTTGAGCTGAAGAGCTCAGGGACAGCACCCAGGCCCAGAGTTTAAGCCCACAACTGACCTCCCCCCACCAAAAAAAACCCAATTACATAGAAATATTGCAGTAAACCTCTGCCTTCTGAGCGCTGGGATTACAGGTGTGATCACTGCCCAGCTAAGCAAACACTTTCCATAGGACATAAAACTAGGCTTGAAAAATAGAAAGGGATCACTTATTCTTTATTAGATATCCCAGATCAGTTCTTTCTCCCCCTACCCCCAGGCCTGGGGCTTGAACTCAGTCTGTACACTGTCCTTGAGCTTCTTTTGCTCAAGTATTACCTCTCTATGACTTCAGCCACAGTGCCAGTTCCAACTTTTTTGGTATGTGGCACTGAGGAATTGAACCCATGCATTCTAGGCAAGCACTCTACCACTAAGCCACATTCCCATCCCATTAGATCAATTCTCAAAATTAGCCTGTAGCTGGGCATACCTGTGGCTCATGCCTATAAGGCTAACTACTTAGGTAGCCTGAGGTCTGAGCATCTCAGTTCAAACCTGGCCCTGCCAGAAAAATCACCAAGACTCATCTCCAGCATCCAGCACAAATCTGGAAGTGAGATGTGGCTCAAGTGGTAGCGTGTCAGCCTTGTATGAAAACATTATTTTAGTTGTGCTGGGGATGTAGCACAGTATTAGAGCACTTTCATAGCACATGTGTGGCCCTAGATTTGATCCCCAGGACTGGAAAAAATTTTAAAGTATAACGATAATATCTGATGACTCCAGTGGCCCAGAAGATCCACAGACTTACAAAGTTTTATCATCTCAAGAGTAAGCATGAAGAATCAGCGGAATTTTATGCTTCATTGACAGAGTGCACAGCTCTTTAAAAATGCAGTTCAAGAATGCATCACACCAACCTGGATTGGTTGTGGCTTTGTCAAGCCATTAAACCATTTCATGAGTGCTTAAGTCTTTAATGGGAAAAAATGGCTCTCAGTGTTATAGAATGTTCATTTTGAAACTTTTCTGATTATTCTTGGTGTTGAAAAAATTGAAGGATTTAATAGACACTTGAATGTCTTTATTTGTGAATTATTGTTTGATATATTTCCCCATTAAAAGCTCATTCTTGATGTGAAAGTGTTTGGTGTTACTGTTAATTCTCCCTGTGTTGTAAATCGCAAGAATTTTGCAAGTGAATTGTATTCAAATTTTATTTGGCATATTTTAATATATAAGGCTTTAATCACTTTTGTTTATATGGTCCATTATTTTGTGGAGGTTTGAAACATTGCTTTACTGCTTTTATTCATCTTTGAATTATATAAATATTACATATTTGGCATTCTAAGAATATTTAACCCTTTCTGTGAGGCTGGATTAAAATGTGAGGCCAGTCCAGAAATAGGGCTATAAGACTCAAAATTAGGGCCCGGGAGTTTGGCCTAGCGGTTAAAGTGCTTGCCTAGCATGCACAAAGACCCGGGTTCGATTCCTCGGTATCCCACATACACAACCAAGCCGGAAGTGGCAGAGACGAGACTGCGACGGCGACAGAGAGCGAAAGAAGCGAGCTGAGCTGAAGTGAACAGAGCCCAACCGAGTGGTGGCCGGAGCGAGCGGGGCCGGAGCGAGCAGGACCGGAGCAGCGTGCAGGAGCGAGCCGAGCCAGAGCCAGCGAGGCCGGAGCGAGCGGGGCCAGAGCGAGCAGAGCCAGGAGCAAGCGAGAGCTGGCCGGGCCAGAGCGAGCGGGGCCAGAGCTAAGCCTAGCCGGGCCGGAGCGAGCAGGGCCGGAGCGAGCGAGAAAGGGGCCAAAAAAAAAAAAAAGACTCAAAATTAGGCATGGTGATACCAGCCTTCCATCCTACCTAAGCAGGAACTATAAATGGGAGAATCATGATTCAAGTTAATCATAAAATTGGGAATATTTGAAATATACTAAGAGAAAAAAAGTTCTGATAGCATGGCTCAAGTTGGCAAGCACCTAAAGTGTGGAGTCTTGAATTCAAGTTTCAGTGCTACAAATATTTTTTAAACATTTAAAAATGAAATTCAGGGCTGGGAGTTTGGCCTAGTGGTAGAGTGTTTGCCTAGCATGGACGAAGACCTGGGTTTGATTCCTTGGTACCACATACATAGGAAAAGCTGGAAATGTTCTGTGGCTTAAATGGTAGAGCACTAGCCTTGAGAAAGCCAAGGACAGTGCCCAGGCCTTGAGTTCAATCCCTAGGACTGGCAAAAAAAAAATGGAATTCAAACTAAATTGAAGGGCTGGGAGCATGGCCTAGTGGTAGAGTTTTCGCCTAGCGTGCACACAGCCTTGGGTTTGATTGCTCCATACCACACACACAGAAATGGCTGGAAGTGGTGCTATGGCTCAAGTGGTAGGGCAAAAAGTGTCCAAGGGCATTTCCCAGGCCCTGAGGTCAAGCACCAAGACTAAGAAGAAAACAAAATAAAACTAAAACTGAAGATTTTTTTTTCAGCTATCAAAATCTGGTGGTGGAGACACAGGAATAACACACATTGCTGAAGAGTATAGAAAATGACACATCTGTATAATGTAGACTGCTCATCTCTAGCAAGCCACATACATCCAGATGTTAATATGGAAATCTCTATGTAAGTTTATCTGAGCATGTTTCCTCAGCAATACGAAATAATGAAAATATGTATTCACAATCTCTCATGGAATATGATTGATAATTTTCAAGCACAGGTGATTGGTTAGAGAAGCCATAAAATTTACAAAAAAAAAAATGCAACAGTGTAGCTAGAAAACAGAATCTGGCTGAGCGCTGGTGGCTCATGCCTGTAATCCTAGCTAGTCCTGAGGCTGAGATCTGAGGATTGCAGTACAAAGCCATCCTGGCATAAAAGTCCTTAAGACACTTATCTCCAGTTAACCTCCAGAAAACTGGAAGTGATGCTGTGGCTCAAAGTGGTAGACATTGCACAGGCCCAAAGTTCAAGCCCCACAACCACGAACAACAACAATAAAAAGAAACAGTTTGAATTACTATAAACATAGAATGAGTTCCAAGAAGTGTGTAATTAAGTGAAAAGAAAAAGATCATTTTCAAAAACAAAAAGTGACTACCAAATGGAACCCAGGAAGCACATAAAACAAATGGGATGGTTATTTACGACAGCTCAGGAAAATTGGATAGAAGGAAGAAGAGGAGAATACGTGGCATGCCTCTGATCATATCTTTTGGAGTCTTTGGCTTGTTAGCTTTAGGTAGTTGTACAAAGGATGGGCCAATTTACAAAGCAGTTTATGACTGCAGTGCTTCTTGATCAGCATCATCTTTCAACATTCACACCCCCCTTCCTCCCACCCTTTCCTTTTCTTCATTTTGTGGTGTCTACAGTGTGTTTTTTACTTCATTCTCCCCCACATTTCCTTTTGAGAACACACTAATAGTCTGCATATTCTGAAGTGAAATCTGGACCAGTGAGAAAGAAGTACTAGAACTGAAAACAAATGGAAATGCCTACACTTACTTGCATTGCAAATGACACCTGAGCCACAAATAAAAAGAGGGCAGGAGGGCGGGAGGGAGGACTAAAGCAGTTTATAGATACAGTATTTATTTTCCACCTGCATTCTTGAAAGCCTAAACATCCTAAACTCCTTGATAACTTCTTATTGAAATGGCCTGGGCAAAACAATTCTGAAAGTGTTTTAGGTGTACTGAACAGTTGAACAAATATACTGATGGTGTTAGAAGCTACCACTGTGGAAGAAGAAATATTCATATATGGAATGCTAGAAGACAAGAATGACATTTCAATGATGGGTTGAAGCTACAAGTATTACTGTAAATTCATGATTTATAAAATAGGCATGTGTTCATGAGTATTGCTGAGCATCTAAATGTGTATGTACCTGTGTCTTTATTGGTATCCCTGTATGTGCACATATACATGTGTTCTCTTTAATGAGAGAGCCAAAGACCATACATAGAAGCAATGAGTAAAACTAATACCTGATGCTGTCTCCAAGAACAGAATTAAAATACAGTTAAGTGTTCAAGGTATAGAGGAAGTTTGTTTGACAGGAGAGTTTGAAAAAAAAAAAAAAACTCTTCTTTAGGAGAGGGGCCTAAAGAGTATAATGGAGCCTCTTGGAGGCTCTTTCCTTGTCTCCTCTCCTGGGCTTTGCAGTGATGGCTTGGGGTCTTCTGCATGCATTGCCTGGCTCTTCCCAATAATTGAACAGACACTCATGGCATTATGAAAAGAAGCAGCAGCATCTGAGCAGGAGTCCAAGGCACTATGGGAAAGAGAAGTACCATTTTCACCTCTCTCTACCTAACAGTTCCCGTTTTTATCCTTACACTCAAACATTGGTTCTCACTGAAAGGAACCACAATGTCTAAGCAAAATCAGATTCCAATTCCCAAACAGAGTAGCTGGCTTCCTTAAGGCATGGCATGCCCATAGCATTCAATACTTATGTTCTTCTTCTCTTCAAATCCTTGGCATTTCCACTTACTTTCTTTTCTTGTTGCTGTTTTTATACTTCTTTAACTGATCCAAGAAAAGGGGTACATATTAATGGGGAATCATGTTGGTTTGATAAGGTACACATTGCACAATGGTTAAATTCCCCAGCCACTCATGAAAATGATTATCAGTCTTTTGATGGTTCATGAAGTTCATAATGATACTCAGAATATTAAACAATGTCAAAAATTTTTATTTTTTGTTTTATGTGCCACCTTTGGGCCAGTGTATTAGCCCTTACATTTTTTTTTCTGGTTCAAAGCAGACACTTAAGCCACTGTTTCATTTCCAAGTATTTTTGCCAGTCCTGGGGCTTGAACTCAGGGACTGAGGACTGTCCTTGGACTTTCTCAAGGCTAGAGCTCTACCACTTGAACCACAGCACCCCTTCTGGCTTTTTGTCTATGTATGTGGTCCGAGGAATCGAACCTGGGTCTTCATGTGTGCTAGGAAAGCACTCTACCACTAGGCCTTTGTTTTTTTTTTCTTTTTTTAAATCTCATCTACCTACACACATTGTGTGACCTTAGAAGGTTACATAAAAGTTGGCTCTCAAAATCTATCTTAGTAAGCTTTCTTCATTTGCAGTTGTCCCAACATTTCTACTTTCATGTTTCAATGTGAAAGGCGGCTAGAACAAGAGCTCCCTGCTCTCTGGCAGGCACTTCTTTTGGTTGCCCTGATACTGCTGAATTATTTTCCCTTTTCTGGCATACCAGAAGAGGTTCAAATGGCTGCCTTTATAAGATCAAGACACAGCCGACATCAGACTAGTTACACGAACTGTATCACTATGAGTTTGATGTTTGTTTACTTAACTTGCTTTTCTCTGGATGAAAGGAAAACATAAGCATTATGGAAGGAACCTAAGATTTTCTTCTCTGTTTATATCCCTGAACCGTCTAATACTATACTTTCAAGTGGCTTATGGGAAGGATTAAAATCCAAGGGCAAAAGTGACAAATAGACACTGTTTCTATTGTCAGCCTCTGAAGTTTCACGAGCAGACTAAAAGTTCACTCAAGGTCGATGAAAATACTACCAGATGCCAAGAGGCCGGAAGCCAAGATTTGTGCCTTTGTGCAGAGAACTGAATAGTTCCCAACAGCTACAGAAATATTGGAGCCTTGGCAATGATGGAAATATTCTAATGAAAAGGAGGGCAAGAAAGGAAGACATGTTTCTGAACTAATCAGCTTTAGGGACAGATCCTAGCCCTCTAACATGAAGGCAGATAACTGAACATGTAAAGCTACAAAATGACATTTATTTCTCCTTCTTATGATGGGTTTTAGTACTAAAGGTTGAAATAAAACTGAGATAACCTGAGGTCTTTTAATGTAGGGAAGTAACCCACATGATAATAAAGATTCAAGTTTACAACAAGCAAATCGGATAATTTGCTAGACGTGTGTGTGTGTGTGTGTGTGTGTGTGTGTGTGTGTCATGGGACTTGGATTCTGGGCCTGACTGGCTTCAGCTCAAAGCTACTGCTCTACCCCTTGAGCCACAGCCCCACTTCTGGATTTCTCATGGTTAATTGGAGATGAGAGTCTCACATACTTAAAAGTCAGGCTGACTTTGAACCATGATCCTTAGATTTTAGCCTCCTGAGTAGCTAGGATTACAGGTGTGAGCCACCAGCGGGCCCAGCTAATTTGATATTCTAAGGTATGTAGAATGTGACTCACAAGACATCTGAAAATGTTATTTTCCCCAGTAAATTTTAAAAAATCATAAAAATCTTTAGAAATTACTGTGTGCTTCTGAATATATTATGTGCTTTCTTTATTCATCTGTTTTGAAGCTATTAAGCAGCATAGTGATAATGAGCTGTTCTGAAACTAGAGCTGCTAAAACTCAGAAGTGCTTTTGATGCAATGTGGGTTGAATTTTTAGGATATAAAATACATGGCCAGGTGCCAGTGGCTTACACCTGTAATCCTAGCTACTCAGAAGAATTAGAACTGGGGATAACAGTTCGAAACCAGTCCAGGCAGAAAAGTCCATCAGACATTTATCTCCATTTAAACAATAAGTGAGGTGGCTCAAGTAGAGTATTTTACTGTTAATTTACAAAGTATGTAAAGACTTCACAAATGCTTATACAAATATTTTCTTTCTCATAACCAAAATCTGAATTTAATATCTTTATCAAAAATGAATTTATTGCTTTAGTTTCTATAACAACTTGTTAGATATTGGCCTGTAGTAACAGAAAAGAAACAGAAGAGGGCACTTTAGTTCTCTGACAAAGTAAAGCCTTTCAAAAAATCTTTCGTTAAGTCAATGAAACAGACCCTAAGATTTAAACTACCGGGTAGGGATTAAAAGAAAGTGTAAAGTAAATTTCTCCCCGCTTCTGTAGCCCAATCAAAGGTAAACTTCAGCTTCTGTCCCAGATCCATCTGCAAAGCAGTTCTGTACTATGAAGAACAAAACTGTCCTGAGAACTTTGAATGACCAGAGACCCATCATTTCAAGTCTATGAACCCATTCTTTTCTTTTTCTGTCTCTGTTTTTTTTTAAATATTTTTATTGTGATTAATAGAAGGGTTACATTATATTCACCAGATAGAAGGTGCATTACTTCACAAACATTGATACCCTTTCTCATGACATGGGCCCCATTCCCCTCTCCCCCCCCCTGCTTATCTTGATTTCCCCCCTTCCCTATCCAATTTCAAATAACCAATTACAATTAAACACATATAAAATATATCAGATAACAAAGTGAGATACTGTAACACTATGAGATAACCAAGGGATGGCAAAAGAGATGAGAGATAACATTAAGGACAGCAGTCACTCATTATATGGCTTTTGTTTCCTTATCCTGGAGGTTCTTACATTTAGTGTCATACTATTTGGCCTTATGTCTCAAGATTTTGTTCTGTTGTAAATCTCTGCTAGAAGAGCCCAAGGTTTCTACTGATTATGACAAATGAGAGAGACTATTGGGCCTATGTTCCTTTGAATCTGGCTTACTTCACTTAATATGATTTTTTTCTAAGTCTTTCCATTTCCTTACAAATGGGGTGATGTCATTCTTTCTGACAGCAGCATAGAATTCCATTGTGTATAAATACCACATCTTGTTGATCCACTCATCAACTGAGGGACATCTGGGTTGGTTCCATATCTTTGCTATGTGAACCCACTCATTTTGGACAAATACTCATCAAGTAAAAGAAGAAAAAGAAAACATTAAATTTCTAACAATTTATGCAGGGCATTCAAAGTTCATGCCTTGTGATTCTAGATACTCCAGAACCTCAGACCCACCATTAGGATTGTGGTTTGAAGCCAGACCAGAGAGAACAGTCCAACAGACTCCATTCCCAGTTAGCCAACAAAATGCTAGATTGAGTTGTGGTTTAAGTAGTAGAGCACCAGCTAAACAAAGCAAGCAAGCTTAAGCAAGCACAAGGCCCTGAGTTTCAAACTCCCAATGCCAGAAGGAAAAAGAAAAACTTGACATGTATTCATTTCTAGATTTTCCAGTCCATGAAATGTACAGATTGAGTAGTCCAAAGAAATAGCAATAAACTGTATATATCTGTCTTTATTTGGAAATCACTAATAATTGACGTATCTGGACATGTTATCTATTTAGTTTCTTCCCAGATCATCTTTATCATTTTTCTTGTCATTATTGTCATAATTACCACTCATGTAAACTTTTGCTTTTTTTGTGGGGGGGTCATGGGGCTTGAACTCTGGGCCTAGCTGCTATCCCTAAGCTCTTCAGCTCAAGGCTACCATCCTACCCCGGAGCTACAGGCCCACTTCTGTTTTCTAGTGACTAATTGGAGATAAGAGTCTCTCATTCTTTAGTACCTGGGCTGGCTTTGAACCGAGATACTCAGGTCCCAGCCTCCTGAGTAACTAGGATTACAGGAGTAAGTGGCTGGGGAATTTAACTATTGTGCAATATGTAGCCAATGTGCAATATGTGCCTTTCAAATACCCTCTTTTTAAATGTCGTTTCTTTTTTTCTGGTAGTACTGAAATTTGAATTTAGGGCTTTCTGCTTGCAAAGCAGGTACTGTACTTTTTTTTTTGTATTTTATTGTTGGGGTAATGTGTGGAGGGGTTATAGTTACGTCAGGTAGTGGGTACTTCTAGAACATTGATACCCATTCCCATGGTTTTTTTCTTACTTTCCCTCCCAGTACCCTGCACTCTACTTCTTGATCAACACCTCTAATTCTTTTCTTTTTTTTTTTATTATCATTCATGGGTTTTGTACTCTGGACCAGAGTGCTGTCCCTGAGCTCAAGGCTATCACCATTTGAGCCACAGCGCCACTTCCATCTAACTCTTTTGCTGTGATTATTTTTGAGGTAGGTAGTCTTGCTTTTTGCCCAGAGTGACTTTGTCTATAGTCTTCATTTATACTTTCTGCCATTTTTGAATGACAAGCATGCAATACTATGCCCAGCTTTTACTGTTGAGATGGAGGTCTCACAAACTTTTATGCTCAGGTTGACCTGGAACCAATATTCTCCTGTTCTTAACCTCCCTTGTAGTTGAGAGGACAGAGCTACGTCAGTATGCCCAGCTATGGGTCAACATGGGAGCTCACAAACATGGCCTTGAACTGCCATCTTACAGATCTCCTCCTGAGTAGCTGGATCAGAGCTATTATAATTTAAAATAAATATTTGGAACATAAAATGTTTGTAAACATAATACATGATTGGACCTAGATTACATTTTCAATGTGTAAATGGTCTTAGAAAATTCACAATTCCCTGGGCCTCAATCTTTATATTTTATAAATGACATTCTACACTTCATTATCAGACTCTACTATAATGTCACCTGTTCTTATTTTGTATCTTGTTCTAGCAAATTAAGTTATCTATGTTCTAGTTATTTATGGATACATTGTGAGACTTAACTCTTTCAGGGTTCCAAGATTCACTTGAAAATGTTACGATGTTTCTCCTTTAAAATGCTGTAAGGGATGCCTCACTTAAAATGGACAGTCATTGCAGGCGGTTCGAGGACCTGCAGAAATCAATACACAAGCTTTATAATACTACATCAACAATCTCTGACATGGGATGGGTGCTGGTGGCTCATGCCTGTAATCCTAGATACTCAGGAAGCTGTGATATGAGGATTGAGGTTCAAAGCTAGCTCATGTAGAACAGTCTGTGAAACTCATAGTTCTAATTAACCACCACCGCCAAAAAATATCCTGGAAGTGGAGACATGGTTCAAGCGGTACAGAGTTGGGCTTTAAGCACAAAAGCCAAGTATTCATAAACTGCTTGCTCCTTTGTACAACTACTTAAAGATGACAATAATGATAATAATTAATACAACTGCAAATCTTTGAGATATGACTTGCCACAACTGGTTCCTGAGGTATTTGGAGAGCTCACCAGACTCAACCCTCTTGCCCCTTGCCTGATGGACCAGCAAAAAGATGCAGAATAGTGAGTTTGAAAGCTACAGCGGCACCAGCTTTGGCGGAGCCAGTGGCTACACTCCATCTCTGGTGGCTTAAGGTAAGAGACCCTGACACAGGCCAAAAGGAAACCAAGAACCCCAGATCAAAAACATAGCACCCTAAACTATATCTCAGCTGCCTTCTGCCAGTCTCACATATGAAGTATTCAAAATTGGGCATGTTGAAATCTCACAGGTTACTGTAGTGGGAATAATCAGACATGCAGAAAAGGCTCCAGCCAATATTGTTTACAAAGTAGATGCATAAAAATGAGGTGTGTATGGCCCAAGGCCTGAAGGATTGAACTTTCAGGATCTCAGGAACCAGCTCCAACATATGTCTATAGTCACAAGCAAGGTGTGGATTTTCTTAGCAACCAGGGACATATTTATTCTACTGTGGATGATGACCACTTTAAGTCCACTGATGCATAATAACTGAATCTCCCTGGGTGTCAGAGATGTTTCCAGCTGGACCTGCTTCTCACAGTCTGTTTGCTCCAGCTATGTGTGTTTGGCTAGGTGACTTCTAGGAAGGCTTCATGCTGACCGTTTCCTGCTGTCCTGTGTTTTTGCTGTTTAGAAACTGAAAGGAAAATGAGTACTTGACATGGAGGTAAACCATGGGAGGTTTCTTAAAGAATTTCCAACTAAGCTTCTAGGATACATAAGAGTGTAAGAGGAATGCTACAGAGAGAACAGGGTAATATTAGGACTTGGGGCTTTATTCTTTTTTTACTATTATTATTGAGGTAATGTTACAGTTACGTTCACCAGATAGTGGGTGCATTACTTCTCACATATTGATATCGCTTCTCACGTTTCTGTCCCATTTTCCTTCCCCCAACCCCCTCCCAATCATCTTGTTTTCCCCCCTCCCTTTCCTATTTCAAACAAACAAATAACCGTATATACAATATACAAGGTAACAGAGTCAGATACAGTAATAATATGAGATTAACCAAAGGGTAATAAAGGAAAAGAGAAATAACATAGTACATTAAGAACAACAATCACACAAGATAAAGCACTTGTTTCCATATTCTAGAGGTCTTTTCATTTAGCCTCACCCTATATGACCTTATGTGCCTAGGTTTTGAGCTATTGTAATCCTCTGCTAGGAGAGTCCTAGATGTGTACTAATTATTACAAATGAGGGAAACCATTGAGCCTATGTTCCTTTGGATCTAGCTTAATATGATTTTTCCAAGTCTTTCCATTTCCTTATGAAGGAAGGAAGGAAGGAAGGAAGGAAGGGAGGGAGGGAGGGAGGGAGGGAGGGAAAGGAAGGAAACAAGATAAGAAAAAAACAATCATGGGCTAGGTATGTGTGGCCCAAGTGGTTGAACACCTGCCCTGAGTTCAAATTGCAGCATAATCTTGCAAAAAAATTCTGACAGTGATTCAACCCAGGTTGTTACATATCTGAGGTCTGTTATTAGATAATGTATATGATGTATGTATATGATGGTGTGGGTTAAGATGAAAATTAGGCCATGTCACGACCTGAAGGCATGACCTTAATCTCATAAGCAGCAGGAAGTTCATTGAGATGTTTCGGCACAGAAATGGCAGATAGGCATTTTATACGGCAAAATCTGCAAATAGACTTTGAAATAAACCATAGAAGAAAAATGGAAAGGTAGTCTACAGACGTAATAATCTAGATGAGGCATAGTGCCAGCCTGTTGCAAAATTTGTCCAAAATTAGCAATGTTCTCCTTTCTAAGATAGGCCTACTTTGATCCCATGTAATAAATAATGGGAGAGTTTTCAAAGACTTGAGAACATTTTGAAAGCCAACAAATGATTATTCTGCAATTGCAAAACCAGTTATTTTATTTTCCATGGGAGGCAATTGGTAGGAAATGAGCGCCTTGCTTTTTTTTTTTTTTTTAATACCAGTGCTGGAATTTGAACTGGGTGCTGTCCCTGAGCTTTTGTGCTCAAAATTAGCATTCTACCACTTGAGTAGTACCTCCACTCTAGCTTTTTGGTAGTCAGTTGGAAACAAGAGTCTCAGACTTGCCTCCCTGGACTGACTTCAAATGGCAGTCCTCAGATCTCAGCCTCCAGGGTAGCCTGGATTTCACCATGAGTTTCAGGGAACTGGATGCACTTACACACTTTTTTTTTGTCTGCAAGGAGACTTATGTAGCCAAGGCCACACTGAGAATGTGGGAAGTATGTACCCAGCAGAAATGATGGAGGGCTTTGCTCCCTGTCTACCTCCAAGTTCAATAACAAAAGTTCTGACCAATTTCTCTATATTCCTAGGGCAGAAAGGATTCATGTTATATGATGCTAAGCCAATCTGGAAATGCCTTTCCAGTATCTAGCAACCAAACTAACACACCCAGCTAACAGTATTTCTAGATGGGAGGTTCATTGCAAAAATTCAGTGAAAATTAAATTTAAAAAATAGATACAAAAAATGACATACTTGTATTCATAGTTTGTCATCTAGGAAACTTGCACACACAGCCTTCTGCTACCATATGCCACCAATCCTATCTATCTTCTGTAAGGAAAGGAAAAAGATCATTAGTTAAACTATGAGGAAGGTCGGAGGGATGCTTTCCACTTCATAAATAGAACTCTGGCTGGGCGCCAGTGGTTTATTTCTATAATCCTATCTGCTTAGGAAGCTAAGTTCTGAGAATCACAATTCAGAGCCAGGTAGACAAATCTTATCCTCAGTCAGTAAAACACTGAAAGAGAAGGTGTGATCAAAATGTAGACTGCCAACTATGGGGAGAAAAAGCCAGAATATGAGAATATGAGGCCCTGAGTTCAAGCCCCAATACTGGCACAAATGAAAGAGAGAGAAACTGGCTAAGGGCTCTGAGGAATATGACCATAAATAAGGCAATGACAAGGAAATTTGAGAAAATTTGTTCCATTCAAATATTAGCTTATTGATTCCATAAAAGAAAAGTGAATATCTCATGATCTGGATCAATCCATCTTCCAGCCTCATGGCCACATCAGGTCTACACCCAATGCACATAAGCTGCTAGAAACATCAGAATATTTCATTTATCTCTCACCTACTGTCCCCTTGAGCAGGACTTACCTTTCCTTGCTCTTTCCTGTGACTTTGCATCTGAAGAAATCCTATCCAACCCCAATTTCCATTCCAAAGCCACCTTCTCCATTTACACTTATGTTAAACCCCTCTGTCTACCTCCTGCAAGCAAAAATAAATAAATAAAAATCACAATTACCCCTGCCTCTGGGACTGCATGTGTGTGTGTACTGGAGCTTGGACTCAGGGCCTTGATGCTGTCCTTGAGCTTTTTTGCTCAAGACTAGTGCTCTACCATTTGAACCACAGCTTCATTTCTGGCTTTTTGATGGTGAATTGGAAATAAGTGTCTGATGGACTTTCTGGCCTTACCCAGCTTCAAACCATGATCCTCAGATCTCAGCGTCCTGAGTAGTTAGTTATAGATGTAAATCACCAGCACTTGGTGTGGGACTATGTTCAGATGTTTCACATTCATCATAGCATACAGTTGCAAATATAGTGCCCATCTTGTTTTTCCCACTGAATTGTGCATTCCTTAATAGAGCCTGGCTCAATTCCTTTGATATCCTAACCACTCACATAACCTTGGCACGTATTAATGAGAACATCAGTGTTTCCAGGGGCAGGGGGAAGTTGCAGAGAAGACATTCTATTCAAAAGGCAATTGCAAAGCCAGGCTCTGGTGGCTCATACATGTAATTGTAGCTACTCAGGGGGCTGAAATATGACAGTTCCATATTCAGTTCAAATCCAGCCCAACCAGGTAAGTCTGTGAGACTCTGATCTCCAATTAACTAGCAGAAAGCCAGAACTGTAGGTGTTGCTCAAGTAGTAGAGGACCGTCCTGCGTGGAAAAGCTAAGGAACAGTCCCAGCCCTTGAATTCAAGCCTACAATCAAGAAAGTAATTATAATAATCTATAATAAAGTCATATAAGCCTAAATATGTAGAGTAGAACTAGGAATGAAAATTCAAATTCATTAAAATAGAATAGATTAAATGGGTGATAAAACATGGAAATGAGCAGTAACAAGAAATTGAATATGGTTATGACAAAGTTTTCTGGTTCAAAAAAAAATGAGAGAAGCAGGATATTGCCCATATGGGAGGGGAGGAAGACAGGGGAAGTTAATTTCTGTTTCAGGCTATTGAACCTGACAGGCATAGAATTTCCATTTGTAGGTGGAGAGCAGACAGTTATTGATACAAAACTGGAGCTTTAAGAAAAGTTAAGGACTGGGCTGGGAGTTGGGCCTAGCAGTAGAGTGCTGGCCTAGCATACACAAAGACCTGGGTTCTATTCCTCGGTACCATATACATAGAAAAAAAGCCAGAAATGGTGCTGTGGCTCAGGTGGTAGAGCAGTAGCCTTCAGAAAGCCCAAGCTCAGGTCTGGAGCTCAAGCTCTGGACTGGCAAAAAAAAAAAAAGTACAAGGGCATCAAATTGGAACTGAACACCAATCTCCACCAACGAAAACCTGTAACTTGTGGAGATTGATCAACACATTGTTGAATCCCCAATGGGTCATGGAGGAGATCAGAACAGAAATCCAACAGTTTATGAAATTTAACAAAAAGGACCGCACAAAATACCAGCTCCTTTGGGACACGGCAAAGGCAGTACTCAGAGGAAAATTTAGAGCTCTGAGTGCCTACAATAACAAATTGGAAAAAAATCACAAACCAGCAATTTAATGTCGTACCTTAAGCTCTTGGAAAAAAGGAACAACAAACCAACACTAATCCCAGTAGAAGGAAGCAAATTATTAAAATCAAAGCAGAATTAATTAAATGAACTGGAGTCCAAAAAATTATAGAAGAATCAACAAAACAAGGAGTAGGTTCTTTGAAAAAATTAACAAAATTGACAGACCCTTAGCAAATCTTACCATAAAAAGAAAGGAGCACAACCAAATAAACAAAAATCACAGATGAGAATGGTAATACCACAGCAAAAAATACCAAGATTCAGAGCATTATGATGGAATAATTTTCAAACCTTTATGCCAACAAATTTGAGAATCTAGAAAGAATGGATGCATTTCTAGCCAATATTAACATAAATAAGTTCCTGCTTGACAAGACTCCCTGCTGTGCCTGAAGTTTGGGTGGGCAGTCAGGACTGACCTTTCCTAGTCTTGCCTGTGGGGGAGTGCTCCTCTCTCTTTCTCCTGCAGGTTCGGAAGGAAGGTGTAGGAGGGGACATTAAAACCCCCATACCCCAGTACTGGCAGAAAATTGCTTGAACTTCCAAAGCATACAAAGATATATTTTGCCTTTTTAATTTCAGAAGTTAAAAAATAGATTATATAGCTCAATAGGAGATAAAGGCTTGGAGCTGGGGTTGTGAGGGAAAGTAGTCATCTAGGATTCTCCTAGCAGAGTATAACAATAGCTCAAAACCTAGGTAAGGTAGGCCATATAGGATGAGACTAAATGAAAGGATCTCTAGGATATGGAAACAAGAGCTTTATCTTATGTGATTGTTGTTTGTTAATGTACTGTGTTATTTCTCTTCTCTTTTTCACCCTTTGGTTAATCTCATATTGTTACTGTATCTGACTTTGTTACTTGGTATAGTGTATATGTTTCTTTGTTTGAAATAGGAAAGGGAAGGGATGGAAATACGATGATTGAGAGGGGGTGGGGGAGGGAAATGGGGCAAAACATGACTAAGGGGTGTCAATATGTGGCAAATATAACTGTAACCCCTCTATACATTACCCCAGCAATTTTTAAAAAATGATTCATTTTTACTCTCTTTTTTGTTTTTTTTTTTTCCTGGTACCAGGGCTTGAACTCTGGGCCTAACTGCTGAGCTTTTGTACTCAAGGCTAGCACTCTACTAATTGAGCCGCAGTTCTACTTCACACTTTCCGTGGTTATTTGGAGATGGAAGTATTTGAGACTTTTCAGCCTGGGCTGGCTTCAAGCCACAGTCCTCAGATCTCAGCCTCCCGAGTGGCTAGGATTACAGGGGTGAGCAACCAGTTCCTGGCTATTTTACTCTTCTTGTAAAAAATGAATTGTTGTTGGGTGTGGCAGTTTATGTCTATAATTCTAGCTAATCAGAAGACTAAGATGTGAGGATCAAGACTAAAATGTGAAGCAAGCTGAGGCAGAGACATCCAAAGGATTCTTCAGTCAACTAGAAGAAATTCACCAGAGGACATGTGCTGAAATAGTAGAGCTCTAGCTCTGACTGAAAAGCCAAATGGAAATGCAAGGCCTTGAGTTCAAACTCCAATACCAGCACACACACACACACACACACACACACACACACACACACACACACACACACACAGAGAGATTACTAAAATTCTCCAGCTGAATAAACATTTGTGGTTGTTTTTCCTAAAATCTTAAATCCAGAAAACCTTAAAGAGTACCTTCCAGGAAAGTGAGAGGGAGACAAAGACAGAAAGATACAGAAAGAGAGAGAGAGAGAATCAATATCAATCCAGTTACATCAATATCAATCTCAGGGTTAAGGGCCAGGCCTTGTTGAAAGCTAATATATATTAGAAGTCATTATTTGTCACTTGACTTTCTCCTACTGTCACTCAAGATCACAGGCTGTATTGTTTGATGCAGCGAGGACTGCACTGAAATGTCTGCCTTCCTTGAAGCGGAGTGCTTTTTATTGTCTCATCCCTATTTATTATGAAGAAGATATGTAGATTTCCATCATAACTATTAAGATTCATGACTTTTTTCCCAGTGCCATTTTCAGCTCAGTTCATTTATTTCACTGAATTTAGAACTCAAGACTTGTTTAAATTTACTTTTAGCCCATCGTATTTTAAACATATTTACTGAACCAATTTGGGAAAGTTGATAAAATTCAGTTAACCAGTACGCTTATTCAGAGATAGAATATAGATAGTGGAGGGTAGGGAAAGAGAGATAGTATTGGGACTTGAACTCAGGGCCTAGGTACTGACCCTGAACCTTTTTTTACTCAAGGCTAAAACTCTATGACCTGAGCTAAGCTACACTTTCACTTCTGGATTTTTTGGTGATTATTTGAAAATAAGAGTCTGATGTCTCCTTAATAGGTAGAATTAAAGGAATGTCTCCAATGCCCACCTTGACTATATAATAAGTAAATAAAACATTCAGAGTCATCTCACTCTGTCAAAGACTTAAATATGATACTTGATGCATTTCTGCAATGAAATTGGCTCCAGCTTTGGAATCAAGGGCAAGTAAAGACTCAAGAGTGCCGGGTTGGAGCGGGAGTTGGGGAGGAGTCGGGAGTGTCAACTCTGGAAAGAGACTGCTCCTAGTCAAAATAGATGAGACGATTCTTGACTGGAAATGAATTTTATGAACAACTGTATTTTATACAAAACCTAATTATTCCAGTAAAATGTCTTTGTGTGTTTTGCATGCTACTTGTGTGCATGTTAATATCTCCCTGCAAGAAAGTCTCCCTGCAGAGGGCAGCAACCAAATAAATCTTGTTTTTTTCATTGTAGTATGCTAAGTCTCCACTACACCACCTGGCATAAACTACCTTTTGCCAATTTGTTGCATAAATGAATGAATTACCTAAAAACTCTCAAGACCTGGGAGATGTTACCTTTCTTACTCAGAAAAAGCTCTCTGTGATGCCCTGTCTTTTCTCCTCAGAACACCTCTCTCCATTCCTACCAATGAATGTTTTTATTTTAACACAGACCAATGTTTATTTTTTATTGTAATTAATAGAGGGGTTACAGTTATATTCACCAGATAGGAGCATTCCTTCACACACCTTGATACCCCTTCTCATGTTTTGTCCCCGAACCCCTCCTTCCACCGCCTCCCCCGTTAGACAGATGTTTATAATCACAATGGTCAGACATGTTTTCTTTAGTGTCTATTAACAGTCTTTTTAATTGCAAGGCATACTGAAAATGCTATTATACCTTATTTAACTATATTTTATTTGGCCTCTTCTGCCTCTTAGAACTTCCTGCTCTCTGCTGGTTCTGTATTTCTTTCCAAATATTCATTCCAACATTCCTTCTCAGAGGGCAGTTCTGTCCTTCCTCATGGCAACAAGAGATTTTGTAGGTTGAAACATTCTCCAAACTTGAGGTCAAACTGTATAGTCCTAATAATTCTCATTCTGTAGAAAATGTGGGTTGTTGAAAAAGGTCAAAAAAAGTGTGTTATATCTCAAAATAATCTACCCACAGATAATATTTTTTGGGCAGTCCTGGGGCTTGAACTTTCTCAAGGCTAGAGCTCTACCACTTGAGCCACAGCACCACTTCCAGCTTTTTTCTATGTATGTGGTACTGAGAAATCAACCTGGGTGTTTGTGCATGCTAGGTTAGCACTCTACCACTAGGACAAACTCCTGGCCCCAAATGATTGGTTTTTATCTCATTCAATCTAGTACTTCTTCCAGAGCCAACCTCCTTAAAAATGTAATTTATGTTACCAATCCTGGAGTATTTTTTTAATGTCCAAAGCAGTATTTTATGGATGAAGGAAACTGGATTTTAATGCAATTACAGTGTTATTTAGTATCAGTTCTGCTGTTATAAATCTCCCCTAACTATATTGTTTCCACATTGTGCTTCCTCACATACCTATCTTGAAACAAAAACTCAGGTGTTTCCATGAAAGGGAAGAGGTTTTGATTTGAAAGCTACCTTTTGTTATGTTTTGGCCAGTATTGCTTCATATATTTTGACTCTGTACTAATTGATGTCTATAGGTAAAGAACTATGGATTTTTTATGCTGTATTGTTCCTTCTATCACAGAACAATAAGTTCTTATTCTTCATAATGCTTTTTACCTTTAGGTTTGAATTCTGACAGAACTATTACCAACTCAGTTTGGTTTTGATTACTATTTACCTAGAATTGGCTTTTATCATCTTTTTCTTCTCACATGTTATTAATTGTACAATACTTCATGTGAATAGCATGACTTTTTGTTTGGTTTTAATGATATCTGACATAATATTTTTTAAATAGATGAATTGAATAAATTTAATTAATTTATGCTGATAGTTCTAGTATTTTATTTTGTAGCCATAGTTACTTTGTTGTGTCCTGTTGGGAGCCAGAGTGGAATCAAACTGTACCTTGACTTGCATCAGATGATGGCTATATTGTCTTATTGCTTTCTGGCCCTATTCTATGTAAATGACCTGAGAATTACCATATGAATGTAACACCTGGAGGTTCTCTGGGAGAGGAGGAGGGAAGAAGGGGGAGGGAAAAATAAACGCGGCAGTCTTTGCCTGGACTGCGGACATCCCGGACCCGGTGTGTCTGTCTCTCTTCTTTTTCTTCCTAGTCCTTGTCCCCTATTTCAGGAACCCCAATCTGCGAACCCTGGTTTGCTGCCGGTTGGCCCCGGCAGTGTCCTATGGTATTATTTCTTTTATTTTCTTATTACATTGATTTTTTTGTTTTATTTAGGTGTGTGTGTGTGCACATGCACGTGCACGTGTGTGTGGGTGTTTATGTGTGTGTATACCAGTCCTGGGGCTTGAACTCAGCCTGGATGCTTGCGAAAGGCTAACATTCTACCACTTAAACTACAGTTCACTTCCAGCTCATTGGTGGTTAAATGAAGATAAGAGTTTCACAGATTTTCCTACACATAATTGATTCAAATTGCTATGCTCAGATCTTAGCTTCCTGAGCAGATAGAAAATTTATAGATATGAGACACTAGAACCTAGCTTCATATAGTTCTTATGTAAAGTAAACTTTATTCAGTATTAAGCATGAGTGAAATAGCTCACTAAGCTAATTAAATACTTTAATACAATTTTCTTTGCTGGTACAGTATGACATATACATTGAAAATCAAATGTAGGGAGATGTGGCTGTTCTTAGAACTCTGTTTCAGTTTCCAGCTAGTTGAACTTTTGTATTTGACAACTTGAGTCTCAATCCAAAAGTCCAGAATAAGCCAATGGTATCTATTGAAGATATAATTCAGGGAGTGGAAGAAACTATGCTTTGTAATGGATAATCTAAAAAATTCATGAATTGGAGAATAGTAACCAATATTTGAGTGCTTACAATGATTAAACATATTATTTATCATCATTGCCTCATATTATCCCAATGAGACAAGGTTTATTCATGAGAAACGAAGGCATAGAAAACCTGAGCCATAGAAACAGAAATGTTGAGTGACTTGTTTAAACACAGAATAACTTGTTGTAAGTTACACAGCTATTTAAGTAGCAATTCTAATAATCCAAGGCAGTTTGACCTCCAGACCTTTCCCCACCTACTTGCAAGTGTGCAATTCTAACCATTGTATTTTATAAAGATCTTTCATAACATCTATCATCAGTGATCTACAGGTGATAAGTCATATCCAAATTTCAAGTAAATACCTAGAAATCAAGGAATAATCCATCAAATCAAGATTCCAGCTTCTTAAAGATGGTGACTTTTAACATGCTATCAACACTAACTCATCTCTGGTTGTTTTAAAAACAGTCCTCATCTTTCAGTCAAACATAACAAAAGGTAGCTTTCAAACCTGCCAATGAACTTTTAATGCATCTCAGACCCTGGAAGACATGATTCCAAGGTACATCTTCTGTTCTGTGATTTAGTAAAGTGAATCCATCAGGTCCTTTATTCTCTCCTCAGGAAGCAGCAGAAGAAGAAAGTCCCATAACCCTCTTGGTCTATTTGGAAGGAAGGGGTAATAAAAGACAGATTCCATCTTAGAACTACATTTCACTAAGAGAACAAGTGGGAAAGTCTAGATATTAGCATGTCTTCTAAAGGCTTTTTATCTGCCTTATGAATGCCACATTTGGACCACTAGTAGTTCTGATGACATTTTGGATCGACTCAGGACAAAGTGGAAAGGTTGCTGATGGCAGAGATAATCTGCGGAATGAGAAAATCTTTGCTACCTAAGCAAAGATAAAAATTATCCAGACTATACTAAGAACATAGAAACTTAACAGCTAGAGAATGGGTAATCTGATCAACAAATGGGCAATTGAATTGAACAGTTCTCACAAGGAGAAGTACAAATAGCTAATGGGTACATGAAGAAGTGTTGAACATCTTAGCTACAAAGGAAATGCGAATCAAAACTGCATTAAGATTCCATCTCACTCCAGTAAGAGGCAGCAATCAAGGAAATAAATGCTAGTGAGAATGTGGGACACAGAATCCCTCATATACTGTTGGTGGGAATGCAAAGTAATGCAATCTCTCTGGAAAACAGTATGGAGATTCCTCAAAAGCATAAAACAAGATCTTTCTTATGACCCTTGGACATATGACTCTTGGACATATATCTAAAGAAAGGTTAATCAGTATAACAGAAAAACACCTGAACATCCATCCTTATCACACTGTCCACAGTAGTCAAATGATGGACTCAGATGAGATGCCTAACAACAACAGATGAATGAATAAAGATATGGTAAACATGCTTTATGGAATATTTGCATATCCATAAAGAAAAATCATGTCATTTGCAGGAAAATAAATTCAGGACATCCTACAGAGCCAGACAAGCCAAGCTTAAAAAGCAATTTGTCATATGTTTTTACTCATATGTGCAAGCTAGACCTAAAAGACAAATATGCTCATAGACATGTATAAATATCCATACACATAATTACTTGGATGGTTATGCATAAAACATGAATCCAACTAAGAGACTAGTCAGGAAGAGAAGGAGAGGAAAGAAGAAAAAAAGAGGATAACTATATAACATACCACACGAATATAGGAGAGCAGCATAGAGAAACTCAGCAAAGAGTGATAACCAATAGGTGGGTGGAGGGAAGAGAAATAGATCCAGGGTAGGTAGGACTGGCGCAAGGGATAAAAAGCTGTTGGAGAGGACAAAAGAGGATAAATACTGTCCAAATAGATTACTTACCACCATTCAAACAGAAGAAAATGTGTTGGGAATGCTGTTGGGGCAAAGAATGTGATAGAGGGGTTGAAATTGGTTGGAATAGAGTATAAACATATGGTAATGTAACAATGAAGTCTTCTTTGTACAATAAAACAAGTCTATTTCAATGGCTTGATATCTAGAATACAGAATATACAAAGAGTGCAAGAAACTAAAAAGCTAAACAGAGACTTCTCACAACAACAAGCAAAACTAGTCAGTGGGATATGAAGGACTATCATTCAACATTTCTGGCCATAATGAAAATGCAAATCTCAACCCTGTTAGAATGGCCATCAAGAATACAAACAACAAAAGATGTTGGTGAGGATGTGGAGGAAAAGGAACCCTAATACACTATTGATGGCAATAAAAAGTTGTTCAACCACTTTGAAAGATAATTTAGAGATTTCTTTAAAAAATTAAACATGGAACCAGCATATATGATCCAGCAATATCACTCTTGGGTATTTAGCCACAACATTTCAAGCCACTTGTACAACCCTGTTCATTTCTGCACCATACAATATAGTCAAGGGTTAGCCATGGACTGGATGCCCCTCAATGGACAAATGGATCAAGAGAATGCGGTATACACAGACAATGGAAATTTACTCATATGTTAGGAAGATGATATTACATCATTGCAAAGGAATGTGTATGGACCCCGAAAAAAAATGTATGTTTACTGAGCTAAGTTAGTCCCAGAGAGATAAAGGATGCCTGTTTTCTTTTCTCTTATATATGGAAACTAAATCTAATTTGTAAATATACAAATAAATATGTGTAACTGAAGTGTGACATATGCACAGCAGAACTCAAATAGTGTAATTCATTAGAAAAACAAATTCATGGTCCAACAAAATGAATACCAGAAAGTTGGTACTTGATATTTAAATGAGGGAGGTTAGGGGAATGGGGAGATAGATGAATAAAGAGAGGAAGGGGGATGTAGTTATAATATATAATGTATATCCTATGAAACTATGAAAATGGAGAGGAGGGGTTAGGTTGGGAGCAATGAGAGAGAATGATGAGGGGGTGATATTGATTAAGATGCATTGTACTTTTTAACTGACCAGTTGAATGGTAATACCGATGTCTATGGGTACCGTTCATTATACCCACCCCTACAGAACCTCTAGTAGAAAGAACTAAGAAACCTAGTTATAAGGTATCAGAATTCCTGTCCTTAGGCCAAAAACAGATGCTATGAAAGTGTAAGTAGATGGTAGGAAGGCACAGAAGTTGTACCCCTTCCCTGTCATGGTGCCATGGAACCACTGCTTGGATTCTTTATATTTTCATTTTGGTACTAGTACTGAGGCATGGCCTCGGCACTGTGCCTTAGCTTTTTCACACAGGGCTGGTGGTCTATCACTTGAGCCACAGCTCCACTTCTGGCTTTTTGATGGGTAATTGGAGATAACAGCCTTGGAGACTGCTTCCTCAGGCAGGCTTTCCAACCCCAATGCTCAGATCTCTGCCTCCTCTGAAGTTAGGATTACAGGTGTGAGCCACTGACACCCAGGTTGGATCTCTTTTCAGGGGACCCTGCATGGGGAGCACACAGGCCTGCTGTGTTCTACAAGTGCTCCTTCAAGTCCATATACTAGCCAAACGTGTGGTGGATAGGGATATTTGAGGCTGTCTAGCAACCCAAGGTAGGGATCCTAGTGCTTTCCTTTCTTGTCTTTTCCACCAGTCTCATTCACAAAAAAATAGCTCATGTGTCTAACTCCAGCATGTCATTTGCTTCTTGGAAAATTTGAACCAAGATGCCACAACAGCTGGCTAAAAATTATATTATGTAAAATAAGCCAGACCCAGAGAAACATAGGTTGCATGAGTTCCATTTGTAGTACCAAGAATGTGCCTACAAGTTACAAGTACACACACTGGAAAGTAAAAAGAAAAAAAATATACCGGGTCAGGATCAATTATCCAGGTCTCTGGGCATTCACATACAGTAGAACCAAAGGAGGATATTCTTAGGAGAGGAACACAACACAGTGCAGTATGTGTGTGCATCTGATCACATAAAATCATATTTATAGAAATGAATTCCAAGAGGATTTTCTTTGTTTCTGCTTTTGTTTCCTTTTCTTTTGGTCTTGTTTATTTGTCTTTGGGAAGGTGAATGGGAGATATAGAAATGGAAGAACAAATGATGAACAAATGCAATAATGGTACTCTCTAAACTCTATGCTGAAAATGGGTTATACAACTTGTGGATGGGGCCAGGAGGGGAAAACTGGGAGAGAGTGAGGGAAGGGTTGAGATTATTCTTTATAACCCCTCTGTACATCACCTTCATAATAACAATTTCAAAATGCATGAAAAAAGTATGTCATCTGGCCGGGAGTTTGGCCTAGTGGTAGAGTGCTTGCCTAACATGCACGAAGACCCGGGTTTGATTCCTCGGTACCACATACATAGAAAAAAGCCTGAAGTGGTGCTGAGGCTCAAGTGGTAGAGCTCTAGCCTTGAGAAAAATCCAAGGACAGTGCTCAGGCCCTGAGCTTAAGCCCAGGACTGGCAAAAAAAAAAAGTATGTCATCTTCTAAATAGCAAAACTGGGAACAATGCACCCCAAGTCAAGATGACGCATGCCATTTCTCATCAGGAAATGGCATTGATGACAGAGGTTTATGATTTGGTTCACAGAAACCTTGAGGGTATCTTTGACCCCTTGAATATGAGTGATTGAAAAAATCTCCCTAAAGATCTCACATTAATGTAGAAATCTGCAGTGGCAGCTAACAGATCAATGAATTTGGTAGTTCACAAATGAAACAAACATGCAACTTGTCTTATATGACTTACGTAATGCAACAATAATCAGACCTCCATGTTTGTAGACAAACCCTAGTCAATCAACTCAGGAGAACTATGAGCCAAGTCTATGGTGGCAAGAAAATTAGCGCTACATTCTCCATATATCACTGAATTAAGAAAGAAGTCACACCCTAATATAACTAGCTTCTAAGATGAAAGAAATGTGATTATAAGATTAATAGGTTGATAGTTCATATTAGAGGACTGCATTTCACTAGGAGATGCTTCAACTCAGCCCAGGCAATGCTTGCAGGTAACCCAGGGGAGATGGCTGGGAAAGCACCTTCACAGCTGTTCTCAAGAAGAGAGTTTACATCAGCATCATTTACATCCACCACAGTTAGACCATCTGCGTCAGCAGCTAAGTCCTGGCACAAGTTGGCTCTATTTTATACTCCACCCACATCCGCTACAAATGAATGCAGTGGAATTAGGCCAAAGCCCAAGAATGGCTTGTGGATAGTTCAGCCAGGAAGTAAGGACTTCTTAGGGAAAATATTCCTGCTCCATCCCAGGAACCCGTTAATATTTTTTAATAAAAAGCTAGACTGTCATGGTTTGTTCCCTACAAGAAACTATTGTCAGAAAGTAATAACTTCGGTCCTGAATCTTGTGGAGTATTGCTGGCAAGGTAGAAGCAGTAATTTTTCTGGACACCTGCAGACATCTGTGTTCAATTTTAATCACATGTTCTTTTTCCTGTGCAGATTTATCTTGTTTCTCTGCTCCATTTAAGTGAGAAAAAAGAAAGCTCCTGCAGACAGAATTAAGGACAGATTTAGAATTCTCTCCTAATGCTCCCTAAAATATTAAGGGTTTTGTTCCTTTGGTAAAGGAATTCTTGCTCAGACATTTTACTTTCTCAGCTTCTGGTAGGACTGATTGTGTGTGTGTGTGTGTGTGTGTGTGTGTGTGTGTGTGTGTGTGTGTGTGTGTGTGTGTGTTTATGCCAGAACTAGGGCTTGAACTCAAGGCCTGGACTGTCTCCCTTAGCTTTGTCACTCAAGGTTGGCATGCTACCACTTGAGCCACACCTCTGCTGGCTTTTTGATGATCAGTTGGAGATAAGTGTACCTCAGACTTTGCTAACCTGGCTAACTTTGCACTGTAATCCTCAGATCTCAGCCTCCTAAATAGCTAGGATTACAGGCATGAGCCCCCAACATCCAGTTTCTGAGTAATCACCTGTAAAAGGAACCAGCCCTGGGCCGGGAGTTTGGCCTAGTGGTAGAGTGCTTGCCTAGCATGCACGAAGACCCGGGTTCGATTCCTCGGTACCCCACATACATAGCAAAAAAGCCGGAAGTGGTGCTGAGGCTCAAGTGGTAGAGTGCTAGCCTTGAGAAAGTCCAAGGACAGGGCTCAAGCCCTGAGCTTAAGCCCAGGACTGGCAAAAAAAAAAAGGAACCAGCCCAAATTCATTCTGAAAATGTTCCAAGAAATTTGATTGTGTGAGAGAGTAAGATCTATAGATTTCTGGCTTTTCAGTCACCAAGGAAAGAATTAAAGCTAATAATTTGAAGAAAACAATGAATCATGTGAAATTCTTTCTGTGGAGAGCAAGGTACTAGTTAAAACAAACCAGGACAGACTTAAAATAAAACTAGGTTAAAAATCATATTAAGTGAAGTAAGCCAGACTCAAAGGAACTTAGGCTCAATGGTTTCCCTCATTTGTCATAATCAGTAGAAACCTTGGGCTCTACTAGCAGAGATCTGCAATAGAGCAAAACCTTGATACATAAGGCCATATAGTATGAAGTTAATTGAAAGGACCTCCAGGATATTGAAACAAAAGCCATATAATGAATGATTGTTGTCCTTAATGTACTATGTTATCTCTCATCTCTTTTGCTGTCCCTTGGTTATATCATATTGTTACAGTATCTCACTTTGTTATCTGATATATTGGATATATTTGTATTTGGGTATCTGAAACTTGATAGGGAAGGGGGGAAAACCAATACGGGGAGTGGGTGGTGGTTGGGGGGAGGGTAATGGGTACCAAGACATGTGAAAGGGTATCAATGTATGTGAATTAATTCACCTTCTATCTGGCAAATATCATGTAACCCTTTTATTAATTACAATAAAAATATATATTAAAAAACTAGGTTAAGATTTTTTTAAAATGGAAATCAGAGATTCCTCTATGAAGATAATCAGACATTAACTTTTAATAAAATCTAATTGTCATCTCCAGCTAGCCTCCTTCCTTACCACAAACTGATTGCTTATTTTTCCATCTCTTCTGGAGCAGTAATCTTTTCCTAAAATAAAAGCTACTTATATCCTGAATTAAAATCTTTCTTTAGGGTTTGGGTGTTTGCCTTGCAAGTGCAAGGCCCTGAGTTCAGTCCTCAGTTCTGAAAAATACAAAAACAAAAAGATCCCCTCCCAACAAACTTTGTTTAGAGATATGTGTACATGTGTACAGAACACAGAGAAGAAGGTGAGTGAATATAGCTATTACACCCAATATCCATGTAAAAATGGAGCTAGGTAACTTGGCTGGGTCTGGGAAAGATAGGGAGAGTGGTGGGGAGAGTGCATTGATCAAGATGCATTGTTCTCATAAACTAACATGTTCAATTGAAATTCTTTTGTACAATTACTTAAGCATGAAAAAAAATTAAAGAAATATACTGACCAGATGCCAGTTGCTCATGCCTATAATCCTAGAGACTCAGAAGGCTGTTATCTGAGGATTGCAGCTCAAAGCTAGCCCAGGCAGGAAAGTTCATGAGATTCGTATTTACAATTAAGAACCAAAAAAGCTTTATGAGTGGAGCTGTGACTCAGTGGTAGAGTGCTAGCCATGAGCAAGAAAGCCCAGAGACCAAACATAGGCCCCAAGTTCAAATCTCAGTACTAACACACACAAAGAAGAACAAAAAGGACATTTTCCTTAATGTTACCAGTGTCTATTTCACATTTTAAAGGAAAACTTTTATAGACATCATTCTGGAAAGCCAGTGCTGTGTGTGTGAGGATCAGGGTAAAATATGTTCAATGTCACAAGCAACCTTTGTTCGCGAAGAGTAAGAAATTTTACTTGCACTGCATCTTTTTGAAGGGTCACAAATTGCTTTACTGCTGTCATTGCACGGCCAATCACTTTGAAGAATTATAAAGGACACACAAAAATGTGATCTCTGAAGATGAAAGAAGAGAGGTGCCTTTTCTACCTCATAAAAAAGGAAAAAGGAGTGTCACAGGAAATGACAGACTGCTGATCTTACATGTGCTCCAGTATGAATCATCAAACCTGTCTTTATAACTCCTAAGTAACTGTAAACAGCATCAAAGTGGTTAGGTTTGGTGGGGCTTTGCTTTATTTACTTATTTATTTTTGCCAGTCCTGGGCTTGAGCTCAGAGCCTGAGCACTGTCCTTGGGCTTTCTCAAGGCTAGAGTTCTACCATTTGAACCTCACCATGTACTATGTATGTAGTACTGAGGAATCGAACCCAGGCCTTCGTGCATGCTAGGCAAGCAATCTAGGCCAAACTCCTGGTCCTGATTTGCTTTATTTTGAAGCGGTTTGAATACCAGTGGGTTTCTAAGTCCCCATGGCATTTAATAAGCTATGTGGTACCAAGGACTAAGCATGGGAAGATGTGGCTCTATCCATTTCTCCTTTCCATGTGACTCTAATAAATAATTTGTCTTCTTTTTAAAAAAAATTTATTGCAAAGGTGATGTACAGAGGGGTTACAGTTACATAAGTCAGGTATTGAGTACAGTTCTTTTTGAACAGTGTCAGCTCTCCCTCATTTTCTCCCAGATTTTGTCTTCCTGACCCCATTTCCCCCGAGTTGTATAGTTAATTTTCAGCATAGTGGCTGGTGAGTATCACTGCTGAATGACTTCACCCTGTGTCCTACCATTTCTGAGCTTCCCCTTTCCCTCTCCAAACCCGATGAACTTACACATAAGACAAAATGTATAGAAATAGAAATAGCAACAAAGGGGGGGGGAACAGAAAAAAAGAACTATGAAAAGTAAAATTAAAAAAACCTATTGTTTCAACTTTTTGGAGTTCATTTTGATAAGCATAACTTTATATGATCAAATACATATATAGCTATTGAGCTATTGTGGTCCTATCCTAAGAATATCCTTCTTGGGTCTCACTGTGTGAATATTGAGTCCTGTTTAATTTATCATGCATTGTTTACCACAGCCAAGATAGGGAATCAACCCAGATTCCCCTCAGTGGATGAATGGATCAAGAAAATGCCATATATATATATATATATATATATATATATATATATATATATATGAATTCTGTGCTTCCATCAGAAGGAATGACATGGCCTCATTTGTAGGGAAATGGAAAGACTTGGGGAAAAATTATATTAAGTGAAGTAAGCCAGACCTAAAGAAATATAGGCTGCATGGTTTCCCTCATTTGTCATTATTAGCATGTGCCTATAAATTGATAAGTAAACCCAATCGATAGTAAAAGACAAAAAGGTACATTTGTCTTCCTGTTTGTTGGATTCTTCACAAATGAATCATATAATACTCCTTATCCATAATCCTTTCAATCTGCAACCTTTGAGAAACTTAAAGCTTGGGTCTGAAATCCCAAGAATATTTGTATTTATAGCAAATATCATATAGGGCCTACTTGGTCCTTGCCTGACAGAATTTGTTCCTTAGATGAAGATTTGGGATGGAAATAGGCATGGCTGGGAGATAAAATACTATGTCTCTTTCTCCCCTTGGTCCACAGCTGATCAGCATAGGCATGTATACTTCATTCAAATATTGCTGATCAAATTGTTTTTCCTAAGACAATGCCTTTTTGCTCAAGGCATTACCACTTGAGCCTCATCTCCACTTCCAGATCTTTGCTGGTTAGTTGGAGATAAGAGTCTCATGAACTTTACCAGCTTGGACTAGCTTTGAACTGTGATGTGCAAATCACCTTCTAATATAGGATCCTAGGCATAAGATTGTGAAATAATGGAAAGGAATGGTCCAAAGGGTAGAGCCTTAGCACCTCTCCTAACCAAGCAAGACCTTACAGTGTCTAGGATCTAACTGGGGCCTGCAGTGCCACACAAGACCCAATTCCTATTTCTTCCCATTGAAGTTCCACTGTAAAACCCTCCACTTCCACAGGGAATAAACTAGATGCGCCAAAAATCCCCTGTCCCATGCCCATGGAGTCATGTTGACATCCAATGGCTGGGCCCTGATTCCAGGAGATATTGACATAGGGAAGTTGCTTTGACTTCCTGAGATAACATTTCTTTCATGGCTTATATGAGATTGAGCTGTCAGAATGGCACCATCACCAGCTGACTCGAGAGCTCTACAATCCTCAATGGATCCCTGGCAATTAGTTATAGAATACCTCACTTTGTGAACTTTGCTTTATATGTGATTAGACAATTTATACAAATATATAGCTATTTATATAAGCAAGTAGAATGTAAATTTATATGTATATATATTAAGTTCACATTTCATAAAGACTTTCTTTATGTAGCTATATGTTCACCTAAACTAGATTTATATTTATATACATCTTACATATGTGTATCTATATTTATATATATCATATGTATATATGTATGTATAGACATGTATGTGATATAAATACACATATTATGACATATATAAATAAATAAAACCAGTGTTGGTACATGTCAGTAACAACCTATATATGATTAAAGCTTAAATATTTTCCTCAAAATAATGCCTTAGAAAAGAAAAACGAAGCCAGGATCAGTAGCCCACTCCTGTTATCCTAGCTACTCAGGAGGCTGAGATCTGAGGATCCTGGTTCAAAATCAGCCCAGGCACGAAAGTCTGTGAGACTCTTATCTCCAGTTAACTACCAGAAAGCCACAAGTGGTGCTGTGGCTCAAATCTGGGATGAGCTACTGGCACCCAGCCCCATAGATTTTTTTTTCCAGAGGTGAACAACTAGGCTCTCCATACTTTTATCGTAGATTTCTAAGCACAGCTGTGAGGTCCTTTGGGGTTTCCTCATCTTCCAATTGTTGCTTTGTTCTTTCAGTTCTTCAAAGCCAACAGTGCACATCACCCATCTCCAACTGCTTTTGGTTTGCAGTCGTGCTCTGTATTAGGTTCAGGTGCACAGGAAAAGGCAGGCCTGCGTGGAGGGCCATCTGGCTCCAGGTTAGCATTTAGAACCACTTCATCATTAGCATTTTGGAATTCTCTCCAAATGATATTATGCACTGACAGGATTCTCATTATGTGTACAGTTTTCAATGTGCTCAATTGCCAGCCCCTACTGCTTAGATGGTTTTTAAGCATAATTCCCGTGCTCTCTTGTAAATAGTACTTTTTCCCTGTATCGATGCTGTTAAATGTAACAATTTAAATATGCCACATATTTCATAAATATTGTATGAAATTTCCTGTTTTTTTTTAATGATTCTGGACTCTCAGCATTCTTTTGATCATTTCCTAAAATTCTTAAAAAGCATCTCTCCAGCTTGGCTCTAGACCATTTGGCAAAATGTTGTGCTTTGCTAGCATGGTATCTTTGATAGTATTCATATCCGGTATCTCATGTATCATGTAACTCTTGTATCATTGATACAGGTCATCACAACGCGTGTCACATGGTTTTTATATGTAGATATTTATCTGTACTGATGCAAAGGTGATGTTCGTTAAACCTGCTTCCAGAGAACTACTTTCCAGAAATACCAGGTAACTGAAGCCCAAGACAAGGGGAATCCTGTAATTAAGAGACATCTTTCACAAGATCTGGGTTGTTCCATCACCCTCTTTGAGCTGTGTGTCATCAAGGGCCTACAGCACCCATCCCCACATCATCATGCCAATCTTACTAGTGACTGCAAGCATGGAATTCAGTAGATAATACACGAACATAAAATGAGTGCCACAGAACTAAAAAAATATATTTTTACAGCATGGATTCTGACAACTTTGGAGAAACTAGAGAAAGGAAAATATCACAAAACAATCATGACAAATTCATTACAGGAAATGCTATTATACACAACTGAGAGTAAAGCTTAAGCACTACAGGGATCCGTACACAGATTAGGAGAAAATCTTCAAGTCTTTGCTCTGTCTGCATGTGAACACAGAAGAAAAGAATGGTACATGAAGGATTTCTTGTTTGGCAAGAAAAATGAGATAGTGATCCAACCAACATTTCCAGAACCCTCCTTGCCCAAACATATCAGTGTTAAATCAATAGATTGACAAGTTGATTTGTTACAAGGAAATGTTTAAGAATATCATTTATCAAGGGTGGCATTGATCAACTTGCACTGTATTCATAAACTTGCTTTATTAAATAGATACTTCTCTGTACAACTTCTAAAAAGGAATAAAAATGTATTTAAAAAGGAATATCAGGAAATGGAGCTGTGGCTCAAGTGGTAGAACGATAGCCTTGAGCTGAAGAGCTCAGGGTCAGCGCCCAGGTCCAGAGTTCAAATATCATTTTGAAGCCAGGTACTAGTGGTTCATTCATGCTTGTAATCCTAGCTACTCAGGAAGCTGAGATCAGAAGATTGTGGTTCAAAGCTATGCCAGACAGGAAAGTCTGTGAAACTCTTATGTCCAAGTCTTATGTTGTTATTAGATTTCTTGATCATGGCCATTCTAACTGGAGTGAGATAGAATCTTAGAGTTGTTTTGAGTTGCATTTCTTTTTTTCCCCACATATTTTTTATTGTAATTAATACAAGGGTCACATTATATTCACCAGAGATCTGAGGAGAGCAGTTTGAAGTAGTCATCCCAGGTAGGAAAGCTTAGAACACTCTTATCTCCAGTTAATCACCAAAAAGGTAGAAATGGAGCTCTGGCTCAAAAGTTCAGGGACACTGCCCAAACCCTGAGTTCAAGCCCCAGGACAGGCATATATAGGTACACACACACACACACACACACACACACACACACACACACACACACACACTACAAGACTTAATAACCAGATATAAGCAAGAAAGATATAAATGTACAGGGAATAGCTCCATTTGGTTTAATAACTTAACCAGTTATTAAAGTTATTACAGTGCTTACAGAATTTTAGAACTCTAAGAAGTCTCCAACTAAGGAGGTTAAAGCAGAGAATTATTCAGCTACTAACTCATGGTCAGCCAGATTGCTAGCACAGCCAACCTGAGCCAGGTGCCACAATCCCTTGGAATATGTCATGATCCCTTGGAAATCTGTCCGAAGTGACTCGTTACTAGCAACAAAAGAGTGGTATTTAAAAGTAATTACTTTCCTTGCAAATTATATTACATTTATGATTATTCTTGTAATCTGATGCTCATTTGCATTCCACGATTTATTCCTGGGCAGGATTCTTTCCTGCTAATAACTCAGAAATGAAACATTCCCTCAAAAAGCCCTCAGGAGAGGGTTATGCAAACCAAGCATTACTTATCACTGGGGAAAACAAGCCTGAGAAAATCACATGAGCTAGTAGAAAAATTCAGGACTTGAAAAATTCAGGATATCTTGAGATTTGTAGAGGATTATATTCTTAAAGAACTTTGTTTTATAACCAATTCATAATGGAGGGTAGGATGGATATTTTTTAGTCTTCAAACAGCAAAAAGGAAAAATTTTAACATGCCATTATTAAATGGCCCAAGAGAAATAAACTCGTGAAATGATGCTGAGTCTCATATTTCTGTACAGGCCTTTTTTTCTTCTGCTCCTTAAAGACCAACTACACTGATCTGGAGAGAATTATATTTTTATCCCATCTAACAACTTCTGTTTCGTAAAGGAGGTTAATAACTTTTGTAAACTTGGTTTTCATAACGTGGCATTTGAGCATGTCAACTAATGTCTTATTCAAATGCTTAGACTAAAACAAAACATCTTTGACTTGGGCTTACTTCTGTAAACCTCAATTTTCAAAAGCTTTCAGTGTCAATTACCTCCCCAAACAAAGCAGTCCACATGCCTCTTGATAATGCTTGGAGCTAAATGCTCAGAGCTTCACACCATCAATCGCTGGCCTGTTTATACTTCACAAGAAAATCTAATTTCTTTAGTTACCTCTGAGAGTTAGGTTGCCTTAATCAATTGCATTCCAAAAGAAAATGACGATCTCAGAAGTAAGCCCAAACTTATTCAAACAGGCTTGTAATCAAAATTTTGAGCAGCAATGGTACATTCTAACTCAATTCATTTGAGACATGCTACTCAGCAGTTTTAAGGATGTATTTTCTAGACTATACCAAGGTCCCTTCCCATTAGGGGAAATAAATTGAATAGAATGCAATTCATACAATATTAATAACCTGCTCTACTTTATAGCTTAGTAATAAAGTTATTTATGCTGCCAGAGGCATTTCATGACATTACTACTAAGAAGCCAGTCCTATGCCATTTGCAGATGGCAGAGTGGCAGTGCTTCCCTGGCAAGACAAAACTGTGCCCAGAGGGAATGCCCCTGTGACAGAATCTTTATATGACACAGAAAAGCAGAATTAGTGACCAAGTCCTTCCCTCTCCTATTTTTTAGGAACAAATGAATGGCAAGCATTGTAATTTAGAAGAACACAATCTGGATGTAGTTCAATTAGCTTGACACCTCCCAAATTTCTCTCTCTCTCTCACCAAATATATCCCTTCAGGATGTAAATGACACATTTTTACCAGGACCATTGTATATTGGCATAAAATTGTTCCCAACCATGATATCCTCATGTACATAGATACATTTTAACATTCATTATATATCTCTATATTGCATAGTTCTTTATCCATGTTATGTTATATTGTTTCCTATATTCAGTTCTAAAGCAATATTCATACCTTATCCTGTGTTTCTGTTTCCTAGTGCATCTGTCGCAGTGATAAATAAAAACCTTCAGCTCAAGAATTATTTGTTAAAAAAAATCATGCTTTCATTTTCCATAATCAAGTGTGGGTAAGGTGAAGAGAAGAAGGTGGCATAAATAATTCAAAATGGCAGATAATTGGAAAGCCATTTGTATTTTACTTTGAAGTGCATTAAGCCTGGCTATGACTTTGTAGACCATTCTGTCTGCAGAAGAACCAGAAACATGAGTTGTATGCTTTTGTAAGCAAAAAGATGAAAGAGACTTGATTGCTAGTGGCTCATGCCTGCAATCCTAGCTACTCATTAGGCTGAGATCTGAGCATCAAGATTTGAAGCCATCTTGGGCAGGAAAGTCCATGGGACTCTTATCTCTAACTACCCAAAAAAACTGAGAAGTGGAGCTGTAGCTCAAGTGGTAGAGAGAGAGCTGGCCTTAGGCATAAACGCTCACACACAAATACATGAACACACACACACACACACACACACACACACACACACTGAAAGGGAATGGGGTACATTTATTTAAACTTGTCTATTCAACATCCATTTTCTGATTCATTATAGCATTCTAGTAGTTTCTTATATTATTATCTGTCCTATCATGTGCAATCTTGTTGGGAAGGTATATTCAGGAACGACTCAAAGTTCCTTTAAGTTCCCTGTTACTGCTTGGCATATCTAAAGGCTGATATCGCACATTTGGCCAAGTAAGCTCTCATTCCCATGACTTTCAATTTCAGGTTATGAGAAACAAGAGCAGAAAAAGACAGTACATTCCAGAAGTCTGCTAGGACACATTTCTTATGATGCCCGTAACTCGAGCATCAAATAGATCTCTTGTCATCTGCCTATAGTTCCCAGCGAATTCACTTTCAAAAGGATATAATATAGCTATTTTCTGTAGCTTGCACTGAAATTACTACAAATTCCCTTAGAAGCACGGGATGGCAAATCAGAACACAAATGCAGTGTGCCACAAAGGTGCTTCAAAACTAGCCCTGAAGAAAAGTGGGAGAAGAAGTGGGTTGGGAGGGGTGGGTGAGAATGTTGAAAGGGTTAACACTGATCAAGACACACTGCATTCATAAACTGCTTTGTTGAATAGCAACTCCTTTGTACAACTACTTAAAGAGAATTCAAACCCTGAGAAAAGAAAGTTCATGAGACTCATCTCCAATTACCCATCAAAACCTGAAAATGGAGATCTTGCTCAAATAGTACAGCCAGCTTTCTGTGAAAAGCTAAAGGACAGACCCTGAGTTCAAGCTCCAGTACTGAAACAAAAACGAACAATATGGAGAAGTTGGAGAAGATGGAGAAAAGGTAGCAACTGCAGAAAGGAATGGAACTGTACACATCCAGATGGTACAAACCCCTGCATCTACTCAGTTGGTCTTGGGTCCCAACTTCCTAGAAAGGCCTGCTGTGTATTTCATTGGAATTTCATTCATCCCTTTAAATATACCTTCTGTGTGCATTCAGAGCATTCAAAATCAAAGTCACTGGTTAAAGTGAGTCAACTGCCTCTACAAAAATCTCAAAGCACTAATTATTTAAATTTTTCTATTTTTAAATTGAGAGCAATACTAATTAGCACTTAGGATTTTACTTATTTTGTGAGTCTTAGGACTTGAACTCTGTGCCTGGGCACTGTCTCTGAGCTTTTTATGCTGAAGACTAGCACTCTACTACTTGAGTCACAGCTCCACTTCTGGTAGTTAGCTGGAGATAAGAATATCACAGATTTTCCTACGTTGGCTGGCTTTGAGCCTGAATCCTCAAGTCTCAGCCCCCTGAGTAGTTAGGGTTACAGGTGTGATCCCCTTTGCCTGGCAGCACATAGGATTTTGATGAGGTTTCAATAATATCCAAGTATAGCAATCAATAGCATGTCTTCTGATATATCAGACACAGGCCTTATCTACCTGCCAGACAGTCCACACTACTGCTGAGCATGCAAGGCATTTCCCTTTGCCACTCTAGGTATTTCTACTGCCTCCTAACACAATAGGAATGTGAGATGAGTTAAATCCTGCGTTGAGCCAACTGGGATTCTTGGAAAAGAAAAGGGACAGGATAAAAGCTAGGCAGATTCAATTCCCATTTTTCTATGTCCCTGTAGTTTCTCCAAGGGCTCCCTTAGAGGAAGCCCCTGGTGGGTCTGAAAGGAAGTAAAACACTTACAATGGTGTTGTAAGTGTAAGAAACAATAATCTTGGGTTGATAATTCAGCTATGATCCTTGGATTCAGGCAGAAGAGACCAAGAACCTGTTCCCTATATTCTGTGTTTCTTACAATCTACTGTATCCATTATTTTTTTGTCTTCACTGCTAATATTGAAATAACCCACATCCCTCAGTTGAATTACAAAGATAACCTCTACTTTCTTGATAGTGTAAGTATGTGTGTGTGTGTGTGTGTGTGTGTGTGTATGCATGCATGTGCACGCGTGCATGTGCATACATGTGTGTATATGGATGCCAATATGGGGGCTTAGATTTAAGGCCTTTATTCTTTCTTGGGTTCTTTGCTCAAGACTGTAACTCTACCACTTGAGTAACATCTTTACTCCTGGCTTTTTGCTAGTTAACTGGACATAAGAATCCATTGACTTTTCTCCTTGAATTGTCTCTGAACCAAGATCCTCAGATCTCAGCCTGCTGGGTAGATGGAATTACAGTTATGTGCTCCTGGCATTCAGCTCCAACATTGTTTTCTAATATTATAATTGATCTATGCTATTCCCCATAAAATTCATTATTCACACCCCAACTAAGTACTCTTTCACAGCGTGACATTCATTATGTCATTGCTTACTTAAATTCTCTAAGGACGATTGCACTGAGGGTTCAGAGTGGAGATAACTGCCATTGCATATAGTCTCTCATGACCTTGCAACTTGCTCGCTTTTCCTGTGTTCCCCTCCTTAAGTCCTTGTCCTGTTCGTGTCACAGTCCTCTAGCATATACGTTGCTTTTTTGTCTGTTCTTTAAGTAGCGTTAGTCCATCTCTGCTTTAGATGCTTCATGATTTTTTAAATTTTAATTAATTAATTTTATTTTTATTGTAATTAATAGAAGGGTTACAGTTATATTCACCAGATAGAAGGTTCATTACTTCACAAACATTTACACCCCTTTTCATGTTTTTGTCCCCATTTCCCTTTCCCCACCCCCACCCCTCCTCTTGTTTTCCCCCCTTCCCTTTCCTATTTCAAGTAAACAAATAAATGTATATACAATATACCAGATAACAAGGTAAGCTACTGTAACAATATGAGAATAACCAAGGGACAACAAAAGAGATGACAAATAACAGAGTACATTAAGGACAACAATCACTCATTATATAGCTCTTGTTTCCATGTCCTGGAGGTCCTTCCATTTAGCCTCATCCTAGATGGCCTTATATTCATGATTTTTTTTAACAGTCTGACTGAGACAAGAAAGTGTGTTGGAAGTTGAAATGAGGCTCCACTTCAAGGTGGTTCTGGAACCACCTGCCTACTTCTGAGCAAGGCTCAGACTATGGAACTCTTGGAGATTCCTTGGAGACCTTTTAGTTCTCTAAACTACTGAAGCTTCCCATGCTGAGTCTGAGTGAGCTGAAAGAGCTCATGAAAGCTGTAGAAGGAAACAAAGGGCTTGTCATTTGCCAGGAAATGCCAGGACTTCCTACCAGACATCAGACGATGACAGCAGCTGTCTAAGTAAGTACCACTGCCCACAGAGCCAAACCCTGGGACAATCCAGATCCTGCAAAGTCACCTCTTATCAAAATAGAAATGAAAGTAAAACAAGGAGATTTTTGAAAAGCTTCCCTGTATGTTAAAGCATGCATAACTGGACTAGGGAATGTAGCTCATGGAAAAAACAGTGAATTGCTTAGCATGGCTGAGGTGCTGGGTTTGATCCCCAGCACCAAAGCAGTAAAACCAAGGAGGAAAAAAGGGAAGAAAAAGAAAAGGGAGGAGGGGGGAAGGGAGGGGGCAAGGCACAGGAAGAGGAGGGAAGGTAGAGAGGGAAAGAGGAAGAAAGTGGAAGGGTGAGGAAGAGAGAAAGGGAAGTGAAGAGGAGGGGAGGGGAGGGAGCAGAGAAGAGAGGAGAGGAGAGTGAAAATAGCTACTGACATTCAGTGGGTAAACTGCCTTAAAACTAGCATTGAATTGGCTTGGGTTCATAACGGGACTTGATTCTTTCTACATGGTACTTAACAGAAACAAAATCTCACTAATGTATTTTTTAAAGTATTTTAATGTTGTTTTATGGAGAAAAATACTTTTATAGTGCTCAAAAAAAAGAGTAGAGAGGGATCCTAGAGCAAACTTAAGTATACTCTAGAAATACTGATGAAAAACAATTTGAATAAAATAGAAGAGCTTATAGTGATTTTTTCTTGTCAGTTGAGGGTCTTGAACTTAGGGTCTGGGTGCTGTCTCTGAGCTTTTTCACTCAAGGCCAGAGCTCTACCACTTTGAACTACTTCCAGATTTCTAGTGATTAATTGGAGATAAGACTTTCATGGCTGTAATATCCTAGCCATTTTTGAGGGGGGGGGGCAAACCCTCAAGCATAGAGTCACCAGCACTCAGTGAGTCAGCCAGGAGTCATTTTAATAACACTGCCCCTCTCCACCTTTGGGCTGAGAGAAAGCAACCCTGACCTTCAGTGGGGCTGAGCTTTTAAAGGTAAACACCACACAAAGATGGAAGTGACCCTATCATGTCACCTTAATATGCCCACAGTCAATAACCACAAGGATGAAACCACAAGCCAGTGGTCTTGACCACTCACAGGTAGTAGAGCAGGTTAAGCTTTTTTTTTTTTTTTTTTTGTCAATCTTGGGCTTGAGCTCAGGGCCTGAGCACTGTCCTTGGACTTTCTCAAGGCTAGAGCTCTACCACTTGAGCCTCAGAACCATTTCTGTCTTTTTTTCTATGTATGTGGTACCGAGGAATCAAACCTGGGTCTTTGTGCATGCTAGGCAAGCACTCTACCACTAGGCCAGACTCCCGGCCAGGTTAAGCATTTTTACAAAATCAAAACCAATCTGGCAGCTAAGCCTGCCAGGTTATTACAATGGACTTTTCTTCCTGGGCTGGCTTTGGACCATGCTCCTTAGATCTCAGCCTTTCTAGTAGCTAGGATTACAGGTATGAGCTGCTAACACCTGGCTCACATCATTTTTTTTAACCATGCATAAATGGTTTGACTAGAATGAGACTTTTTAGGTTTGCAAGAAACTATTTGAGGCCTTTAAGTAAGCTTGAATGTGGGAAAACATATACCAGAAATCTCTGCAGCTCCTTAATCTGGACATTGTTTGCTATCTGAATTAACCTTTAACTTCCAGACCCTTATGCTCCAACCTGTTTGGACTTGATGGCATGTAAGCAAGTGGTGTTAGCAACTGGAGTCAGGCTCTAGCTTCAGATTCTATGTAGGCCCTTTGTTACTAGAGTGGCATTGAGCACAATGTCATATAAAGACCCCTTCATCAGGCTCTTCCTGAAGGTTTAAACCCCATCCTGTTATTCCAGGTGCCTGTGCTGTCAGACAAAACCCCAGGCATGCGCAGACATGCTTTTCATGCAGGCAGGGAAATCAGACCCAAGCCTGCCCATCAACACTCCCTGGTGGGCCTAACTGAAAGTCCTGCCTGCCTCCCCAGCCCTAATAACCTTCTGTATAACCGCTGTCTTCTTGTCTTGTGCAGACCCCATAAAAGCTCAACTCCAATCCCAGTGCTTGCACAACCTCTGATTCCTAGGGAAGGTTGCTGCCCCTCGCTGCTGTATCTCAATTAACAGTTCCTAGCCTTTTGAGACTGAGTTGGGCCTTTTCCTTTCTCTGTTTTTTTTTTTTTTCCTAACACTTTCAACTTAAGGAAATCTCTACCTAGGATTTGTACTGACATTCTAGCAGTGTATCAGTGTATCAGTGTATCAGACATTGCAATGTACAGTCTGATCTCATTTAACAATTATTTCTAATATTTAGTTGCTGTGGGAAAAAAAAGCAAAATATGATGCAACTTCTGATGTATCTTTATGGACATCATTTCACTTCTTCTTTTTCAACTAATGGTTTTAAAATTCTTGGTTTTGTTGTTGGTGCTATTTTTGGTGCACTACTGGGGCTTGAATTTAGGGCTTCATGCTTGCGTAGCAAGGCTAAGCATCCTACCACTCGAGCCACATCTCCACTTCCAGAATTTTGGTGGTTAATTGGAGATAAGGTCTATACGTGTCTACCCCAAGTGGCTCTGTAATGTGAGCCTCAGATCTCAGTAGCTAGTCCTTAATATCAAGGATTCATGATGTCCAACAAACTTTACCTTGGTTCAAATACTACTTAGTATTTTTTTTAATCAGAGAACTAGTCTTAAGCTTTAAAAGCCAGTAAATGAAGAATTTAAGTACATATTTTTACCATTTATTTCTATTGAATTTAAAAAGTGTGATTATAACTAAATAATCCAAACAGAAAACATTGAAGAAAACATCATCCAGACATAGAAACACAACATTATCAAGATTCCCATATGGGCTAACTTTGAACTTCATGTCACTAACCTCTCCACAAAAGGGGAACCATTGTCCTAACCCTCCATAGGCGAATCCCTACCCCAACTTTCTTTGGCGAGGAGACTCAGAGTCTCCACCTTTAACCTCATGGTGAGTCTTGCCTATATCTGTATTCTATGTATGTAGGATCATGCAATATCCCAGCCATTTTGGGGGCCCTTTCAACCCCAGCAATAGAGTCACCAGCACTCGGTGAACCAAGCTAGGAGTCAATAGCAGTCCAGTGCCAACTCCCCACTTTGGGCTAATCGAGAGCAGCCCTGCCCCTCAGTGGGACTGAGCTTCTAAAGGTAAACACCACACACAGGTGCTCATCACTGAATGATGTCACCTTCTGATGTCCACAGTCAATAACCACCAGGATGGGTGACAGGCGGGTGATCATAACCACATGCAGGTGGTCAAGCAAGTTAAGCATATTTTTTTTTACAAAAACAAAATCTATTTGGCAACTAAGCCTGCCAGGTTATTACAGATTACAGGGCACTAAGTCTTGTGTCTGATCTCTTTCACTCAATATTTTGTTTGTGAAATCTTCAAAGAAACAACCATCCCATTAAAAGATGGGCCAAAGACTTAAGGAGAGACTTCTCTGAAGAAGAAATAAGAATAGTCTATAGACACATGAAGAAATGCTCCACATCTCTGGTCATAAAAGAAATGCAAATCAAAACAACTCTATGATTCCACCTCACTCCACTTAGAATGGCCAGGATCAAGAAAACTAATAACAACAGATGCTGGTGGGGATATGGCCAGGAAGGATCGCTACTAGAAATAAGGACATACTAAATCCACTAGCACAATGATGTTCATTGTAGCACTATTTACCATAGCAAAGATATGGAACCAACCTAGATCCCCCTCAGTAGATGATTAGGTCAAGAAGATGTGGTATTTGTACACAATGGAATTCTATGCTGCCATCAGAAAGAATGACATCGCCCCATTTGTAAGGAAATGGAAAGACTTGGAAAAAATCATATTAAGTGAAGTAAGCCAGACCCAAAGAAACATAGGCTCAATGGTTTCCCTCATTTGTAATAATTAGTACATATCTAGGACTCTCCTAGCAGAGGATTACAGTAGCTCAAAACCTAGGTACATAAGGTCATATAGAATGAGACTAAATGAAATGAACTCTAGGATATGGAAACAAGAGCTTTGTCTTGTGTGATTGTTGTTCTTAATGTACTACACTATTTCTCTTCTCCTTTGTTGCCCTTTGGTTAATATCATATTGTTACTGTATCTGACTTTATTACCTGTTATATATACGTTTATTTGTTTATTTGAAATAGAAAAGGTAGGGGAGGGAAGATGATTGGGAGGGGGAGGGGGAGGGAAATGGGAGCAAAAACATGAGAAGGGGTACCAATGTGTGAGAAGTAATGTGCCTACTGTCTGGCAAATGTAACTATAGTCCCTCTATACATTACCTCAACAATAAAAATTAAAAAAATATTTTGTTTGTGAAACTAAACTTTACTATATATATATATATATATATATATATTTGTAAATGGTTTACAATCATTATGATATAGAACTCCATTTTCACTTAAATGACAGTACAGTTTCCTCATGAATCCTGATATTGACAGGCAATTAGAAGTTATCATTACATACATAGTATATTATATAAAATCCTGGCTGATATATGTAGAGATAGAGGTAGATATAGATGTATAAACTTCTGGTTGCCTACATATATCCCCAGAAAGTGAATTACTGAGTCACAGGGTATCTGTGAGTTCTGCTATAGCAGCTGCTGTCAACTAACTTTTTCAAAGTGTGACACCAATTCATAGTTGACCATCAGTAAATGAACACTCCGTTCCTCCCCATCCTAAGCAGTACTAAGGACTTTTCATTAAAAAAAATTTTAGTCAGGTAGCGGGAGTTTGGCCTAGTGGTTAAAGTGCATGAAGACCCAGGTTCGATTCCTTGGTACCACATACTTAGAAAAAGCCAGAAGTGGTGCTGAGGCTCAAGTGGTAGAGCTCTATCCTTGAGAAAGTCCAAGGACAGTGCTCAGGCCCTGAGCTCAAGCCCAGGACTGGCAAAAAAAAAAAAATTAGTCGTTTTCACAATTGTATACCACCCATAATGGTATTCCTAAATCAAAGTCCTTAAACTAGCCCCTTTTCTCTGTGCCAAAATGTCTAAAAAAATAACAGCACATAGTCTTGTGAGGATGCGCAGTACCCACACCTAGTGATGCTGTCTCCCCAAATACAAATCTCATGTTCCACATAGACTCAATGGTTTCCCTCATTTATCATAATTAGTATAAACCTTAGACTCTCCTAGCAGAGGTTTACAATAGGGCAAAACCTAGACAAATAAGTCCATATAAGATGAGGCTAAATGAAAGGACCTCCAGGATATAGAAACAAGAACCATATAATGTGTGATTATTGTTCTTAATGTACTATGTTATTTCTCATCTCTTTTGTTGTCCCTTGGTTATCTCATATCGTTACAGTATCCTACCTCATTATCTGATATTATATATATAAATATATATATATTTGTTTGTTTGAAATAGGACAGGGAAGGGTGGAAAACAGGATGGGGGGAAGGCGTGGGGGAGGGAAATGGGGACAAAAACAAGAGAAGGGGTTGCAATGATTGTTAAGTGATGTACCTTCTATCTGGTGAATATAATGTAACCCTTCTATTAATTACAATAAAAATTTTAGGAAAAGAAAAAAAAAACAAATCTCATGTTCCAGATCTGGAAGAGCCATGCTGGTCTTTACCATCCTTGGAAAGATCCCAACACTTAGTAATTTCTAGGTACGTGGCAACTCTCCATCTAATGCCCCACTGTCCAGTCCAGTTAAGCTCAGGTCCTCCCTAGAAGTGCTTCCCTTTTCTCCTCTGTCTTTCTTCCTTTCTGTGAGTTTTATGCTAATTGTGGACTTGACATTTTCCTTGTCATTCCTCATCCTGGACTCTTCAGGTCTAAGACAGAGGCCTGACTTTAGAGGCGAAAAGAAGTTTAGAGCTTATATGTTCTGCCTGAATCTTTCCTTTTATTACTTCAAAGGCAAGGGAGGGGGGTGGGGAGGAATGCTGAGATACTGGTATATTATTACACCTACTTTTCATCTGTCTCCTATTCCAAGCTTGTGGCTATAGGTCCTGGAAGTTTCTTCACATGAGCATCCACAGTGGTGTGGCAGAGAATCCAAGAACCTGGAGTCAAAGGCCATTGCACTGTTGACATTGAAAGCAACCTTTTGTTGGGAGTCCAGAAAAGAACAAGAGAACAATGTCTGAGAAACAGTGAATCTAGGAGCAGAGATTCTCCTCATAAGATGGGAAAATTTCCAGAGATCCCAGAGCTCTGCATAAGGATGGCAACTTGTGCTGGGCATAGCAGCAGTGCCAGGGGCAAGTAATCTGTAGCTGAAGACTACACCAGCTGCAATGGCGCCTGTCTGGGCAACTGGCAGCAAGCAACAGAGAGCTTGATTGGACAGTGCTTTGTTCAAGGGGAAAAGGAGCTGCGTGCTAAGGTCCTTACATTGAGAATCTGGTGAACAGAGCACAGTTCTTCTGTCTACTCCATCTAACCCTTTGTGCAGAGCACAAAGTAGAACACCATGCTTGGCCCTGCATAGAAGGAGTGACATGTAGGGAGGTCTCTCTGCTGCACCAGAAATATTGGCAACCTCAGCTTTGGCAGCCAGCTTGTATTTTCACTTACTCTGGAGTAGGGATCCAGGAGAGTTTAATGAACTACTCTGTTTTAAGTTTAAATATGATGTATGCCAGTTGAGATTATGATGGCCAAGCAATTGAAGCCTTTCCCTATGATCTCATACTATGTGATTTCCTGAACGGGAGAATGAACAACCCCAGGGTTGATGGAAGTGAGTATTCTGGCAGCCTCATGAGGAAGGCCTCAGAATCTACATTATGTGATTTAAAGGCAATAAGATCCAAGATGCTTTCATATGCTTGAGTTTATTAGCTACACCTGGAAGATCTGAATTATAGTTCCTCTTAAAAAATTAAACCAAGTTTTTGCGTAGTGAAACCACAAAACTCAACTTGCAAACTGACAAAAGTAATTATACGTGGACAGCTCCAAATAAATATATTTTAACTCATCCCATGTGAATCTTAGAATACAAACTTAACTTTGAACATGATCTCATAATGCTTTCCATATCAAATACTGAGAATCAAGATTGCAATGGTAAAGGTCTGACAATTACATACGCGCACCTAAGTTGATTACTTGTGAATAGCTTATCTTTATTCCATCGCTTTTTGCTTTTTATACAGGAGAGGCAAAAATAAATGAAATGTAGTTGCAGTCATATTAAGAGATACTCTGAAATATCTGCAAGTGTCTGAAACTAAAGTGATTGTTCTGTGAATGTATAGTAATAATTGTTTTTTTCATATATTTTTTGTAAGTAATAATTGTTTTAATCACAATTGGAAGTGCTTGAATATTATATAGGTTGGTTTTGGTACAGCTAAATTAAGTTATTAAAATTGGAAATCAACTTTTTAATTTAGAGAAAGAAATAAACATTATACTCAAAAACATCTGAAAGCACAAAAATTACATTAATGGCATTCTTATTAAACTAATGTCATTCCTATCTAGAATAACTGTAATTTTCCAATAGAGTTTCTTTGTGGATGTAAGTCAACATAATAAAGCACATATTAACTTAAAGCACGTGATAGCTTTACCCCTGTCAACTTTTCAGAGAAAGGACAAGAAGAAGTCTTATAATAATAAGTCTTGTAAATAATTTTTTTCCTGTATGTGCCAGTATTAGGGCTTGAACTTGGACATTCATGCTCTTGTTTAGCTGTTTTCGCTCAATGTTGCTGGCACTCTGCCCTTTGGGCTACAACCCTACTTCTGGCTTGTTGCTGGTTAATTGGAGGTAAGAGTCTCTCATATTTATCTGCCTGGGCTACCTTTGAAACTCAATTCTCAAATCTTAGCTTCCTAGTAGCTAAGATTATGGGTAGGAGCCACTGGTGCCAAGCATAGCAAATGTTAAGAACAAAAGTCAAATTTGATACTCAGTTATAAGATTTTTAGTGCCTTTCTTTTGAAAAGTTTGAAGTAATTGAAAATAGATAATTTTGTTTTTTGCCAGTCCTGGGCTTGAGCTCATAGCCTGAGAACTGTCCTTGGACTTTCTCAAGGCTAGAGCTTTACCACTTGAGCCTCAGCACCATTTCTGGCTTTTTTCTATGTATGTGGTGCTGAGGAATCGAGCCCAGGTCTTTGTGCATGCTAGGCAAGCACTCTACCACTAGGCCAAACTCCCAGCCCCGAAAATGGGTAATCTTTTTTTTTCTTTTTTTAAAATATTTATTGTAAAGCTGAGTTAGAAAGTTACATAAGTCAGGTAATGAGTATATTTCTTTTTGAACAGTGTCACCTATTCCCTCATTTTCTCACTTTTTTTTTCCATTCTAACCTGGCTCTCCCACAAACTGTATAGTTGGTTTTCAACATAGTGTCTAGTGAGTCTCACTGATGAAATCGTTTACTATTTGTCCCATCATTTCTGGACTACCCCTTAATGTCCCCAAAGAACAGAAACCAAAAACTGTGACAAAAAGGAAAAGAAAACACACACACACACACACACACACACACACACATACACAAACACCACAAGAAAGTAAAGTAACAACAACAAAAAAACCCCTCGTGTTTCCATGTCTTGGAGTTCATTCAATAAACATTATTTTCTGTGGTCACATACACATAGCTATTGAGCCTTTGTGGTTCTCTTCTAAGAATTCTCCTCTGGTCTCACTATGTCCTAGTATAGTTTTTTTGTCTTTTACAATCCATTGAGTTTATTTGTACATTTATAGGCACATTCTAAGTACTACAAATAAGGGAAACCATGTTTCTTTGGCTCTGGCTTATTTTGATTAATATAATTTTTTTTCCAAGTCTCTCCATTTCCTTATAAATGAGGCAATGACATTCTTTCTGGTTGAAGCATAGAATTCCGTTGTGTTTATATATCATAATTTCTTGATCCATTCATCCACTGAAGGAAATCTGGGTTGATTCTATAACTTAGCTATGGTAAACAAGGCTGCAATAAACATGACCATACTGGTAGCTTTAGTGTGTCTTTGTTTGTGGTCAGTTGAACAAATGCCCACATTTTTTTATTAAAAAAAAGCTCTATATTTTGAGGACCCTCCATACTGTTTTCCAGAGTGGTTGAACAAGCTTACATTCCCACCAAGAGTATAGTAGCATTTCCTTTTGCCCACATCCCTGCCAGCATCTGTTATAGTTAGATTTCTTGATAATGGCCATTGTAACTGGGGTTACATTGTTACTGGGGGTGAGGTAGAATCTCAATGTAGTTTTGATTTGCATGTTTTAATGGGCAGAGCTATTACATTTTTTTCATTTCTTTTCCTTTTTTATTAAATAATTTTTATTGTGATTAATGGAAGGGTTACATTACATTCACTAGATAGAAGGTGCATAACTTCACAAACATTGATGCCCTTTCTCATGACATGGTCCCCATTTCCCTCCCACCCTCCCCCTGCTTATCTTGATTTCCCCCCTTCCCTATCCAATTTCAAATAACCAATTAAGCACATATAAAATATATCAGATAACAAGGTGAAAAATAAGATATGAGATAACCAAGGGATGGCAAAAGAGATGAGCGATAACATAGTACATTAAGGACAACAATCACTCATTATATGGCTTTTGTTTCCTTATCCTGGAGATCCTTACATTTAGTGTCGTACTATTTGGCCTAATGTCTCTAGATTTTGTTCTATTGTAAATCTCTGCTAGGAGAGCCCAAGGTTTCTATTGATTATGACAAATGAGGGAGACTATTGGGCCTATGTTCCTTTGAGTCTGGCTTACTTCACTTAATATGATTTTTTCTAAGTCTTTCTGAAAATGGGTAATCTTAACAATTCACTTTCTAGAATACTAAAAGACAAGTGTAACTGCCTTTAGTGTATCAACAAGGAAACCGAAACACAGGGGATTTTGCCTTTTAAAAAAATTTGTCAGGGTGATGTTCAGAGGGGTTACAGTTACATTTGTAAAACAGTGAGTTCATTTCTTCTCAAACATTATTACTCCTCCCACATTTTTCTCCCTCTTTCCATCTCCCAAGTTTCCCCCCCACCAAGTTGTAAAGTTCATTTCCAACCTATTGTCTCGTGATTATCCCTGGTACTTTGGTTCACCCTTTGTCCTTTGTCTCATCATTTTGTTGCTCCCATTCCCTAACCTAATTTAAATATACATATATACAAGATGCCAGGTACGAAAATCAGGTACAGGTACAGCTACAACAGGGGATAAACCATCGGAGTGAGAAAACAAAAGAAAAAAAGAAATAACTTCACATAGTACATTTTAAAACAACAATCACAAAAAACCCTCTTGTTTCCATATCCTGGAGTTCATTTCACTTAGCATCATCTTATATAGCCATATGTACATAGCTTTTGAACTACTGTGATCCTCTGCTAGGAAAATCCTGGATGTGTACTAATTATTATAAATGAGGGAAACCATGGAGCCTGTGTTGCTTTGGGTCTGGCTTACTTCACTTAATGATTTTTTTTCCAATTCTCAGTGAATTTCTTAAGAGCACAGTCAAGCATTAAATCATTCAATCTGCAAGTACACTTTAATAGCCAGGCTTTTTTTTTCACCATAGGGTAACTTGCTTATTCTTTATCCCTCAAAATGTTCTTTACACTTAAACCATGCTAACAGATTATTTCTTCCCTCAAACCCTCCATGATCTTTAGGTGGTGATGAATGATTGGGCTAGCAGTCCTGATTCCCAAATCTAATCCAGAAAGCATTTTGAATAATTTCCTTAAAACATACATGTGCTCATTTATGGCTATATGAGGAGTAGTGTTATACCCAAATTCCTAGAACCCCGAAAGAACCACCAGAGGCCGAGGTCAAAGCAAAGAGGCAAGGGTCGTTTATTACAAGTTCGAACTCAGACCTCTGTGTACCTGTAGCGGGCAACACTAAGAGGCCCGAACAAAGGTTTTACACAGCTTTTATAGGGGAATTCCATAGTTACAATCACCTGATTGGCTGTTTGGTAACTTTGAACCACTGGTCACTTCAAGATTTGTCAGAGTCACCCGCAGAAAACTAAAGTTGGATCCTTCTTTGTCACCCTGCACTAGAATTAACTCCAAGTGGATCAAATACCTGGAGGTAAAAGCTGACACACTGAAAACTTTACAAGAAGGAATAGGAGATACACTAGGCCTCCTTGGCACAGGTCGAAACTTTCTTAATAAGGAACAAGAATCACAACAAATCAGAGAAAGGCAGGATAAGTGGGACTGCATGAAACTGCAGAGCTTTTGTATGGCAAAGGACATAGCTAGTAAATTAATTAGGAAGCCTACAGAATGGGAGAAGATCTTCACCAACCAAACAACGGACAAAGGCCTCATATCTAAAATATATCAACAACTCAAAAAATTGAATCACTCCAAAACTAACCTCCAAAGTAACAACCATCCCATTAAAAAATGGGCCAAAGACTTAAAGAGAGTCTTCTCTGAAGAAGAAACAAAAATGGCCTATAGACACATGAAGAAATGCTCAACATCTCTGGTCATAAAAGAAATGCAAATCAAAACAACTCTAAGATTCCACCTCACTCCAGTTAGAATGGCCAGGATCAGGAAAACGAATAATAACAGATGCTGGAGGGGATGTGGCCAGAAGGGATCACTACTACACTGTTGGTGGGAGTGAAAATTCGTTCAACCACTATGGAAAGCAGTGTGGCAGTGCCTCAAAAGGCTAAACATAGAACTCCCCTATGACCCAGCAATTCCACTACTTGGCATTTACCCAACCATCCAGAAACAAGGACATACTAAATCCACTAGCACAACAATGTTCATTGCAGCATTATTCCATAGCAAAGATATGGAACCAACCTAGATGCCCCTCAGTTGATGAGTGGATCAACAAGTTGTGGTATTTGTACACAATGGAATTCTATGCTGCTATCAGAAAGAATGACATCGCCCCATTTGTTAGGAAATGAAAAGACTTAGAAAAAATCATATTAAGTGAAGTAAGCCAGACTCAAGGGAACTTAGGCTCATTCGTCATAATCAGTAGAAACCTTGGGCTCTACTAGCAGAGATCTGCAATAGAGCAAAATCTTGATACATAAGGCCATATAATGTGAAGCTAATTGAAAGGACCTCCAGGATATTGAAACAAAAGCCATATAATGAATGTACTATGTTGTCTCTCATCTCCTTTGCTGTCCCTTGGTTATCTCATATTGTTATAGTATCTCACTTTCTTATCTGATATATTGAATTTATTTGTATTTGGATATTTGAAATTTGATAAGGAAGGGGGGAAAACCAAGACGGGTGGGGAGTGGGGGGGGAGGGAAATGTGTACCAAGACATGTGAAAGGGTATCAATGTATGTGAATTAATGCACCTTCTATCTGGCAAATATCATGTAACCCTTGTACTAATTACAATTAAAAAAATGAAAAAAAAAAGATTGGTCAGAGCTCAGGTGTCTAACCACTGAGCATTGGGCTGTTGCCACCTGGGGTTCAAGTCCGGGCTACTTCCGGGAACATGTGTTTTTGATTCCTAGTACATGGGCCCTGAGCAAGAGGGGGAGGGGGTCATTCCCAGAACATGGGACAATCTTGGCACAACATTAGTAATTGTGATTGTTGCAGGGAAGTGAATGTGACATGCATAACTTTTCAGATGGTCTGTATTGTCCATTTTTAAAATCATTTAATGATTTAAAATATATTTAATGATTAAAAATGAAATAAAACAAAAAGTGGGACAGGAAAAAATATTAAGTTGCGTAAGCTAGCACTTTCATTTATAGCAAAGGCAATATTCTCAAATTAGGACTTAGAGGAGACATTTGATCAAGGAAATGATAAAAATCCTAGCCACCCAGATTGTGTGTGTGCGTATGAGAGGGGGGGGAGAGAGAGAGAGACAGAGAAAGAGAGAGAGAGAGAGAGAGAGAGAGAGAGAGAGAGAGAGAGAGAGAGAGAGAGAGAGAGAGAGAGTACATGTGCACTGTCTCTTAGCTTTTCATGCTCAGGGCTAGTGCCTTACAACTTGAGCCACAGCTCCAATAATTCTGGCTTTTTTGCTGTTTAACTGGAACTGGAGAAAGTAGTCTCCTGGACCTTTCTGCCCTGGTTAGCTTTGAACCTTAATCCTCCGATCTCAGCCTCCTGATTAACTAAGATTACACACGTGAGTCACCAGCCTCGGCCTGATATTACCATGTTTAATATGCTTATTCTTGTTGTTGGTGGCTGTGGTTTTATGTTCTTGCTTCTTTTTTTTTTTTTTTTTGAGGCAAGGTCTTTTAGCCTATAGTTTAGATCAGTCTTGAACTTCTGTAGCCCAGTCTGTGAATTTAGAATTTGACTGTGAATTTAGAAGTTGACTAAGCCTCAAAGAGACCCATGACTCTTGGTTTGGTCATGTGAGGATGAATTTAGGTTTCATCTCATGTATGGGAGACTACTGCAGTTTGTAGCTACAATGTTAATCCACCCTCTGGTGACTTGAAGGCATATCAGATTCAAGGAACAGTAAAAAAATATTCCAAATAGGCAGTGACTACTACGAAAATTTACCTATCTTCCTAAAGTCAAAGGGGAGAACTTCCAGACTCAGTAATTAAGGCTCTCAAATGGCTGATAGCTAACAATTCCTGCTGTCAGGCTGAGTCTGATGAAGGTTACAAGACCTGCTCATGTGTACTGGTTAGAGGAAAGGCCAAATTACCCTTAAACACCTCCCTCCCCAAAACACAATGGCCTCAATGAAATAAAACATTCCTGGAGCCTGTGATTCAAGCCTATAATCCTAGCTACACAGGGGGCTGAGACCTGATGATTGAGGTTCAGACAGCTCAGGCAGACAACTTTAGAACCTCTTATCCCCAAATAATGAGCAAAAGAGACAAAGTGGAGCTGTGACTCAGTTAACAAGCGTGCCATCTTCGAGTGGAAAAGCCCAGGAAGAGCAAGAGGCTTTGAGCTGAAGCCCCGGGGCTTGCCAAAAATATAAAAATGAACAAAATGTAACAATATGAGCAAAAGGGATGAGAGATAACAGTACATTAAGGACAACAATTACTCATTATATAGCCTTTTTTTCTATTTTACATTGTTATTTGATATATTGTATATATGCTTATTTGGTTATTTGAAATAGGTTAGGAAGGGGGAAACAGGGCCAAGACACGAGAAAGGGTATCAGTGTTTGTGAAGTAATGCACCTTCTATCTGGTGAATATAATGTAACCCTTCTATTAATTACAATAAGAGCATATGAAAGAAAAGAAAAAATGATTGGGAGGGGGTGAGGGAAGTGAAATGAGGACAAACCTATGAGAAGGTTATCAATGTGTGAGAAGTAATACACCTACTGTTTGGCGAATGCAATTGTAGTCTCTATACATTACAATAAAAGAAAGAATGTTACCTTAAAAAACAAACAAAATGCACTAAATTGGATATATTTATTATTTAGCTCTTTGTAGAGAAAGTTTGCCAGTCCCTGCTCTAATTCATTGGACACTTACTGAGAAGTAGACACTAGGTTCTGACACACGTCAGCTCACACTTATGCACTATTAAAAAGCATGCACTCATGCTGGGCAACAGTGGCTGGACCCCTAGTTTTGCAGGAGGCTGAGGTATGAGGTTCAAAGTTTGAAGCTTGGGAGGAAAGTCCATGAGATTCTTACAACAAACTACAAGAAATGCAACTGTGGTACAAGTGGTAGAATGCCAACCTTGAGCAAAAGAAGATTAGTGACAGTACTCAGGCCCTGGGTTCAAGTCGCAGAACTGGCACCCCCACACACACACACACATGACACTGAAAGACTGATTATAAGCAAATGGGTCGTGCACACAGGATTTTTGAGATCTGTTTTCAAGCTGTGTGCTGATGACTCATCTGTAATCCTTGCTACTCAAGACACTGAGCTATGAGGAGTAGGATTCAAAGCCAATGAGACACTCTCATTTCCAAACACCCAGAGAAAACACCAGAAGTGCCGGGGTGGCACAAGTACAGAATAAAAGTCTTGAGGGTAAAAAATGGGAATGAGAGGCCCTGAGTCAATGTGCTCAAATGAACACACACACACACACACACACACACACACACACACACACACACACATTAATACACACACATACAAAATACATTGAAGTGCCCAATGTCTCCACTGAAAAAGAATAAAGACATATATGTCAGTATATATACACATATTTAGGTAGATAATATATAATATGTGTACATGTACATCTAATATATCTAACGTATATTATTATATCTAGGTAGTGAATAGTCACAACACCTAAGCTTTACTGTCTATTTCTCTGCTACTATGTAAGATTAGAAGTTTAAAAAGGCATCCAAGATTATCGTTCTACTAGGCTAACTCCCTGTAGCAGGTTTAACTATCTTCTTTGATTCCATTTTTTTGTATATATTTTCATTGTAATTAATAGAAGGGTTACATTACATTCACCAGATAGAGGGTGCATTATGTCATATACATTAATACACTTTCTCATGTCTTGGCCCCATTTCCCTCCCCTCAACCCTGCCCCTCATCTTGTTTTCCCCCCTTCCCTATCCGATTTCAAATAACCTAATACGCATATATCCAATATATCAGATAACAAGGTGAAATACTGTAATAATATGAGATAACCAAGGGACAGCAAAAGAGATGAGAGATAAGATAGTACATTAAGGACAACAATCGTTCATTATATGGCTTTTGTTTCTATATCCTGGAGGTCCTTTCACTTAGTGTCATACTATATGGCCTTATGTATCCAGGTTTTGTTCTATTGTAAATCTCTGCTAGGACAGCCCAAGATTTCTACAGATTATGACAAATGAGGGAAACCATTGAGCCTAAGTTCCTTTGAGTCTGGCTTACTTCACTTAATATGATTTTTTCTAAGTCTTTCCATTTCCTATACAGACTTTCTCTGATTTGTTGTGATTCTTGGTCCTTATTAAGAAAGTTTCAACCTGTGACAAGAAGACCTAGAGTATCTCCTATTCCTTCTTGTAAAGTTTTCAGTGTATCTGCTTTTACCTCGAGGTCTTTGATCCATTTGGAGTTAATCCTGGTGCAGGATGACAAAGAAGGATCCAACTTTAGTTGCAGTTTTCTGCAGTTGCTTAACCAGTTCTGCCAGCACCACTTGTTGAAGAGGCTCTTTCTTCCATTCTATTTTTTTGGCCCCCTTGTCAAAGATTAGGTGGCCATATGTCTATGGGTAAATATCTGGGTCCTTAGTTCTATTCCATTGGTCTTCAAGCCTGTTCATGTGCCAATACCAACCTGTTTTGGGTCACTATTGCTCTGTAATAGAGTCTAAAGTTTGGTATTGAAATTCCTCCTGCGCTGTTCTTTTTGCTAAGAATTGTTTTTGCTATATGGGGTCTTTTATAATTCCATATGAAATTTTGGAATTCTTTAAAAAATGACATTGGAATATTGCGCTGAATTTGTAGATAGCCCTTGCAAGATTGCCATTTTCACGATGTTAATTCTTCCATTCCAGGAGCATGGGTGGTTTTTCCATTTCCTCAGTTCTGCTTTAATTTCCTTTTTTAGGGTTTTAAAGTTTTCATCAAAAAGGTCCTTTACATTCTTAGTTAATTCCTAGGTACTTTATTTTCTTTGAGGCTATTGCAAAAGGAGTTGCTTTCCTGACGGTTAACTCGTTCCTCTCATCATTGGCATAAAGGAAGGCAGTTGATTTTTGAGGGTTCATTTTATACCCTGCTACCTTGCCAAAGTTTTGAATTAGGTCAAGCAGCTTGGGAGTGGAATCTATAGGATTCTTTAAATACAGAATCATGTGATCTGCAAAGAGGGAAAGTTTCACTTCCTCTTTCCCTATTTGGATCCCCTTTATGCTTGCTTCTTGCCTTATTACTCTTTACTAGGAATTCTAATATTATGTTAAAGAAGATTGGAGAGAGTGGACATCTTGCCTCATTCCTGATTTTAGAGGGAATGGCTTTAGCTTTTCACCATTAAGTATAATACTAGCTGTGGGTTTGTCATACATAGCCTTTATTATACTGAGGAATGTTCCATGGATTCCTAGTTTCTCTGGAGCTTTTAGCATAAAGAGGTGTTGGATCTTGTCAAATGCCTTTTCTACATCTATTGAGACAATCATATGATTCTTGTCCTTGTTCCTCTTGATGTGTTGAATTATATTAATTGATTTGTATATGTTGAACCAGCCTTGCCTCCCTGTGATGAATCCAGTTTGATCGTAGTGTATAATTTTTCTGATGAGTTGTTGAAGATGGTTGGCCAGTATTTTGTTGAGAAGTTTTGCATCAATATTCTTCAAAGAAATGGGTTTATAGTCTTTATTTGATGACTCTTTGGTTTTGGGATGAGGGTTTTAGCATTTCCGAAGAATGAGTTCAGCAAAGAGCCTTTGTTTTCAATTTCATTGAAGAGCTTGAGGAGTATTGGTGTGAGCTTGGCTTTGAAGACCTTATAGATTTCAGTTGTGAATCCATCTGGCCCTGGGTTGTTTTTTGATGGGAGGTCTCTTAATGCCATTTCTATTTCAGTGCTTGAAATAGGTCTGTTTAGTTGGATTAGGTCCTCTTGGTTCAGTGTGGGTATGTTAATTTTGGTTTGAAATTCATCCATTTCATCATAGATTCTCAAATTTGTTGGCATAAAGATTTGAAAAGTATTCCATCATAATGGTCTGGATCTTGGTAATTTCTGGTTTTGTTTGTTTATTTGAATCAGGGAAGGGAAGGGGACAAACAAGATGATGAGACACAGAACAAAGGATGAACCGTGCTAAGAGTGATATCCACAAGACAATATGTTGGAAATGAACTTTACAATTTGAGGGGGTGGGAGGAGGGAAAGTGGGAGGAAAACATGGGAAGGGGTAACAATGTTCAAGACGTAATGGACTTACTATTTTACAAATGTAACTGTAACCCCTCTATATATCAACCTGATAATAAAATTCAAAAAAAGAAAAGTTGGCAGAAGAGACAAGCAATAACAAAAATAAAACAAAATTAAGATAATGAGTACACTTCTTTTTAAATATTGTTACTCCCTCCCTTATTTTCTCCCCCTTATCACTCCCTATTCCCCTTCCCACATGCCTATTTTTTTCCAGAGATTTCCTTATGCAGATCTATAATCATTTCAAGTTTCAGATCTCACAATAAGAGCTTTGGTCCACTGGAAGTTGATTTTTTTTTTACAGGGTTAGTGATATGAGGCTTGATTCAGTCTTCTGCATATGGACAACTAGTTTTCCCACCATCACATGTTGAAGAGTCTATCTTATTTTGGGTTTCTTCATGAAGTCAGATGGCTATAGCTGTTGAGTTTACTGCTGAATGTTCTGTTCTATTCCATTAGTCTTTACATCTGTTTTGTCTCAGGACCTTGCTGGTTTTGTTACTATGGCTCTGTATTACACAGATAATTGTGATAGCTCTAGCATTGATATTCACTCTTACTTAACATTTTAGTCTTTTATGCTTCCATGTGAGTTTTAGGTTGACTTTTCGGTTTCTGTGAGTAATGCTATTGGGATTTTAAGAGGAATTGTGTTGAATATATAGGCTGCTTTTGGTAGATTAGCCATTTTCATGATATGAGTCATGTTTTCCTGATTTCTTTTTCAGCCTGTCCCTTGTTGGTATATAGAAAAGCTCCTGGGTTTTTTGTATGTTGGCTATAGGTTGATAGTTCATCCAATTTAGGAGTCATGATGTACTCTTTAGAGTCTCTTAAATACAGGATCCTATCATCTGCAAATAGGTAATCGTTTGATTTCTTCTTTCCTATTTAAAGAAATTGTATGTCATTCTCTTTCCTGATGGAAATAATGATGTGATAAATCAGGTAAGTTTTAAATGGTAATGATATGTAAGTTTGTATGTTGAGAAATCCATAGAAGAGTTATTTTTCAATCTTTTTTTTCAATCTTAACAATAAAATTTTAAAAATAGAAGAGTAGGCAAAAAATAAAACAAAAATAAGATAATGAGTACATTTCTTTTTAAACATTTCAGTATTACACTGCCTAAGAATAGATTTGTATTCTGTATAATCCATAGAAGAGCAGCTTTCAGCCTTAATGACTCAAATTCTTGGCAAGTGACTTCAGAGTTGACACTGGACAGCCTTGGTCATTTTTGAGTCTTTCTTATATGTGGAAGAGTGCACATCCTTGTTTTGTTTTTTGGAGTTTTTCTTGCCAGTCTTGGAGCTTGAACTTAGGGCAGGAGCCCTCTCCTTGAGTTTTCTCAAGGGTAGAGCTCTATTACTTGAGCCACAGCACCACTTCCGACTTTTTCTGTGTACGTGGTACCGGGGAATGGAACCCGGGTCTTTGTGCATGCTAGGCAAGCACTCTACCACTAGGCCAAACTCCCAGTCCCACTTGGGTTTTTTTGGTGGTTGTTGTTTTGTTTGTCCTGGGGCTTGAGCCTGGGCACTGTCCCTGAACATCTTTATTAAAAGATTAGCTCAAGACTAGCACACTACCACTTGAGCCACAGCTCCACTTCCTGCATTTTGGGTAATGTATTGGAGATGAGAATCTCATGGACTTTCCTGCCCTGGCTGGCTGCACAGCACAATCCTCAGATTTCAGCCTTCTGAGTCACCAGTGCCCAGCTCAACATCCCTTATTTTGTTCCTGACTTTAAGAGGGAATTATTTCATTTTGTTCCTGATGAAAATGCTTACCATCACACCAGCTATTGGCCCCAAAGACTCATGAACCTATTTGGCTGTGGCTGCCCTCAAAATATTACCGGCACATTCTTAGCCTAGTATCTGATTACAGATATGAGTCAGTGTGATGAGCAAGTGCAAGGGTTTTCCTAAGACTAGCAGAGATTCAAGTCTTTCTTAGAGTTGCTTGTAATGAATGCTCATAAAGTTTGAAGAATAAAAGGGACTATTTATTTCCTTCCATCCACTTAATCTTCCAGTTTCCATTTAAGAAAAGCTTAAAGTGAGTGTGTTATTTCAACTTGGATGCCAACATACAGTTGAAAGAAAGTCTCAATCAAACAAGGGTTATGATCTGAAAATTGAAAATTAAGGAAAACATTGCTTCACATGTGGCCTTTAGTGTCAATGAGAATTTCTGTCTAAATTGCAATAGAGAAATCCCCAACTCTGCTATGAACTGCCAAGGGAATTTCCTTGATTCTGCCAAAAGTTCCCAGTGGTTTTCTTATGGAGAGAGAAACTCATGCTCACACTTCCTCCATGCATGTAATTTAGCCAGACATTAAAACAGGTACTTTACTGTCTATGGAAAGTAATTTTAAAATTACTTCATTTTATTTAATAGTTCAAGCCAAGCAGAAAAATTCAGACCATGGCTTTCTCGTCTTTATTTTTAACCTTGAATTTGGAACCAGTGATTAAATCATCTTAAAGTCCACTAATGCTAAGTTAAAAGCAACAACAGCAATTATGAAATGTTTTGACCATTATCTTCGTAGTGTCATACAAATAATTTATTGTAAGGCTTTTATCTTGAAGAAGAAATCATCTCACAAAAATTTGTGATGAAAAATATTATTTTCACTGAATGGATATTTTTTTTATATATCCTATACCAAAGACACAAGAATATATTACAGCACATTGTAAAAATTCCATTCTCTGCTGGGTGTGGTGGCTCATGCCTGTAATCCTAGCTACTTAGAAGGCTGAGATCTGAGGATCAAGGTTCAAACCCAAAGGACCTGAGACTCTTATCTCCAATTAACCTCTAGAAAACGGGAAGTGGGGCTTGGCTCAAGGGTAGGGTGGTAGCCTTGAGCTGAAGGGACAGCACCCAGGCAGAGCTCAAGCCCCATGGACCCACAAAAACAAACAAACAAACAAAAACCTCCATTCTCTGAGTGGCAGAGGGAAGAACTTGAAGTTTTCTTCAGTGAGTTAGGCCTAGCGGTTCAAGGAGTTTCACATAGTCAATGAGCTGAGATCTAAAGGTACAGAGCTGTCCATGGCCAGAGATGATTGGGCTCAAAGACTCTGGTGAAATATTTGAACCTACCTCGTAATCTGCTAATTATCAACACTAGCTGATCAATAAATGCACCCAGTGGTGTGACAGCACTCATTACTGCAGTGTAGGTCAGCCATTGCCTGCAACGATACTCTTAAACCCATTATGGTTGTTAAAGATGGTCAGTTGAGTTTTAAAAGGGCCATAAACTAAGTTCTTCAAAGTAGTTGCCATACCTATGAATAGGATTCTTAGGGAACTTGCACTATTTTTTTTTTCCGGTCCCGGGGCTTGAACTCATGGCCTGGGCACTGACTGTCCTTGGGCTTTATCAAGGCTAGCACTCTGCCACTTGAGCCACAGCCCCATTTCTGGCTCTTTCTATATATGTAGTATTGAAGAATTGAACCTGAGTCTTGGTGCATGCTAGGAAAGCACTCTATCACTAGGCCAAACTCCTGGCCATTTTTGTTGCTTTTAATTGGTGTGTTTGAGCCCATTGCAATATATTAAAAAGCAGATTTTGCTTCTTTATTCTTGATGAATAAGTTGTCAACAACTTTTCTTCTATCTACCTACCTATCATCCATCCAACAAACACCTGCTGAGTAACTGCTATATATTATCAAGATGTAATGCTTAATGGAAAGGGGTAAGAAGTGGGAGATAAATCCTAAATATATTAATTACATGATGGAGTCAAGTGGCTATACATAACACGTATGACAAAGGTAGGCTCGATAGGATGTGACAAGAGCTTGCCATACAAAAAAAAATAAGAAAAAGAAAAAGTCCAGACAGAGGGAATACACACAAACCATAGTGAAAAGCATTCAGTGAGAACTACATTCATTAAAATGAAAACAAGGATATAAAGTAGATATTCATCCTCTTTCCCATTTCCTGCCATAATGAAAGGTTCCACATCAGGGCTTGACAGAGAGAAATAGTCATTTCCAGAATAAAATTTCTAAATCAAAGTGACACATTTCTTCTTTGTACCCTTGTGGACCTTTTGCTTTATAAATAAAAAAACATCTAATTTCTACAAAAGACAGGAAAGAAGGAATGAAGGAATGAAGGAAGGAAGGAAGGAAGGAAGGAAGAAGGAAGAGAGGGAGGGAGGAAGGGAGGGAGGGAGGGAAGAAAGGGCCACAAACCACACATTTACTGAGTAAAGAGCCCAGTGTATCGGTTTTTTCTAGCACTGAATTTGGAAATTGTAACACTTCTCCATGCCTCTGTTTCATTTTCTGTAATTTTAGGATCCACATTATGCCAACTCTAAAAGTCTGTAATTTCCTGTCTAGTTCCTGGACATTAAAATAGAAAATTAAGGAGCATGTTTGAAATTAATTTAGATTTTTGTTTTCCAAATAAGGTGTAAATATTTCATTTCTATTCGAGTCAATGCAAAATTATTTCATATCTTGTGGATAATTCACATGTGGCATTCTGAGAGGATAAAGGGTTGCATAAAACAATACTTCCAGTGACCTCATTTTGATGTCACAGTATGGAGATACCTACAATTTGAGATTTTGAAAGGTAAATATATATATATATATATTACAAGATTATTCATTCTTTAAGTTCTAATTATAAGCTCACAGTTCATGTCAGGAATCACGTAACTGAAATCTGAAAACTGGTGTGAAGGAAGCCCAGGCAGAAAATTTCATGAGAATCTTATCTTCAATTAACCACCAAAAAGCTGGGAGTGAAGGAGTGGCTCAAGTGGTAGTACACCAGCCTTGAGCAAAAAAGCTAAGAGACAGTGCTCGGGTCTTGAATTCTAGCTCTAATACCAAGTAAAAAGAGAAAAATGGTCAGTTTGTTATCACAGAATAAATCAAATGCACACTTTAAGTTTGTGTTAACTATTGTGTAAATTAGTGTTAACTGGGCCAGGAATGTAGTCTAGTGATAGAGTGCTTTCCTAGCATGCACAAAGCCCTAGGTTCAATTCCTCAGTACTACCTACACAGAAAAGGCTGCAAGTGGCACTTTGGCTAGAGTGGCAGAGCGCTAGCCTTGAGCAAAACGTGTCCGAGGACAGTGCCCAAGTCCTAAGTTCAAGGCCCAGAACTGACAAAAAGAAATTAGTATTAAGTATCCATTACTTCCTAAGATAGGAAGTGACTATCTACTTGGAAGATCAGAATTCTGTTTACAAAAAGAACCAACTCAACAGGAATCACAGATACTTGGGAAACAGAGGTAGGAGGATTAAGAGTTTGAGGCCGGTTGAAAATGTTAGCAAAATACAAATAAATGTTCTGAGGATATAGCTGAGGTGTTAGAATGTCAGAGACTGGGACCTCAGATTCGTACACCTGCAACTGTGCACTCAACAGGCACACGCACGCGCACGCACGCACACACCACACACACACACACACACACACACACACACACACACACGTGCATCATTTCCTGATTATGACTACAGGTCTTCAACTCTGACTCCAACTCTAGCTCCTCTTTCCTTGATAGAGAAAGAATCGTTTCAGAAAGTTACTGAGGAAGTAATGAATACCCGTTTCATATATTACCATTACAGTGAGGGAAGCTTTCCGTCTGGTCAATGTTAGTAAGTCTTATTGGAAACCATCAGTCTTAATAACTTCCTCAGTAAGAACAACATTGGAATTATAAATAAAACGTAGGTTTACTTTTATTTATGTACTTCCTTCACATAGATTAGATTGATTTCCATGCAAGCAAACATTCTACAATTCCCCTTGTGACTAAGCAGCTCATTCTTCCATTTTACCAGCAGCCACTGTGAAGAAGTATTTAGAAAATGGCTCCAGATATTTATTCTATAATACTTTAATGAAACTCCCAAAACGTATGTGACTTACCCAAGGCCAAACACCCATGTTTAAATGACAGATATCAGGTGCCAGAGGCTCATGCCTCTAATTCTAGCTACTCAGTAGGCTGAGATCTGAGGATTGTAATTCAAAGACAGCTCCCAGAGAAGAGTTAGACATATCTTCAATTAACCAGCAAAAAGCTAGAAGCAGAGCTGTTGCTCAAGTGGTAGAGCACTGGTCTTGATCAAAAAAGCTAAGAAAGAGTGACAGGCTCTGAGTTCAAGCCCCAGTACCAGCACACACATTCAAATAATAATAATAATGATAATGATAATAATGGTAATGATATTTTATAACAACAAACTTTGGATTTGTCTTAGTAGTGTTGAATAAGCAAAAACGTTATAAACAAAAATACTATTACAGTAAAATTAACAAACCTGATCTTTCTGAGTTTTATTTTTAATCACCCTCTTCAGTATTCTATTTTTAAATGCTGTTCCCATTATTCCTATATATTCACAGAGATAATCCCCAAAGCAAGATAAGACTCCCATGTTCCCTGAATTAATCTGCTGAGTCAGTTACTGTGCTGAAAGCCAGAATCGCCCACAGAGCCAAATTCTCATCATCACTTCTACCCAGGCTGTAGTTTCCTTCTACTCCACAAACAACAGCTACTTGAAGCTTAAAATAAAGAATACTGTGAATAGTTCCTTTACAATTTAGGAAATTTTATATTTTTCTAAAAATGAGGCTCAGTTCTGCTTATTTCAATATCATGAGATTTCATTTCTCATGAGATTTTTTTTTACATGGCTTCAGATAATCTGTGGAATAAAGCAATACTTGTATTTTCCTATTTCCAGAACATGTCCATTCTTCCTTGATGACAATTACTTACTTGTATGCATGCCTTTCTATTAGACAACTCATCCAAAAGGCTGCATTTAGAAATCATATCCAATTTCTAGTTACCTTTTATCTTCTAAGCTCTTCTCTTATCCTAAGATTTTTCCATCCTTTTGTTTTCTTGCTTAGAGGTCAATATAGCCAGACCCCAATTTCTGTTTTTCCTCATCTTTGTCTAAATTGTGCTGTGATTCCTGCAACCTCTCCATTTCCATCTCACAAGTGGATTTTATAACAAAAAATTAATTTATAAAAACAATCCTGCTTAAATGAAAAAGTCATTTGCTCAAGTTACTTATATTTATTAATTTGCATGGGTTATATTGTTAAACCTTTATGTTGGAATGCTATTTCTTTCTCTCTCCCTTCCATCTTCCCTCCATACTTTACTTTCTTTCTCCCTTCCTCCCTCTCCCATCTGTCTCTGTGACTCTGTCTTTCCTTTCTTTCTGTGCCAGTACTGGAACTTGAAGCCAGGGCCTGGGCATTGTCCTTGGGCTTTTTTTGCTCAAAGTGAGCTCTCATCACTTGAGCTACAGCTCCATCTCTGACACTTTTTTGATAGTTAATTCGAGATAAAATTCTCTTGGACTTTTCTAGAAGAGTCATAGATGTGTACAAGTTATGACAGATGAGGGAAATCATTGAGCCTATGTTCTTCTGGGTCTGGCTTACTTCACTAAATATGATTTTTTCCGAGTCTTTCCATTTCCTTACAAATGGGGCGATGTCATTCTTTCTGATGGCAGCATAGAATTTCATTGTGTATAAATACCACATCTTCTTGATCCAATCATCTACTGAGGGGCATCTGGGTTGGTTCCATGTCTTTGCTATGGTAAATAGTGCTTCAATGAACATCATTGTGCTAGTGGATTTAGTCTGTCATTATTTCTGGATGTTTGGGTAAATGACAAGGAGTGGACTTCAAAACCTAGATTTATAAGGTCATATAGGATAAAACTAAATGAAAGGATCTCTAGGATATGGAAACAAAAGCTTTATCTTGTGTGATTGTTGTTCTTAATGTACTATACTATTTCTCTTCTCTTTTGTTGCCCTTTGGTTAATCTCATATTGTTACTATATCTGTGTTACCTTGTACATTGTATATATTTGACTATTTGAAATAGGAAAGGGAAGGGGGAAAACAAGATGATTGGGAAGGGATGGGGGAGGGAAATGGGAAAATACATAAGTGTATCAGTGTGTGAGAAGTAATGTACCTACTATCTGGCAAATGTAACTATAACCCCTCTATACATTAATGAAAATGAGAAAAAAAAGTAAAGCCCATACGAATAAAGGGGCCATTCAAGATGGAAAAAAAAGATTCTCTTGGTCTTTCCTACCGAGACTGCTTGAAACAGCAATCAACAGATCTCAGCTTCCTAAGTAACTAGGATTACAGGCGTGAGACACCAGCACCTGGTTTGGAATATTCTTTCTTATATGTGGAGCTTGACCTGAATAATAAAAAAAAAATTAAGGATATACTTGTAAACAGGGATGTTGGGTTTGGAACTGAACAGGGGCAGTATGAAAGGTGAGAAGGAACATTGAAATACTTTATATGCATGTGTGAAGACAAGAGCAAAACCTATTAAAATTAAAAGGAGAGGAGGAGAGTAAGAAAGAATAACAGAGTGGGTGAGCTTGATCAAATTACTTCAAATGAATATATGAAAATATCACAATTAAGTCTCCTTACATGAGTAACATAAATTAATAGAAGAAAGAAGGCAATCTCTGTACTGGAAAAAAGTAATAGGGAAAATAACTAGCTAAGAATTTATATTCATGATCTATCCTGTAAAATTTCACAATAAAAATGACTTCATATACAAATAAGGCTACCTTTTATGATAAAATATTTATTTAAGAGAATAAAATGAAATAATATTAATCTTACATGTCAATCATAAAAATTTTGTTTAATTATAGGGAAACAGGGAGTCAATTTTTCCAGCTATTTAAAAATATTTTATCATGCAAAAATCATCATAATTTCCTCCAACACAATACTAATATGTTACTTAAGACCAAGTGTTTTTTTTTAATCAATCTTACAGGATGTCTATTTTGCAAGTTATTAAAAATAATACCTCTAAAGAACTCTAAATATATTATTTTAGGAACAATATTTTGAAGTACAGCAGGAAGCAACAGAAACTATTGCTCTTTATACATTTTTTGGCATAACACTGCCATACAGTTACAGAATTATAAAATGAGGACATTTTAATACCATACAGATCCAGAGGCTGGTTACATTTCTACCACACACACATGGTATTGGCACTAACATGCATGGCATTCAGAATATCCTACTGCGGTAAGCACAGAGCACAGAGAAGGCCCAGTGGCCATTGGAAAACCAGAACTGAGTCACAAATACAACATACATCTGCATAAGAATCAGATCTATGGGCACTGGTGGCTCAATCTAGCTATTTAGGAGGCTGATATTGGAGGATCATGGTTCAAAGCCAGCCTTTGAAAGCCAGCAGGAAACTCCATGAGAGTCATCTCTAATTAACTATCAAAAAGCCAGAAGTGGCGTGGCTTATGTGGTAGAGCTCTGGCCTTCAATGAAAAAGCCACTGGACAGTGTGAGACCCAGGGTTCAAGCCTCAGTTCCAGCACCCCTCTCTTCCAACTACAATAAAAAAACAGACACATTTTTCCTGAAATATCTGAAATATAAAAGACATAAAAGGTTTCAACTCGAAATAGTGACTAGACTAAGTGTGATCTATCTTGTTAGGTAATATAGAAAATAACCCAATATCTTACTTGAGAAGCAAGTAAAAGCTGGGCACTGGTGACTCATGCCTTAATTGTAGCTACTCAGCAGGCTGAGATCTGAGAATCAAAGTTTGAAGCCAGCCTGGGTAGTAAAGTTCAAGAGACTTTTATTTCCAATTAACCAGCAAAAAGCCAGAAGTGAAGCTATGGCTCAAGTGGTAGAGCACCAGCCTTTAACAAAAAGCTAAAAGGCAACAGTGCTCAGGGTCTAAGCTGAAGCCCCAGTACTGGCACAGAAAAACAAAAAGCACAACTACCACAAATAACAGTAAACGCACATAAGCAAAAATAAAAAGTAAAGTAGAAAAAATAAGCTTGTCAAAAGAATGCTCTCACTTGTTTCTTTTAATTGCAATGGCACAATTACTTTGCTGTCAGCTCTTGACAGGATTGGAAATAGATCCTTCTTTTTAGACCACTTATCACTGAGCGTCTTCTAGTAGTCAGTCCCTCAATTAAACTTTTGCTAGTAAAATCACTGTGTGTGCACAAAGGAAGGAAATACACTTGTTATCAATTCCATCAGCCTATGAAAGGTTTTATCACAGAGCAGGCAGAATTCATGGTTCAAGCAAGATCTATGTCCACAACAGTCCCTGCTTTTCTTGGCACAAATAACTTCAGTTAATCTTTAAAAGCATAACTTTACCACAAAGCTTCTCCATACTGTTCTGGCCCTCATACCAACTCATTAGTGGTGTATTATTTCTGTGGTTTCTTGCTACTGTTTCTACTCTTTCATCTTACTGCATTTCTTCTCCATATTCAACTAAATTTAATAGCACTGAAAAAGAAAACTTGCTCACTGACCAACAAGCACAAAACTTGAACATTTCTTAGGCCCAAGTTTATAACCAATCTCTTTTAGTTTATACACATTTTCCTATAGACTCTTCTGTCATTTAAAAATGAAAATATCTCCATCATCATTTAAATAATTCCTGTAAGATATTCTGGTTTTATTCTTAAAATGATCTTTTAGCAAAACAAGTGAGCAGGAATGTTTGGAAGGCTTTTATTTGGAATTATTTGAAAGCTGTTTTCTATAGGTTCCTATCAAAGAAAAACCTGAAGTGAATTTTTATCAAAGAACAGAGGCAGTGGAATGGTATGTGAATGTTTCCCAAGATTGTTATAAATACAATACCTAAACCAGGTGCTGGTGTCTCATGCCCATAATCCTAGCTACACAGCAGGCTGAGATGTGCAGATCTTGGTTCCAAGCCAGCCCGGGAAGGAAAGTCTATGAGACTCTTATCTCCAATTATCCACCAGGAAGCCAGAAGTGGAGCTGTGGCTCAAAGTGGTAGATTGCTAGCCTTGAGTGAAAAAGCTCAGGGACAGTACCTCGGCCTTGAAATCAAGGCCCAAGCCTGGAGGCAGGAAAAAAAGGAGTCATTGGTGTCTTAAGACTTCCAGTTCAAAGACAGCGTAGGCAGAAAACTCTGCGAGAGTCTTATCTCTAACGAGCCAGCAAATACCCAGAAGTGGAACTGTGACTCAAGGGACTGAGTAGCTTTGAGTGAGCTGAGTGATGATTCAAAGTCCCAGTACTAGAATCAACAAAAGAGAATAGCTATACTTTAGATAGCAGATGTCCAGTTGCTTAATTTTCTAAACAGTTATAAAATGGTAATAAATAAATCTCAGCAGAAGAGTGTTCTAAACTGATAGAAATTCACGTATGTATGGAGCTCGAGATAGGCATGTTCAAGGCCAACCCCCATTATGACCCTTGGCTCTAGGGACCAGCCAGCCCGTGAGGGGCAGAGCCGGGACACCAGCACCAGGACACACACTTCAGAAGATTCTCCACACAGAAACTTCAATTTCACTATGCAAACCTAGTAAGAGAATATTTCCCACAAATAACTGAAACAATAAACTTCAGGACAGAATAGGGCAAAGCAAAATAAAAGAATATTTTGTCCAATTTAGGACAAAAAGGAAGAGAGGGGCTTTTTAAATGGTTCAAGTAAACCTACTGCATCAAAAAATATTATTTTCATTCTAGATTTTGCCAAGCATCAATTGAAATGAAAAGTTTAAGAACTGTTCTAAGTTGATTCTATTTTCTGCATCCATTTGCATTTAAAAACCGGAAATACAAAACATATTACTTATAGTAGCTAAAGGAGCTTCAGAGTAAACAGTATATCATGTAGCAAACCCAAGAAAACATAATATGGAAAAAGGTCAATCTTATTTCTTCAGTCAAATAGAATGTGTCAAGTATTGGGGTGAATATACTTCTTTATGAAGTCCTAAATGGTGATTTCTCTAAAATGATAAAGCACCAAAGTAAAATTCACTAAAACAACTGATATTTGTTGAAAGATTCTTATGACAAGATTTTACTATGAAGTAAAATTATAAACTTCTGAATGAAAACCATATGCATTAATTAAGGCACATCTGGACACCTCCAGACATTTGTACTTATCAGTGTATTATTATTCATTCCAGTAATAGGAGATTTCTAAAAAAATACTATGTCCCTGAACTGCAATCTGCTGGGTGGGTTGGATAACTAGAACAAAGGAAGAGGCAGGACAGCAGTTGATGTCACCCTCAGCCAACCCACACAAATCTGCTCCTCTAGTAAGCAGTACAGAGCCCAGCACTGAAAGAATGATGGACACTGCTAATAGACACTGCTGCTAACTTCCTGGGTGCAATGCTGACTCAGGCAGGCCACCTTTCTCAGTAGCTGTACCTAACTTGGTTGATACCAGCAGGTCTAAATCCAGCCTGCTTTATATTTAACAACTGTAACCCATTCCCATCCCCTCCAAAAAACCAGAAAAACAGTTCACTCAGTGGAAAACTAAAATACAGTTCCAGGCACTGGTGGCTCACACCTGTAATCCTAGCTACTCGAAAATTGACGTTCAAAGCTAGCCTGGGCAGGAAAGTCCATAAGAGTCTCAGCTCTAATGAACCTCCAGAAAACTAGAAGCAGAGTTGTGGCTCAAAACAGTAAACCGCTAGCCTTAAGCTCAGGGACAGCGCCCAGACCCTTAGTTCAAGCCTTAGTACATAAACACACACACACACACACACACACACACACACACACACACACAGGCACGCACACACAGAGAGAGAAAATGTTGACTTAGTTACATGGTATGTTAAAACTTAGCCTAAACTATATTATAAACTTGAGATATTTAATATTTAATCAAGTAATCTTGTCAGTTTAACAGATTTTTAACATGGAAGCTTACTTACCAAATTTATTTTTTTAAAAACTAACTCAGATGTGGCACTGTACTTTCTTTCCTTTTCCTTTCACTCAGATTACAGTATAACAGCTAGAAGCAGAGTAGGTAATTCTATGAAACACAATGATCATAACAGGTTTTATGCTTATATCTTTAACACTTAGCAAAAAATGCCTACAACTTCCCTAAGTGACTCCTGAGTTGTAGATCTTTTTTTCTTTTCCTTAGATGGGGAAAAATGTTTTCTCAAAACCTAATACAAAGTAAAACTACAAACTCATTTTGAACTAATATCTTGCCTTGATTTAGACAAAGCAGGTGTGTGCTCACTTCCATTACAATGCTTTTGAATTTCTAATGAACTTACGCTTAAAAATGTACATTGGCACAATAATCTTAATTTTTGAAATACCTCTACTGTACAGAAATATATCATATAATTGTATATCACTTTATACTATTTCAAAGTATTTTCACATGGTCTTTCCTCTGATAGAAGTAGGCACAAAATATAAAAACTGTTCTAGACTCATCAAGCATGATAACATCTATGTGCCATGAAATACAAGTTGGTATTTTATCAATAATCAATATAGTATTATTGCAGCCCATGGTACAATAAAGGCAATATATTTGCAAATATTTCATAATTTTTCTAGTTATTTGGCCATGCTTCATTGCATTTTCTGTAACAGCTTCTCAGTAAATTTCTGCAAGCATATGGTAGTTTGAGAAACACAAAACAGCGGACTCAAATCCAGAGGGTAGTTCTTATCTAAGATACTCATATGTATTTACATAGCTGTAACTCCTGCTTTTTGTAAAAAAAAAAAAACCTATTAAATGTACAAAGTATTCTTAATATAAAAAAATCTAGACACTCCATTTTTTTATCTGCCAAAGGAATACCATCCTCTAACTTGTTCCACTATAACATCCTCTCAGTAATTATTTACAGATTAAATGGAGGAAACATACTGTCACATACAAATATGCATTAAAAAAATAAACACCACAGTGGGAAAAGGCCACTATTTTTAGATGGAAGCCAGGCAGTTCTCCCCTGGATATGAAATATTCTCAAACTAAATGGCACAATCTAACAACATTCTTAATAAGGAATAATATTCTAAATCTAACTTAAGTGAAATGTTTTCATTTTTAAAAGGGTTCTAATATACCACAAGTTCTACAGAATTCAGGTTATATTCATTTGCTTTAGTATCTGGCAACTTATGAACAGTTTTAGTATCTGGCCCCACATTTTTAATATTCAATATCTGAAATGTATTCTGAAACATTATAATGGATGTAAACTTGGCATGAGACTTTGAATTGCATTAATCATATTCCTACGATTCAGCCTGATTTGAGAACCAACTGTCCCTCAACCATGCAAACATGTTTACTGAGATCTAAAAGGACACTGCTAACACACACAACAAATAACAGGTGCATATTTCTTACACGTAAAATAGACATTAAAACGCAAACTTTAAGTTGTTACCTCATAATCCTAACATTGCCAGGTGCTGGTAGCTCACACCTGTAATCCAAAGGATCATGGTTCAAAACCAGCCCAAGAAGAAAAGCTTACGAGACTAATCTAGAACCACCAAAAAGCCAGTTTGAAGATGTAACTCAAATGGTAGAACATCAGCTCTCAGCAAAAAAGCTAGAGGACAAGCCTTTGTGTTTAAGCCCCAATATTGGCATGTGCACACATACCCATCCCCCCCAAACACATACATATTCTACCAGACACAAATTCTAAGATTTCACGAAACAGTCAAAAGCACAAAATAATAAACTACAGGAACTAAAAATGCTAAAGTATTCTCTACTTATTAGAGGACAAATAATTTGGATGCTATTAAGATTCATTTCAAAAATCAGTCTTAAACAGCTGAATATTTTGGTGTAAATTTTGAAGCAACTAAAAACATAGTGCTAACAGTATACTACCATATAATTACATGATGTGATATGAAATAGGATAATAAAAATTCTCTGGAGGGTAAAAGTGATTAGGACTTTTCTTAAACAAGTTCTTTTTTTTTTTCAGGTAGGTCAAGCCAGGTAGTTCATGCTTGTAATCTGAGGTACTCAGAAGGCTGAGGTCTGAGGCTCTGAGGTTTATAGCCAGCTGGAGCATAAAAGCCAGTGTCCAATTAACCATAAAAAAAACGTAAGCAAACAGAAATGGAAGTGTGGCTCCATGGCAGACTGCCAGCCTTGAGTGAAAAAGCCAAGCAATATCATAAAGCTCTGATTTTAAGCCCAGGAAAAAAAAGTCAATTCTTTTCTAAAATGAAAATGCTTGTTTATTGTTTTATCTATATTTGTATGAGTGCTTTGGAAGTTTTCATCACAGTGTTTCAGATTGAATTCAGAGTTCAAATAGTAACTGGTAATACTACTGTAAGAAATAGTTATTTTTTAATCAATATTATATTACGTAACATCTTACGTACTTACTAAATCTATGTAAACTGTTCTCAATTTCAAACTGTGACTACATAAAGATGTGTAAGCTATATAAATTATTTAAAGAGACATTATATACCAAACAACATTGGTAACGTCACAATCCATATAATGCCAAATTACTAATGGTTCAAGGGACTACTGCTTAGTGGCAGTGCAAAGGGCAAGCCTCTGAAAATAATTTCCTTCCTCATATTTTACTTCCCCATACATTTGCACCAGAATCAACTACCCAGTTTGTATGGAAGAGCCGTAAGAAGCCAAGTCCTTTTGTTCCTTTCTTCCTTCTCTTTCTTCCTCTCCTTCCTTTTCTTTCATTCTTTTCTTTCCTTATTTTTGGACTTTTGCACCAAAATTTGTTTTTAAGCACTTAAAATAGTTCTATTATTTTAAACACAGAAAGTGCCTAAAATCACACAATTAAAACAAAAGAAAATAAAACAAAAAAACCTCTCGTGCTGAGTGCAAAGCCCTGAGTTCAAACCCCAATACCACCTTGAAAAAAAAAATTGAGTCTAGAAGCCACTGGGTCTTCCTTATAGTCCTAGCTACTTGGGACACTGAGATAAGGGGGATTACAGTTCAAGGCCAGCCTGGGCAGAAAAATCTGCAATTCCATTTTAATAGAAGGAAGCTGGACACAATCGCAAGTTCCTATGATGCTAGCAACTACAGGAAGCCTGAAAGTGGGGAGATCACAGCTCAGGAGAGAAAGTAAATTCTCTTCTGAAAATAACCAATGCTACTGGTTATTGAAGCATAACTCAGTGGTATTGTGCCAGGCTCCCAAGTGTGAGGCCCTGCGATCAAATCCCAAGCAGCAGCAATATAGGAGATCCTACTATTTTGTACTAGAAATGCAGACAGAAGCCAAGGAAGATGGCGGCCAAAGGGGGCTCAGAAAAAGGAGAGAGGAAACAGAGGGCTGATGGATGCCCAGGGAGGCCCCATCTCTCCAAGGACAACCATTTCACTTATCAGAATCTACCACTGAGGTATTGGAATCACATGATCCAAATTACTTTCTGGATACATTTGAGGTGACTGAACTGTCTCTTCCAGCTTCAGAACTAATCTCAATATCAGACAAAAGCATAACCATATAATGAAATGATCCTTTTGATTTTCTTCATAGACTAGACTGAATCCTCTTTATCTCATATTGTTATAGTATCTCATTTTGTTATCTGATATATTGAATTTATTTGTATTTGGTTATTTGAAATTTGATAGGGAAGGGGGGAAAACCAAGACCAGTGGGGGGTGTGGGGGGGAGGGTAATGGGTACCAAGACATGTGAAAGGGTATCAATGTATGTGAATTAATGCACCTTCTATCTGGCAAATATCATGTAACCCTTTTACTAATTACAATAAAAAAAACCCCAAAAAACAAACAAACAACAAAAAAGAGTGTATTGGCTATATCAGACAGTACATGAGTATTTCTAAATACTGGGAAATAGTTTAAAACTTGAAAACTTAAATCCTTAAAACCATTAGAGAATACATTCATTTATTGGATCTTGTCTTAAAACTTCTTGTTAAATATCTAATCCATTGTCATCAAAGATTTACAAAAAACACAAAATATAACAGAAATCACAAATAGATGGTTAATATTTGAGACATGACCTCCTCTAGGTTCTTTAGAATAAATTTTAGACACTCTTTCTCTCCGCTTAAACTGCCTTGTAGTTTTCTGATAATTCACTGTACTGGTACCTCATCCTGGCTAGTAGTATCTGTAGGATTTTCACAGTCTTGAGTATGACTTTCTCCTTCTTCATCTGTTCCTGAAGCAGATGGACTCTCCTTGTTTTTTGTAGAATTGGTGGCTATTTTTTCAGGCTGAGAATGTGAATTTTCTGCATTACTGTCCTTGTCTGTGTGTTCTGACTTGGCAGTTTCATTGCTGGGTTCTGGGTTGGGCCTGTCTGTTTCTAGCCCCGGATCTTTTTTTTCTTCCACTGTCTTGCTATTTAAATGAACAGCTGTGGAGACGTTTTTGGCGTCCTTGGATTTCTTGTGCATAGAACTTTGGCTGTTTTGACTAGAGGCTGGAGGAGGAGGCATTTTCTGGCCTTTGTTTCCCTCTGACTGTTCTTTTCTAGGTGGTCCCCAGATAAAATTCTCTGAAGGTGTGTAATGTTTCTGGGCAAATCGTAGGAGCTTTCTTCTTTCCCTTCTGTCTCTAATTGTATAAACAAAATACTCCAGAGCACTCTGTTTAATATTAGGAATTGTATTTTCCACGAGAGCTTCATGAAGAATAAACTTTACAAGAGGAGATTTAAAACTTTCATAGCCAAGCTCACCAAGGCTTTTAAGAATACGAGTGATTCTTAAATAGTTATGTTGGGACCTGGAAAAGAGAAGATTAAATAAAATGAGGGGGAAAAACCAGGTAGAGGAAAACCAAATGACTAAAACAGACTTTTCTAATGGAAGTGCAAGACAGGGAAATATACACATACTGTCTTTTAAACAGTCATATCAGATACTATGAAGAATATATGAAGAATATGAAGAATATATCAGAATGTATTAAATACTAAACCCTTATAAATTGATGCAATGCCAATCTACATGAAAGCAAATATAAACAATAAATTCCCACTTTTCGTTCCTCACATAAAAAAAGATTTAAATATCTCCCCATGGGCACTGAATTAGGGTTAGTTTACTACATGTATTGAGGACAGGTGGTCTGCATGGTACTGATTCAAATAATCACAAACAACAATAGGATTTGGAGGAAGAGTCAATAAGACCATATTAACATAGCTTTTATTATACTATATTGTTTTACTTGTTCTATTTTATGCGTAGTTTCTGTTGTGAAACTACTGTTGTTCTTTTCCCCAGCTTAATTTGTAAATTCAACTCTATTATTGACTCACAAAGGAACAAGCAGTATGTACAGGATTGTGTGATATCCAAAGTTTCAGGCATCCACCCAGGGAATTTTGTACCTGGAGTTCCACTTGTGCACAGGCGGAACTTGTGAATGTGCAACCCTATCAATGTATGGCGCCCATCACAGGTAACCAGGGCTAAACATAAACATATTAGCTAATAGTTGGTGTTAATTGTAGCACAAGGCACTACAAAAGCTGGTGTAAGCTGGTTACACCTTAATCCTAGATACTCAGAAAGATGGGATCTTGAGGATCACAGTTTTAGGCTATCCCAGGTAGAAAAGTTTGCTAGACTATTTCCAAAATAATCAGGAAAAAGCCAGATGGTGGCTCAAGCCTAGCAAGCAGGAGGCTCTGTGTAAAAACACCCCCTAGACTCCTGGAAGAAAAATAAAAAGTAATTTACAGAGAAAATCACCTGGCTAGAACCATTCTGAGAAAGGATGAACAACTGACTTAACACAGGCACATCTCTAGACAGCTGAGCCTGACCCCAGAGGTGAGTCCCACCCTAGAGAGCTAGCTCTATCATTGACAAGCTTTGTGAAATTATAATAGCTACCTAAGTTCCAGTGTCATCCATAAGTGAAATAATGGACAATTTACTGGACTGTTGAAAAATTCTAATTAGTGATACATATGCATAAAAACTAAATAAATGGTATTTAAAGCTATTAGGACTATTCTTATAATCATCTCGGGATTTAGTATTGAGAACTACCATATTTGTAATGATCTAACTTAATAGCCTAATTTTCTACCACCCTGGCCATTGTTATCTTTTATTATCTTATTAGGATAAGATCAATTTTATTTCTTTCAGCCTTGGTTCCAAAGATACCTTCTCCAAATTATATTAATGTATTTCTTTGTTATTTCAAAATGAAGGCAATTATTAATGTTTTCCAAATCAATTGTCACAACTCACTCAATTTATGTCTTGTCTTATTACATAAGCCCAACCAAATCCTAAAGGAATCCTGTTATACATATCAATCCTGCGCTTGTCTGTCAATAGCTCAAGGATTCACTTTCCAATATTATATAGTACAATACAAACAATGTACTGTGTGTGTGTGTGTGTGTGTGTGTGTGTGTGTGTGTGTGTGTGTGGTACTAGGGCTTGAATTCAGGACACTATTCCTTAGCTCACTGACTTTTTTTTTTTTTGCCTCAGCTCAAGAGCTATTCTCAAATCTCAGCCTCCTGAGTAGCTAGAATTATAAACCTGAGCCACTGGTGTCTGGCTAATCAGCACCACATTTTCACTTCCTAAAACCAGGCTTATTATCTCATCCACTGAATTATCTACAAGTATTGCACATACCTGCACTAGCTTCTAAAAATGTTCACAGGTTTTACTTACAAATAAATATCAAATGATTTGGGAAGGATGGTACAGGTGATGATAAAGCCTTTGAGCTATTAAAGGGTAGTTCCACAGTTATGTACTTCAATGAGCTAGTTTTCTTTCACAAAAGTCTTATGGATTTGGACTAGCCCAATCCTGGGGAAGACAAGTCCACACACACACACACACACACACACACACACACACTAGCGCTGAGCTCTTCAGCTCAAGGCTAGTGTTCTACCACTTAGAGCCTTAGCACTACTTCAGGTTCTCTGGTGGTTAACTGGAGATAAAAGTTTCATGGACTTTTGTGCCCAGGCTGGCTTTGAACCATCATGCTTATATCTCAGCCTTCTGAGTAGCTAGGATTATAGACATAAGCCACCGGAGCCCAGCCAAAATACTTTTTAAAATTTTAATCATCTCCATCCTCCTAAAGGTTTACTAAAAAATAGAGTTCAAATCTCTGAAGCCCCAAAGGTGTGTTTTAGTTTTATAAATCTGTCTTTTTTTTTTACTAAAGTTTTAAGATAAAATAATTTGGGGAAAAGTAGCAAGATTGACTTAGCTCTCATGTTTATAGGGGTTTATATATTCAAAATGGTGACAAAATTCTTATGCAACATCTATAAATATGAGAAAGAGGTGTGGGAAGGTAGAAGAATATTTGAGGGAAAAAATCCTCATATAGTGAATAAATACTATATTTGCAAGCCAGCTCAATTTCATGTAACCAGTCTAAAATGAATGCTCAGGTTAAAGAGAGAAGCTGGGATTCTAGACAGGAAATAAATAGTGTTGATATTGTCAGGAGATTAGAAATGAGAATAAAATACACTGAAAACAAGAACCAAAGGCAGAAAATAAAAGCTACACATTCTTGAGCCATATTTAACAAGTAATCCAAGCTAATTACAAATAAAATTAGATCTCCATCTTACTGGTTGGTCTCTACATTTTTATTTTTATGTCTGAAAATATTTCACTTCTTTTAGCATGGTCTCTTATTCCCCTAATGCTATTTCACTTCACATAAAACTGGCAAAAATACATTGAGTTCCCTGCTTACATTAAAAAAGAACCTTCAAGATACAGATTAAAGCATGTCTCTGCTGTGACATTTAAGAATAAATCAACAAAGAATCCTGCTGAAGAAAGAAACAGTGTAGACATATTCATACCATCCTACGTAATTTGTTAACATACAGTTAATAAAAAAATTGGCACCTAAAACAGGGAGAAAAGATATTTCCTGGCAGATTCTAACATAGTTCATTCAGAGCTGGAAAGGCAAAGGAAGACACTGGCTGGTGGAAGCCACAGAAGCTGAGATGGGATGGGCAGAGGAATGAGGGGGGCTGTTGGTTGCTCCCCTCCAGTCAGGAACTCATTTAACTAAAACCTTCAGAAAAGGCTGTTTCAAGCTCAAAATCAGAGGTTCTGACAATTAAGCCCCAAGGAGAATTTAAACTGAAAATCATGTTTTGTTCATGATTTCTTTATTCGACAAAAATATCTAAACAAGATTGCTATTCTAACCAAACGGAACAAATTAAGGAGGAAGTCTTTCAACTGATAGAGGTGCTAGTATGGCTTTTCCTAAGACTCACTTTAAGTATGAACAGAGTTCTTGCTTACACATATGTGTGTGTGTGTGTGTGTGTGCGCGCGCGCGCGCGTGCACATTCTCCCCCAGAGCTTTGGAAGTGTGACATAATGTTTAGGTAGCAGTATTTGAGTTATAAATTAATGAATCTTCCAGTTAGGATTATAAAGCATTCATGCATATTTCTTCAGTGTTTTATAGAACTAGTTACTATTTCCATAGCACTGTTTATCACAGAGTAAGAGAAAGCTCTACATTCATATTTATACCTATTTTACCATAATAAAGTGAAAACTCTGGAAAAATATCAGGGACTCAAACAGCTGATGTCAACACTGATGGTTTTGGCCAAAGAGAAAGAGCTTATGTGAGCTTCAAATTCTTTTCTCTTTGTACTTGCCCAGTTGTGCTAATTATCATGTACTTTAAAAAGTGCTTCAGAACTGATGGCTTTATAGTCCAGTACTCTTAAGTCACCCTATAATTAAAAAAGAATGTTAAAAAAAAGCCAGTTTGCGACATCGCCCCATTTGTTAGGAAATGGAAAGACTTAGAAAAAATCCTATTAAGTGAAGTAAGCCAGACTCAAAGGAACTTAGGCTCAATGGTTTCCCTCATTTGTCATAATCAGTAGAAACCTTGGGCTCTACTACCAGAGATCTGTAATAGAGCAAAATCTTGATACATAAGGCCATATAGTATGAAGCTAATTGAAAGGACCTCCAGGATACTGAAACAAAAGCCATATAACGAATGATTGTTGTCCTTAATGTACTATGTTGTCTCTCATCTCCTTTGCTGTCCCTTGGCTATCTCATATTGTTACAGTATCTCACTTTGTTATTTGATATACTGAATTTATTTGTATTTGGTTATTTGAAATTTGATAGGGAAGGGAGGGAAACCAAGATGGGTGGGGGGTGTGGGGGGGAGGGTAATGGGTACCAAGACATGTGAAAGGGTATCAATGTATGTGAATGAATGCACCTTCTATCTGGCAAATATCATGTAACCCTTTTATTAATTACAATAAAAATATTTTTTAAAAAAGCCAGTTCGCATATAAAGAAAATATTTTAAAAACTAAACTTTGATTATTATACTAATTAAAGATATAAATATTCAAATAAAATATAGCTTTAAAAATCTAAATAATGGATCTGGTCACATAAAATAATATTTACAGAAAGGCATTCCAGGAAATGGAAACAAGTTTCTTTTTCTGTTTGTAGTCTTATTTGTTCATTTATCTGTCTGGGGAGCGCAGTGAAGGGGCACAGAAATGGAGGGACAAAGGGTGAGCAAATGCAGTGGTACTGCTCACCAGACGCTATGGAGAAAATGAACGGTACAGTGATTGTCCAAAATCAAATGTACTCATGAGTGACTCGTGAAACAGTAACCCTTGATACATCACTTTTATAATAACAATAAAAGTTACATCAATAAATCCAAATAAACTATGCTCTTTTTCTTTATACTTTTTAGGATTTACTAGCCAAAATGGGCTTTTGCTTTTTACCTCAATGAAGACAAATGACAGTTTTCCCCCTGTTTTAGTTTGGGCACATCTCACTTCTATGGAATGATTTTTACACACTAGGAATTTAATTTATAGGTTCTATCTAGAAGATAACACACTTGAAAATGTTAGAAGCATATCCCCTGGTCGAGGGGATAGGAAAAATGTGTCAATAAGCAGTCACCATAAATTCTGAGAAACATGGCTAATACACAGACAGAGACCATATGTGGCTGTGGCAAACAGAATTGAGAGAGAAACAGCTTTGGAGTTGAATATCAGATTTTTCTACAGAATTTCCTTCTTTTTAGTTATTGTTTGGTCTGGTTTTAGGATGTAAAACAAGGATAAAATGCATTTCAGACTGACTTTTCAACCCAAATTCCTGGGTCCAATGACTAGTTCTACCTATTTTCCATACAGAACTCTGTCCACAGAAGGCAACACTGCTTCATCCCTGGAGCTTGACTTACTCATTCAAATGCTGAAATCTTTCCTGCCAGTTAACAGCCCGAGCAACATTTCCAGTTTTATCAATCAGTTTTATGCCAAAAAATTCTAACATCATTTTGTAAGCCAGAAGAAACCTTCGAATTGCTTCTTTTGTTTTTTTGAATTCCTGAGGATGGAAATAAACAAAAACAGAAAAAGTCCACTGAGATGATTAGTAGGTATCAGGATAATAACATGATAGTAAGATGATAATACTATTTGGCTACCTTATTTAATATGCACTGTACTTATAAACAGGCATGCTATATTGAAAACGCTTAAAATAATTAAAAATGATAAAATCAATAAATGAAATGAGCTTATACTACCTCAATTTCATATGTAGTTAATTCTTTAGCATAAAAGTTCAAGCCTTGTTCTCTCAGGGGGAAAAGCCTGTTTATTAAAAAATAAGCATTCTTTATTAACATTGTCTAGAACACATACACAATAAATAGAGCATGGTTCTGGAAAGAGAATGAACAACTGACCATTGAATGTAAGTGTGGTTGCGCTCTAGTTTGTCATAATCTCCTTTCCATTTACTTAGAACTTCTTCAATGTAAACACCTAAAGAGAGAATATTCAGGAAGTGAAACAACATTGTAGAGCATTTTCACATTTGAATGAACTCCAAGTTTTACCTTAAAATTTAAAAAAGAATTAAAATTTTGCCCAACAATAATGCTCTTAAGAGATGGATACACCATAGCATATACTTGTTATGCAATAAACCTAATTAAAAAATAAGTGCCCCATGGGCCAGGAGTTTAGCCTAGTGGTAGAGGGCTTGCCTAGCATATATGAAGATCCAGGTTCAATTCCTCGGTACCTTATACATAGAAAAAAACAGAAGTGGTGCTTAGGCTCAAGTGGTAGTCCAAGGACAGTGCTAGGCCCTGAGCTCAAGCCCAGGACTAGCAAAAAAAAAATTCCTCCATCAAATCATAACTACAAGAGCAGTTAGACAGTTGCAATAATGTTGTTATGCAAAAATCTTAACTATTTACTCTCTGCTCATCTATTGAACTTTGCACATGCCTGCTTGTATGAGTGTGTGTGTGTGTGTGTGTGTGTGTGTGTGTGTGTGCGTGCCAGTATGGTACTAAGGCTTGGTAGATAGCTGGCACTCTATCTCTAATTACCCATACTTGAATTAATCTCTCCAATTTCCCATTAAAGGAAGCTGGAAGTGGAGCTGTGGGTCAAACGGTACAGTGTAGCCTTAAGTCCAAAAGCTCGGCAACAATTCCCAGGCTCTGTGTTCAAGCCTCAGTCCTAGCACTCTCTTATATTTTCTCTCCCTCCTCACCCCTCCCTTTTACACACACACATACACACACAAACATGAGTAAAATATAACAGTTCTCTTTTGATTGTACTTCCCTCCAAATCAGGGCAGAATTTTGTGATAGTTCAAGATTGTGGACTTGGCATTTCACCAAGGTTATTAATGCAACTGGTATATTTCTTAGGCTACTATATTGGGATCTTCTCCTTCTACTGCTTCTTCCAGTTTATTAACCAAAGAATTCAAGATCTTAAGATCCATGGCCCTCATTCCCTGACTCACATTTTTGTAAATTTGCCTCTATTTTTATTGAGAGGAAGAGGAAAAATCAAAAACACCTGGTTAACTGACACAGAAAACAAAAACATTGGCTTTGCTGGCTTGACGTGGAAAAAAATTAGGATGTCCATTATGAAGTCTACACACTTTATCCAATAAAATGTGTGATTTTTGTGGATTCTCACAATAGCTGCACACAGACAAGATCCTACGAGGGAAATTATAGCATTGTGAGAGACATGTTTGTATAGCCAAAACAGACAGAAATCTACTGTGCCATTTTCCCACAATCCTGAAACACTCCGGGAACTACTACAGCTTGTGAAACCTTGATTTTTTGTTTGTTTGTTTTGTGTCAGTACTGGGTCTGAAATTCAGGGTCTCATACCCTTGCTGGTATTTTTGCTCAAGGATGGTACTCTAAAACTTGTCCAACACCTCCATCTCTGGCTTTATGCTGGTTAATTGAAGATAAGAGTTTCTGTCTGTGCTGGCTTTAAACCAAGATCCTCAGATCTCAGCCCTCTGAATAGCTAGGATGACAGGCTTAAGCCCTAATAGGAAAATAATTCTGAATATACATAACACTTTCATTCACATTCTAACTAATTTATAGGTATAGACTACTAGAAAACACAGAGGACCTTGGAACACAGATCCAAGTCTACATTCTATTGAGTGGCCTAGCAAGCCAGTATTTAGACTTTAAATCCCAATGAGCTCATCTTTAAATGAGATACTAGAGTATTATCTTATCTAAAGTTCTTCATAATCTAAATTTTTATGCTTTTATAAATTCCCTTTCTCCTCAGCTCTCTATCTCCCCTACACACACACACACACATACACACACTGCTTCCCCTACCCTTTAGATAACAGCTGTGGTATACAGGTGCTAGGAAAGTATCACTAAACAAGAGTCATTTCTTTAAAATTTGTCACATGGATGTCCACAATTCCAGAGCCTAGCCCTCTTGAGACACATTGGACTGTGTGGCAGTCTAATGAACAAACACACTATGAATGTATAAATCATTGGAAGAGATAAAAAATACTCAAGTGTATGTTGTTATATACAGTTTGCTTTTTACCAGCATAGCGGATTACTCACCATCTGGCTTAAATGGAATTTTATTCTTATAAAAACGAAGATTGCTCAAGTCATTTTGATAGCGGATATCTTTGAAGTTCTGCTAAAGAAAAAAATTAAATCAATCTCTAATATACATAAATATTTATTTTTTTAAAAGAGTCAGGTTTTCTTCTGGGCACCATAAAATAAGCAAAACAGAAGGAAAATATTTTATAGTTTAAAAAATCAACATTCTGAACTCTTACTGGGTACTGATGTCGGTATTTATACAAATCTCTCGCAGCATAAAAACTTCTCTTTGGTTTGGCAGTCCCTTCTGTGGAATCACCAGTCTAGAACAAAAGGCGCAACTGTTTACATGTAGAATTCCTCTGAGAAAGTTCCAGAACAAATCTAAAATAATGAACATCCATAAAGAAACCTCAAAGTTGTCACCCTGTCAAGATCAATGGAAAGACTATCAAAGTCTTTTTCCACAATGTTATACTGCAGTATAAGCTATCTATTTCTCTTATTTGCACCAAAAATTTTAGTGAATAATCAACTTTATTGTTCACCAAGTGCCTTTCAATATCCATCAAAAATAGAGCATGAAATACATTCAAAAGACATTTTATTAGGTATTATAGGTCCTTTAGAATACTTTCGAGATGGGCACTGGTGGTTGACATCTGTAATTCTAGCTACTCAGGAAACGGAGCACTCTCTTAGGTCAAAGCTAGCCTGGACAGAAAAGTCCATGAGCCTCTTATCTCCAATTAACCAGCAAAAGCAGGAAGTGGAGGTGTGGCTCAAATGATACAGTGCTTTGAGTGAATAAAGCTGAGCAAGAGCACGAGGTCAGGATGGAGTTGTGGCACACACACAGACACACAAAGAGAATACTTTATGTAATACCAAAAATGTTTAGGTGACAAATTAATTTTTAAAAGGTAGCTGTGACCAAAGTTACATTTAGATGATTCAAAGACAGCCTGGGCAGGAATGTCAAAAAATCCCAACCACTCTAAATAACTTTCTAAACTCTAGCCTAATAAAGCACCATAGCAAGTACACAAAAGCAAGAATACTCCATTCAATGATGATATAAAGTGATACAATCCGCAATTTAAAACACACATATATAAAATCTATGTATATATTCCTATATACATATGTTTTTAATTTGACATTTAAATATATGTGTGTACATATATGTATATGTATACTTATATACATAAAGTAACATCAGATTGAAATAATTTAGATGTGATATTTACTAGCACTGTTTACATCTTAAGCCAAATTTCTACCATATGATGTCATTTTTTCATGACTAAGATGCAAACTAATTTGCATTCTCTAACTCTATGTACTCTTACCATGCTTTATAAAGCACTTTGTGTCCAGTGACTGTTGAGCATGCTAAGACTCCACTGTTTAGACTTTAATATTTATTAAGAAATTTGCCCTGAATCTTTTGTCATCCTCTACCCTTTATCTGAGTTGACAGGCTGGTATCTTTGAAGCAGTTTTCACACATTTTGGCAGTGGTGTGATTCTCACTCTTACTACAAGTACAGAGATACTTACTTTAGCACCAAATCCTCCAATGCTTAACATTAGTTACTCTGGCAGGTTACATAAGCAAGCAAACGCTTCAGTTCTGGCCCTTGCCCATATTTCAAAATAGCTCTGCCTAGCAAGTCTCTGAATCTATTTAGTGTAAGCTACAACTATATGAATCATGGAGCTCCATTTGTGTAGAAATGCACTATCCCATTTACAAAGCACTTATATGTACATTGTTTCACCTGATTCATACAACACACTTATTATTCATGCTTCCATCTCAGAAACAAGGTAACTGAATCTTACAGAAGCTGAACAAGATTCAGAACCCAGCTTACTAACCAGCTTCTGAGCCCAACTAGTTTAGTCTAAATCCATTTTAGTCCCAGTAAGAGTGCCAGATTATTTAGACACTTTGGTTTCCATAGCTCAGGACCAACAGTCCAAGACAAATTCAAGAGATTTAGATGAGTCTAAATTCTGGTAGATAGTGTTTGTAAGGCCTTGTACAAAGTCCCTGAAATTCAGTTTTATTATTGTGAAATGGAGATGTGGACCTCCATGCTGCCTGTTTCCATGGGTTACCTTGGGAATAACTGCTTGTTCTAACCTCCAAACTTAGCAACCTGCTATCACCTATTCCTGCTCCTTCAATTTATTTTTATTATTTTCTTTTTCCTCTATCTTGACCTCCTTCACTTGCTCAGGCAAGCATTTTGTTCCTTAAAATATCATTCTTGTTCTATGAGTCACCAAAATTTGCTTTTCCTTTGCCACTCCCCTTAGCAAACAAATACACAGTGGTAAATTCAGTCTTAAAATAACTATACATCTGCCTTGACCCAAAGTCCACCCCAATTACAAATCCATACCTCTGCTCCTTATTATAGTAAACTATCACCAAGGAATTGCTCAATCTTCCTGTCCCCCCCCCTTTTCCCATGATCCATCACAGCATTCTGGGCTGAAAGGAAGATGAGAAATGTATCTCCATCTCAACAATCACATCTCAATGTTCATCTCAGACAACTGAGATCTCCCAACACTTGTCCACTTTGGGCTTTCCTCTTTCCTGATACATAGTTACAGTTCAGCATTCAGAACACCACATTCTCCTGGTTTGCTTCTTGACTCATTGGTTGTTAAGTCTCCATTTCTGGCTCCTTCTCTTCACACCATCGGAACAGAGGAGAGACCAGTGCTTAATTCCCATTCATGACCTCTTATCTACCCAGGAAGTTAAATAATATGGACCTTAAATGCTGACAGCTCCAGTACTGGAGCTGTACACTTCTATTTATACATATCATCAACTACTCAACCACTGTACTTGGATGTCAAACAGGATCTAATCTCTAAAGTTGCTGTCTCTCTACACACCCTCCTGTTAGTAAACGATGCCATCATTCTCCTATTATCCAATGGGTTGAGAATCACAGAAGATCTGAAATATACTTTAACCACAGCTCTAGTAATACTTGCAAGTGGATTATAAGGAGTGGGGAACTGCTGGGGATAATAGTCAAAACACAGAATTAGCCTGGCCAGTGTTGCTCATACCTGTACATTCTAGCTATACCAGAGGCTGAGGTCTAAGGACCACAGCTTGAAGCCAACTTGGGCAGAAAAATGTCTGCATGCATGCAAACAGACCGACAGATAGTCAGACAGACATACATACACACACACACACACACACACACACACACACACACACACATAAAATCAAAAAGCAGATCTGTTTAGAAATTATATAGTGATACTAACATAAATAGCCATTAAAGACTAGCAGAAGATAGACAACCATTTACCAAGGTTGTAATTAACTGAAACAGGAATGATAAATGAATGAAACATGAATTGAAACATTTGGAAGATTGACATTAGTTGGATTGAGTCTTAGCTGGTGCTTTTTTTCAGATCACAAACTTGCTTCAAAGGTTAGTAAAGTAGAGGAAGAATGTAAGGGAAATCACTGAATATAGCATGCAATACTTTTTAATGGTGTATTTAGTAGCGCAACAATGAGAGCACAGCAAAGCAGGGGACAAGAGGCCAGAGGAGTTTTCAAGATTCCAATGAGCCCCAGGCTATGACTTTGATGACAGACCTACTTGATTTGCAAACAGATGTTAGGATCAATAGGATTTCATTCTTTTCATTTCTTTCCCTTTAGCACCTGAACAATTTTCTTTCTCCATAGCCTTGGCATTCTCCAAAATGGAGATTAAAAGCAATAAACCCTCACCCTAAACTGCAGTTCATTTTAATAGCACGCTTAGCCAGAGCCTCTGCTGAGAATTTATGATTCCTGAGCAGAGGGATTATCTCAACATGCGCTGGAATATGTGGGTGGTTTCCCTAAAAACCTGAGCCACACTGCACTCCAGTCTCTCCTTCCCCAACTCTCACCCCTCCTCCCTGTAACCCCGTAACTGAGAGAGAAGGCCTTATGCAAAAACCCAAATAGGAAATAGAGGTACACCAGGCACTCTTCTTCCTCTTTTAAAGTTTCTGGTTATTTCTCAGTCCCTCCGACAGGAAGGGGGAGGCCATCTATGTCTTTGCTTAACCTCCCTTTCACACTGTGCGGGTCAAACGATCTGGGCACCATTTGAATCAACAAGTCTTCTGGGAGAAATGAGACTTCTGAAGAGCTCCGTGCCAGGCCTCACTTGGGGAGGGGGAGAGGGCCGTGGCTTTGGAACTTCGGGCGGGCCCTCTCCCACACTTTTACAGGACGCAGGCACGCTGTGGGAGGGAAGGCGGCTGCTGGGCTCGGCAGGACGGGCTCATTCGGAATAGAGAGAGAGGTTTTGTTAAGGCAAGAACACTGGCTGGGACGAGTTCCGGCAATCCCCTATTTTTAGACAGCTTCCGCCCCCCTCCTTTGCCCCCGCCAGCTGCGCAGCAGAGGCCATGCAAACACCGATTCCAGGGGCACCCGGCCTCGGGGGACTTCGCTCGGCGTCCGCCGCCAGGCCCCAGGCCGGCCCGGGGCTCCCGGCCACCGCAGGCCCCCGGAGGGTCAGCTCCGCGCGGGTGAGCGGAGCCCCGCGGCCGCCCAGCACCCCGACCCCGCGCCCCCTCCGCACCGCCCGGGTCCCGCCCGAGGACCCCGCGGGGTCGCGTACCTGCTCAGCGCCCGCCGCCTCGGGGTCCTGGGCGCGCGCGGGGCTGGCGCGGGGCCGCCCGCCGGCTCGCTCCGGAGACTGTGCGGGCGGGTCAGGCTCCTGCTCCGGGCCCTCGCCGCCGCCGCCTCCACCCAACCCCGGCTCCTCGGGCTCGGACTCCGGCTCCGAGTCTGTCTGCCAGGTGGAGTCACAGTCCTCCACGGTGGTGGGCTCGCGGAAGCTGACCCCGCCGAGCAGGTTGCCCATTGAGGAGGCTGCAGGGCGCGGGCTGCGGGGCTGCAGCAGGCGCTAGGGCCCGGGCATGGCCGCGCGGCCGGGGGCGCAGGACCACGGCCTCCCGCGCCCGCCCGCCGGGCTGGGTCTCACTCAGCGCCGGGCGCCTCCGCCGGACACACTGGCGGGGAGGAGCCCGCCGCCCCGGGACCGCCGCCGCACGCGCGCCCACCCGCCCATCGGGCTCCGTTCCCCCCTCCCCAGCCCGCCCAAGTCCCCGGGGAGCGCACCCACCCCACCCCCGGGAAGGAGCGTCCGCGCCCTGGCGCTCCCTCCCGGGACACGCCCGGCTTGGCGATTGCCCGGGGAAGGCGGGCCTCCGCTGCCGCCGGGCCCGAGGGGGTCTCCGGGCTGGCTACCACCCCGCCCCACCTGGGGGATCGGGAGCTCCCGCCTCCAGGCTCCTCCCCACGATCCGCCCCGCTCCGGGAGTCCTGGACCAAGGGGGAGGAGCGGCAGGCGGGTCCTGGCCGACCCTCCCTTCCTCCCTCCCCGCCTCCCCCCCCCCCCCCCCTGGGCTGGTCCTAGAGGATGGTAAATTAGCTACAGCGACAGAGAGCAGAAGACAAAAGCAAATGGAGACCGGGCACCGAGTGAAGCGGGAGCTGGAGGTCTAGAGAGAAATCTGTCACCACCTCAGAAGCCAAGCAAGGACAGCCGAACCAGGGCGCTCATCCTGACGAGTTGTCCAAGCATTCACTCCGCATTTGGATTCTGTGTTTAAAAAGTAAAGATACAGAAGCCTAGAAACAGATAAACTGGTTCAAGTAAGGTGCCGGTGGCTCACGCCTGGAATCCTAGCTCCCCAGGAAGCTGAGATCTGAGGATTGCGGTTCAAAGCCAGCCGGGCATGGGGTTTGAACTCGAGGGCCCCGGGCGCTGTCCCTGAGCTCTTTTGCTCCAGGTTAGCACTATACCACGTTGAGCCACAGCGTCACTGCCGGTTTTCTGGTGGCTAACTGGACATAAGAGTCTCCTGGGCTGGATTCGAGTCACATAACCACTTTCAACCACCATGTCTTCATCTGTAAAGTGGGACCGGGATTGGTCTCTGGAGTGGCTTTCCATGTTAATGAGTGGCAAAAGCTATGACACTAAAGGACTTTCTTTTTTTTGGGGGGGGGGAGGATGGGTGGAATGTGATGGTATATGAAAATTGATTATATAAAGATACTTAAATTCAGATTTGTTGGTCCTGAGAATGAGAGGAAGGCATTAGGGCGAGCTCATTGTGAAAGTTTCTGGCTGGCAGTTTCCACAATATACCAGAAAAGAACTTTTTCTTTTCTTTTTGTCATAATGATATGAAACTTGATTATATTAATCCGAAATTGTTTTTGTCAGAGCCAGACGAAATAGTAGCCAGACAGTAATGAATGGGCCTTTTGGGGGTATCTTCTCACAAACTTTGTAAAATCTCATAACATTTCTTTTTGTTCTACAGGACCCTGGGGCTTTGCACAACTCTGTCACTATGCACAGATTTCCGGAACGCTATTTATCTTTAACATTATGACTATAACCATAACAGAACACTTTCCCAGAAATACTATCTTCACCTGTAAGCTCACCTCAATGTTTTCCTTCCTTTTCCAAAACCAAAAATCCTGGATCAAAACTACTTAATGAACTTTTTCCCATTTTGCTTTCATAATTTCTCTTTTCCTCAGCTCTCCTGGATATGCCCATAGTTTACTGTGGTATGCCTGCCCCACCAATGCAATTCTTTCAAGGATTGTTGCTTAGATTAACAATGCCTGAATCAAGAAAGCATGGAGCTGTTGTTGCAAAATACATGAATGTAATGAAAGCTGAGGCTTTGATTCATCATCCTTCATTGGCAGAGCAGCAGGCCACAATGAAAAAGTACCAAATAATGTCCTTCCAGGCTTAAGCATTCCAGAACTTGTGATCTGGAAAGTCTAGGGATAGATGCTGTGCCCCAGGGGCTCAGCTGTTTGGGTTCTGGGTTCTGTTTGCATCAAGAGGTAAGAGTCCAAGCTTGGGCACTGGTGGCTCATGCTGATAAACCTAGCTACTCAAAACACTGAGATCTAGGGAAGAGAGTTTAAGACCAACCTGGGAAAAAAAAAGGGTATGAGACTTAGTCTCCAATTAACCAGGAGAGAGCCAGAAGTGGAGAATGTGGCTCAAGTGGTAGAAGACCAGCTTTGAATGAAAAAGCCAAATCTGAGTATGAGGCACTAAGTTCAAGTCCCAGTAGTGATGAACATTTAACATTAAAGAGGTAGACTCTAGAGTCTAATCCTCCATTCTTGAATTGCAGCTACTTTTACAAGGTAGCTTCAGTTTTAACATGGAAGAAGTATTATTTTAGGATTGAGCTTGCATTTCTTTTAATATCCCTGAGCTGACCCATATACACCTGTATAAATTTCAAAGACCTTGAAACTGCCATGCTGGAAATGCTACTGGGTGTGGACTCTTGTCACAGTCCCAGCTGAGCCTTGCCTTACTTCTGTCATCCTCTAATGGCTTTTAGTGGCTTTTATTGATCCCCCAGCTAGTCCATCTACCAGCTAGGTAGTTTTCAGTGTGACTTCCATTGCCCTTACACAAAACAAATGAGCCATCCAGCAAGGCTCTACTCAAACAACTGACCAGAAGATAGTGGAGTGTAACTATTACTTCTGTCAATTTTATAGTAGTAATTATAAAGCCATGTGTTATACCTTTTGGCAAATGGATCGATTTACCATTATATTACATGTCATTTCATGTATTTTTAAAGAACATAATTTTACATAAAGTATTACAACTTTATATATTATAATATAAACTTTATGCTGTATAAAGTTGTAATATATAAAGTAGGTTGAGAGCAATGAGCATGCCTGAACAGTGTTCAATACATTTGGGCCAGGTATAGTGTTGGTAGTGAGGCTCGAACTCAGGACTTGGGACTCTCACTTGCCTTTTTAGACCAAGGCTGGTGCACTACTGCTTGAGTCACACCTCTACTTCTGGCCTTTTGCTGGCTAATTGGAGATAAAAGTTTCCAACTTTTCTGTAGGGCTGACTTCTAATCCAGATCCTCAGACCTCAGCCTCTTGAGGATTATAGGTGTGAGCCACTGGTACTCAGAGTATTCCATTTATCTTTACAAAGCTATTTGCAATAATATTTTTGCTATCTATTACCTCTTTCCGAAAACTCTCTTGTTGTAATTCCCTCCAAAGCCAATTCAAGTAATTCTAATATAGCAGAATCGAAGTTCTCAAGGTTGCTTTTAATGAGATGGAGAGATAAATATACATATACCTAGTTTCACCTAAACTGAACTTACAGTGAAAAAGGAATTTTCACACTTTTAATTATTTGTATAAAATACCAAAGATTTTGTTATCACCTCTCGGTAAGAATAAATTACATCCCTTCACGGATACCCAACTCCTGCCAAGATGCCCATGAATTCTGGGGTATTCTAAGTAATCCATATTTAATATTTCAAAGGGACAGAACCCAATGAGCTTTGGCTTCCTGGTTTGTAATGGGTTGTTTTGGCCATCCTTCTCCTCTCCCACTAACACACTTCATTGTCTTACTAGCACTCAGGTATGGGTAGCTGTTGTGACCAAAACAGAGCCCACACCCATAGTGTTTATGCTGGAAATACTTACAAATTACAAAATCAGTAGAGGCCAGCTGCAATCACAGGTTTGAGGTCTTACCTTTACAAGTTGAAGGTTTCTCTGATATGTAAGTCAAAAAATAAATAAATAAGTAAAGGAGAGAAGGGAGGAATTCCATATAACCGAGAATAATGAGAAGATTTCTGGCCAACGGTCTGATATGATTAGAACAAAAACAAAGCAACACCAAGTAGAAGAGAACACCAGAGAAGCAACACCAGAGAAGAGGTACAGAGGACCAACAGACCAGAGAAGCTAATGTTTGTTCTTTGTTTCTCAAAACCTACTCATTCATCTCTTTTCTCAAAGCAACCTCATTTCCTTTTTTTTTTTTTCCATTTGTTTAGTGCTGTTCCTGGGGCTTGAATTGGAGATAGGAGTCTCATGGACTTTCCTGCTTTGCTGACTTAAAATTTCAATCCTCACATCTCAACCTTATGAATAGGTAGGTTTACAGGCATGAGCTAGTGGCACCTGTCTAGGTTTTGTTATTCTCTAGGTGTGGAGTGAATGGCTGAACACTGTACATGGCAGATCTTTTTTTAAAAAAAACCTAGTTTAGGTCTTCCAGCCCTCAGAAATGCACCCAAACAATGACAGACCATGCCATGGCATCTAAGAAGTAGATATAGTTACACGTGCCAAAGCCAACCTGAACAGAAAATTCCACTGAGATTCTTATCGCCAATAACCCAGCAGAAAGCTGGAGGTGTGGCTCAATTCCTAGAATATCAGCCTTGAGCACAAAAACTGAGCATGAGCTCTAGGCCCAGAGGTCAGATACACACACAAAAATTATTTTTAATTGATTTCGAAGAATGAGTGCACAAGTCAAAGGCCAAGTTTAGCTTCACAGTCAATACTGAATATTTTCACAGCTTAAAATCTTTGTACCAAGCATACTAAACTCATTACTAAAGTAATGGTTAAGAGGTTCTTAGAATTTGCATGTTGAATTTGTTCATGCTGTCAGTAGAAAGTGTAATTAATATAAGAAGTTGGTAACAACTAAGCAAATAAATTCAACTTATAGACTAAAGATAGAGCCAGTGTTAATAAGTATTAACATTGGTTCAAAAACAAGGTTTGTAGTCCTCATTGTACAATTCAGCAACATTTAGATCACATTTTCACTTTATAAAATGGTACATTATGAAACAATAATATTTGAGATGGAGAAGGAAACACAAAAGGAAGTTTGGTTTATTACCTGCAGTGTTACAGCTTATTTTTCATGAACATAAGCAAACATATATACCATAATATATTTTCAAATCATTACTATTTCCTTCCTACCTTCCTTCCTTCCTTCCTTTGTTCCTTCTATCCTTCCTCCCTCCCTCCCTCCTCTCACTTTCCATCTTTCTTTCTTTCTTTCTTTCTTCCTTCTCTCTCTCTTTCCTTCTCTCCTTTTCTTTCTTTTTAGGGCCTCATGCTCTCAGTTTGTTTGCTCTCCTAGTGCTCTTCTACTTTAGCCATATCTCCGAGCCAGAATTATGTTGCTCATTATGAAGATTAAGTCTCTCAGACTTTCCTGTCCAGGCTGGCTTCAAACCTTGATCTACCAGGTCTCATCCTAGAGTAGCTAGAAATACAGATATTAGCTATCAGCACCTGGGTTTAATGTTATACAACTCTTGTTCTTGGATCTATAAAGCACTAAGATAACTGAATTAGAGATGGAGATTCATAAACACATGGTGGATTTCACCACCTCAGCTCAGCAGGGTATTTGTTATAAAAATCTACAGCCCAACAGCTTGTGACTCTCATAGGATTCCTCCACCCTTCTTCACATTTTACTCTTTTTTCAACCATGTGGAAAGACCCTAAAAGAACAGGTTTTCCCCAGGCAACTCAGAGTTCAGACACTGAAATGAGAACACAGCAGAGTCAATGCTCAGTTCTGTTGCCATGAGCCTGGGACACAGCCGGATGATTGAGATCAGAAGGCAAGAATTCGGCCCATTATCCTAGAACTTGCAGCTTCAAACCAGGAGGAACAAAGTCATGTCTTGCCCACAAGGAGAGTCCAGACTGCTTAAGCCTAAACCCACTCCAGACTCTGGCCTGGCTGTCAGGCACTCTATCTGGAAAAGAAGTACATATCATCAACATGGTCACTGCTCCAAAGAAAGAACATTCTATCACACCCACTGTTTCTTCCAGGCTTTATAGTATCTATGTACCTCTACGTAAGTGATTACAGTAGCTTTGTCTCAGTTTGCAACTTCCTTCTTGCCTACTATTGTATCCAGTTTCTAAGCCAGCCCTTCTTCACACTCAAGCCTTCATAGATTAAATGAAGCCACTAAAGAACTAGATATAGATGTTAGAGCCAGTGATTTCTTTTTGAAAAAAAAATTATACTGTTTTATTATAATTATTATCTTTAAGTAGTTGTGCAGAGGAGACGACACCCAACAAAGCAGTTCATGGATACAATGCATCTTAATCAATGTTCCCTTTTTTGTCATTCTTCCCCCATCCCCCCCAACCCCGCATCTTCCCTCCTTCTGAGTACCAGTTCTGTGGTGTTTTTCTGTGGTGTTTATTTTGGTGGACTGTGAGTTAGCTATTCTAGTGAATTACACTGAGTTCTTCCCCCCCTGGATCTACCATATTTCAATCAATATGCGTCTGGACACTTATATACCACCCAAAGCATCTAATTATCTATTTGTAAATGAATTCTAGGTTCCACATATAAGAGAAAACATGCATGTGATGTCTTAGGCATAGTAGCTTCAACCTTGGGGCCTTCAGTTGCTTGACCTGAGTGATGCTAGTAAGGATGCTGAAGGATTCCCCGTCCGAGGCCCAGGACAGAGGGCCCCCAAACAACGCAGCACCAACTTTCCAGCCTAGACATCGGATTAGCTCTCTTGTAAATGTACCATCCCGTCCTAAGGCCATGCTCTGTTGTGTGCACTGGAGGACGCATGCACACTCCACCCCAGGACATGAAAAAATAAAAATCAAAAAACACCTCACCAAATGCTTATCATTGGTAGTTCTTAACGGTTCATAGACTTAACAACCTCATATTTACTCACTCATTTTTAATGATATCCTATCTTTGCAGACATGAAAACATAAAAAAGAGTGATTTTTAAGTTTCAAAAGTGCAACAGAACTTCCGCATCCTTCAGGGGTGTGAAATTGTGCCTGTGTTATAGTTATTGATCATTGATCATTAAAAAGTCATTTGAGGTTATAGCCATAGTTGAGTTTGATCCCAGGTATAGGAACCACACCCATACATGGTAAAAGAAGATACGTGGATTACACTTATTTACAAATAAATATTAAGCTGTTCTTTCCATTTTTTCAATCACTGGTTATGAGCTGCATGTAGCAATGCATTTGAATGAAAGCATTTCTCTTACTTTTCTTTTTTCTCTTTTCTTTTATAGTTTCTAAAGTAGAAGAAAAAAAAACTCTCAGAGTATAACAGATTTCTAGACCCATACTTGAGGATTGTGAATCTAAATGGCATAATTCCTTAGACAAGTGCTACTCAAGTGCTTCTTTCTTCCCAAGAAAGCACCTTCTATGTTCTATTTTAATAAGTGAAAATGTCATTTCCAAATATTTATAGTATGGACCAACCAATCTTCAATGTCTATAATACTAAATAAAGAGGACATTTACAATGAATGCTAATTGATGGTGGCTGAGATTACTACAATAAATATTTTAAGATAAGAGGTAAATCATAAAATGATAGAACTAAAAGCAAGATAATGAGGGACAGAAGCAGCCTTATAAGGCTGCATACTGTAGAACTCCATTGAATTCATACTGGAAAAGGGAGAATTCTAAGGAGGTAGAACAGATTTATAGATTGGCAGTTACAGAGGTCAGGAGTTGGAAGAAATGGTAACTAAACAGAATACTAAGAATTTTTGTGGTGATGAAATCATTATGTATTCTCTTATGCTAGTAGTTATATTATGTGTGTTTAAGCACATAGAAGAGTATAGTTTAAAAGGCATTTTTCTACCCTGATAATTCAACAATAAGAAGATTGGGTCTTACACATGAAGAAATGCTTGACATCTCCGGTCATAAAAGAAATTAAATCAAAACAACTTTGAGATTCCACCTCACTCCAATTAGAATGGCCATGATAAAGAAATCTAATAACAACAGATGCAGGTGGGGATGTGGCCAGGAGGAGTCACTACTACAGTGTTAATGGGAGTTCAGCCACTCTAGAAAGCAGCATGATAATTCCTCAAAAAACTAAACATAGACTCCCCTATGACCACTCCTTGGCATTTACGCAAGTGTTCAGAAACAAGGGCATAATAAAGATGCTAGCACAACAATGTTCATTGCAGCACTATTTACCATAGCAAAGATATGGAACCAACCCAGATGCCTCTCAGTAGATGATTGGATCAAGAATATGTGGTATTTATATACAATGGAATTCTATGCTGCCATCGGAAAGAATGACATCGCCCCATTCATGAGGAAATGGAAAGATTTGGAAAAAATCATATTAAGTGAAGTAAGCCAGAACCAAAGGAATACAGGCTCCATGGTTTCCCTCATTTGTCATAATTAGTACGCATGTAGGACTCTCCTAGCTTAAAAGCTGTGCACACAAGGTCATATAGGATGATACTAAATGAAACAAACTTTAGGATGTGAAAATGAGAGGTTTATCTTTGTGATTGTTGTTCTTAATGTATTATGTTATTTCTTTTCTCTTTTTTTCCCCTTATGGTTAATCTCATGTGGTTACTGTATCTGACTTTGTTGCCTGGTATATTGTATATATGTTTATTTGTTTATTTGAAATAGAGAAGGGAAGGTGGGGGGGAGGGAAATGGGGACAAAAAATGAGAAGAGGTATCAATGTATGAAATGTAATACACCCACTACTTGATGATGTAACTGTAACCCCTCTATACATTACCCTGACAATAAAATAAAATAAAACAATAAGAAGACGATGTTCCTTAGGCACTCCTCAAACTTCTATTCCCCTGCCACAGTCTTCTGAGTGGGAGAATTACAAGCATGATTAGTTCACCTTGTTCAACAAAATTTTAATAGATTAAAATTATAGAATAGTTTCCTCTAGTGTGAGGAATGTGATAAGAATTGCTACTTTTCCCTTTCCTATTAAATATAGTGTTAGCATTCTGAGCCAGCCCAATAGGCAAGAGAAAGAAATATAAAGGACTGAAGTGTAGAAGGCAGAAGTCAAATTACCCCTATTTGTAGGTTATAAGATCACATACTTTGATACCCTTTATGTAGGGGTATGGGAATTAATGCACCATCTATCTGGCAAATATCATGTAACCCTTCTATTAATTACAATAAAAAATACATAAAAAAGATCACATACTTAAAAGACTCTGAAAGACTCTAATACCTCCCTCAAGCTTCAATGTGTCAGGATATCAAATTTTATAATAATTTTTATATTAATTTTTAAAACAGTAGTTCTTTCACATGCCAATATGGAACTGGCTGAGAAAATAAATCAGGAAAAAATTTCATTCACAATATCTTTTTAAAAAATGTGAATACCCTGCAGTGATCTTAACTAAAAAAGAGAAAAAAGTCCTCTAAAATGAAAACTATAAATCTTTTAGAAAAGAAATTAAAGACAACAGAAAATCAAAACACCTCCCATGTCCATGTATTAATATCAGAATTAATACCAAGAATATAGCATACTATCAAAAGCAATCTATAGATTCAATAAAGTCCCATCAAAATCTTAATTTTATTTTCTATAGAAATAGAAAAACATAGTCCTAAAATTCATATGAAAACATAAAAGACCCTGACTAGCAAAAAGAAATCTTAAGTAAGATGAGGAACACTAGAGGTATCACAATTTCTGGAGATTATACTAAAGAACCATAGTTATAACAGTATCACAGTACTGCATGGAAACAAACACACACACACACACACGCGCGCGCACACACACACACACATATATGAAATAAGTCCCATTGGCTGTAGCTGCCTGATTATTCACAAAGAGGTCAATATAAGAGAAAAGTTACCCTTTTCAGCATGTAGTATTAGCAAAACTGGCTCTTCCAAAACACTAAAACTAGATACCCTATTTCTCATCCTGTGCCAAAAAATTCAAAATACATCAATAATCACAAGACTTGAAACTTTGACATCACACAAGAAAACATAGAAAAAAACACTTGAAGATATAGACATAGTCAATTATTTCCTAAATAGGACCAAAAATTACTCAGGAAATAGTGAACAAAGATTAAAAAATGGGATGACATCAAATTACAAAGCTTCAGCCCAATTGTTTCCATATTTCAAAGGAAATAATTACCAGAATGAAGAGACAATTCACAGAATGAAAGAAAAATTTTACCAGTATGCACAGGATAAAGGATTAGCATGAAGAATGTATAAAAAGCTCAAAAAGCTATACACCAAAGGAACAAATAGTCCAATTAATACAAATGAGCAAATGAATTGACCAAGTAAGTGTATACAAATGTATAAAGAAACATTCATCATTCTCAGCTGTTAAGGAAGAATAAATGGAAACTACATTGAGATTCCATTTCATCCAAGTCTGAATAGCAATATTCAAGAAAATAAACAACAGATGCTGATACGGTTCTGGGGTATCATAAAGAACCATCACACACTCTTGGTAGTTATGTAGACTAGTGCAGCTAGTATGGAAGTCAGTATGGAGGTTCTGCAAAAAATTAAAATTACAACTACACCACAAGTACACTGTGCCATTTGGACATATGGCACATTAATCAACATATAAGAGAGTTATCTGCATAATCATGTTTAACACAACACTATTCACAATAGTCAAGCTGTGAAATCAGCATAGGTGTTCATTGGGCAGATTTTAAAATGTGATATACTTGGCCATAAAGCATAGGGAAATTGTGTCATTTGCAGGAAAATGCATGCAACTGAAAGTATCATGTTGAAGGCAGTAATCCAAGCTCAAAAAGGCTGTATCATGTTTTCACTCATATGTTGAATCTAGACTCAATAATAATGGAACATAAGTTTCTAGGAAAGGGGGAGAATCAGTAGTAAGGGGAAGAGATAAAGGGTACCAGAGCATGTATGTTTCTATACTTATATTCTTTTCACTCTACTACCTCCATATGCAACTTCTTCTCTCTTCATCAGCAAGCCAAAACAGAAGACTAAGGTAATATAACCGAGAGGGTGATTTGTTTAATGTATACTGTACCATCTCTAGAATGATTATAATGAACTACTTACGTTATTTATGTAAAATATGGAAAAAATAGAAACTAAATTTAAGGGGCTATTTGGAATTCTAGAACTATCCATATTGTTATCTAGATTGCTTGGAATGACTTTCTATTAAAAAGTAACTATGAGCTGGGCATGGTGGCTCACGCCTGTAATCCTAGCTACTCAGGAGGCTGAGGTCTGAGGATCATGGGTGAAGGCCAGCCTGGGCACTAAAGATCAGGGGACTCTTATCTCCAATTAACCACTAGAAAACTGGAAATAGTGCTGTAGCTCAAGGGGTAGGGCAGTAGCCTTGTGCTGAAGAGCTCAGGGGCAGTACGCTGGCCCAGAGTTCAAGCCCCATGAACAACAACAAAAAATATAACTATGATTAATGTTGAAAGTATTTAATAAAAGTTACTGAGTGTGGTAGTATACTTTTTTCTTTTATTTATTGTTGTTATACAGGTAATGTACAGAGGAGTTACAGTTACATCAATCAGTTAATGAATGCATCTCTTTTTTGAACCTTGACACCCCTTCCCTCATTTTTCCCCAGGTCTTCTCTCCTGTGCTCTCCCACAAGTTGTATTTGCAACATAGTATTTAGTGAGTATCACTCCTGCATTTGTTCTCCTTTTGTCCTACTGTATCTGTGTTTTCTCCTTATACTCCTCCAAATAGACGAACTTACAAACAAGACAAAGGGTAAAGAAAACAAAACCAGCAACAAAGGGGAAAAAATAAAACCTCTCGTTTCCATTTCTTGAGTTCATTTTGATAAGTATCATTTTATATGATCAGACAGACACAGTTATTAAGCCTCTGTGATCCTCTCCTAAGAATATCCTCCTTTGATCTCACTGCGTGAATGTCTAGAATCTTGTTTAATTTATTACATCTACTTGTATTTTGTTGTTGTTTATCATCCAATGTGTTTATGTGTGGATAGGCACATTCTAGTAATATAGGCACACTCTAGTAATAACTAGGGAGGGAAACCATGCAACCTATGTTATTTGTGTCTAGCTTACTTTGCTTAATGTAATTTTTCCACTCCTTGGCAGTGGAACATATCAATATTCCATTTCAATATAACACAAACAAGGCTATATTAAAGCTACCAGTTCAACCATGACATTGCAGCATTTGTTTCCCATGGACAAGATATGGAATGAATCCAGATAACCTTCAACGGATGATCCATTCTATGCTTCCATCACTACTACACTGTTGGTGGGAGTGCAGACTCGTTCAACCACTATGGAAAGCAGTATGACTAAACATAGAGCTCCCCATGACCCAGCAATTCCACTACTTGGCATTTACCCAATCATCCAGAAACAAAGGCATACTAAATCCACCAGCACAACAATGTTCACTGCAGCACTATTTACCATAGCAAAGATATGGAACCAACCCAGATGTCCCTCAGTTGATGAGTGGATCAACAAGATGTGGTATTTATACACAATGGAATTCTATGCTGCTGTCAGAAAGAATGACATTGCCCCATTTGTTAGGAAATGGAAAGACTTAGAAAAGATCATATTAAGTGAAGTAAGCCAGACTCAAAGGAATCTAGGCTCAATGGTTTCCCTCATTTGTCATAATCAGTAGAAACCTTGAAATCTCCTAGCAGAGATTTGCAATAGAGCAAAACCTTGATACAAAAGGCCATATAGTAGGGCACTAAATGAAAGGATCTCTAGGATATAGAAACCTAAGCCATATAAGAAATGATTGTTGTTCTTAAGGTACTATGTTATCTCTCATCTCTTTTGCTGTCCCTTGGTTATCTCATATTGTTACAGTATCTCACTTTGTTACCTGATATATTGGATATATTTGTATTTGGTTATTTGAAATTGGATAGGGAAGGGGGGAAAACAAGATGAGGGGTGGGGGTAGGGGGAAGGGAAGTGGGGACCAAGACATGAGAAAGGGTATCAATGCACCATCCATCTGGCAAATATCATGTAACCCTTCTATTAATTACAATAAAAATATATGAAAAAAAGGAATAATGGTATCATAAGGAAATAGTAACATACTTTTTTGGTAATATACAGTTAAAAATTGGATTTCCTTTATAAGTATATTGAATTCCTTTTTATGATACTAATTTCCATGGTGGTTTTATAATAGTTAGTAATTAATTTACCATAGTAATTATCACAATCATATCAGCTAATTAAAATGTTATGCTAAACACTTAGTAAAAATAGAGATTGTAAAAACAATCCATATCTAAGATATATGACATTGTAGAGAAATGTCAAGTGACAAAACAATATCCATACTTGCTGATCCATGTCTTCTCAGCCAGAGATTTGTACTGGACTGAAAACAAGTCATCGACTTACAAGACAGTCTTAAGCTCCAAACTCTTAAGATATTAGGACCTTCTATAAAAACTTGATATGTTCTTTATATCTGTCTCTAAAATACATTATTACTCTTTGTGGACCTACAATAAATCCACTGAATTAGTCTACTAAAACAAAAACAAGCTTAGGTGTTCTAGTTTGAATCTAAAATGTTTCCCCAAAGGCTCATGTACTAAAGGTTTGGTTGCCAGCTGATTGGCTTTGGGGAAATAGCTGTGTCCCCAGGACTTTATTTAATTAACAGATGAATCCTTTGATGAATCCAAACATGATGGCATCATTTTGGGAGGTAATGAGAGGATGGTCAGGATAAGGAGAAGGTCACTGAAGGATATGACTTGGAAACAGATCTTGTCCCTCGCTCCTTTGTGTGTTACTGTTTCCTGGCTCCAATGTGATGAACAGATTCCTCTACCACCCACTCCCACCACCATAATGTTCTGCTTTGCTTTAAGTGAAAAGCAATAGATCTTCTCAACCTTGGAGCCAAACTTCCGAAGCTGTGAGCTATAATAAATCTTTCATCCTTTAAATAGCTGTTTTCTTGGGTATTTGTCACATCAATGAAAGTCTAATAAATTAAGTACACAATACAAATTCAATCTGTGAATAAAAGAAGGGTCCAATGTGCAGTGAGGAATGTCAATGCGGTGACTGACAGTCTTTTAACAACCCAGCCTAATTCCTAATACAGTCTCACATTAGAGTCCTAGCAGAATAACAGGCATATCCATTTCCAGACATAAATTCATTTTTCTCATTTCCACTGTCCTAAACAAAATATCTGGTTTCAAAAAAAGATTCCAAGTTATAAGACCAGTTGCACCAGTCATCAACCCAACCACATTCAGATATGCCAGAGATGCTGAACTGTCAGACAGAGAATTTAAAATACATTGGAGTAATATGTTAAATCTCTAGCAAGAAAGGCAGTCAATGTCCAAGATCACATAACAGCCACAGAGGTGAAGCACAACTTTAGTGAGTTCCTCAGGAACTGTTACAAAGAATCCACAAAGCCAATAGCAATTACCCAAACAGTAAGAAAGGGAAAAATTCAAAGCCTCCTCAGTATGTACCCAAGAGAATAGAAAGATGTTTATACAAAAATCTGTACATAACCATATCTACTCATAATACAACCCGGGTGTCCTTCAATGAGTGAACAGGTACATTAAAAATAGTACAACTGAACCATCAAATACTATTTGTTATTTAAAAAGAATGACACGTGCTCATGAATCTCAAATACAAGTGGAACTTTTAGACTCCCAAAGCTAGACATTATATAATTTAATTTCAACTTTCTGTAGTCAATCAGCATTGAGACAGAAAGCAGATCTATAGGATTGACGTCTATAAGATGAAGCATGGAAGAGATTGTACAGATATATCCCATACAATATATTCTGTAATGTGCTTCTCACAGGAATGGGAACTTTATTGAAATTTCTTGTGTACAAAATAAGTGAACAAGGAAGCCAATACATTGCAAACCATCAAAATCAGAGTTCTCATATTAGAAAACATACATAAGTCCTTTGTTGGATTTAGACGAGACCAAAATTACAAACTCATGAATTTCCCGCTTTATCATCTCTATCTCTGTTCCCAGATGGATGGATGGATGGATAGACAGATTGATTGATAGATACACATGTACATACACATATATGCATATGCAAACACACTCTGTATAAATATATGATGTCTAACTCAATGTCTCCACAAGACTAGCTCAAAGCTACTTCCATAAAGCTGTCTAAATCAACTTCTGTGTACTTTCATTTTGTTTTATAGTTATTCTGTAACACCTTCAGATTTGAGTTGGATTTTTATACATCTCTTCGAGAACCTTCTAGATAGAAAATTCTTAAAGATCTTGTTTTTGTCATTCACAATACCCTTGATAGTATATGCACTGAGTAAATTTACTAATGGAATTGGAATACCACTTCTCTTTAAGTTAGACCCTGTGTTTGTGTGTGTGTGTCCTGGGACTTGAACTCTCTGCCTGGGAAGTATCCTAAGTTTTTTGCTCAATGCTAGTGTTCTACCATTTGAACTACCAGTCTACTTCCAGCTTTTTTTTTTTTTTTTTTGCCAGTCCTGGGCTTGAGCTCAGGGCCTGAGCACTGTCCTTGGACTTTCTCAAGGCTAGAGCTCTACCACTTGAGCCTCAGCACCACTTCCGGCTTTTTTTTCTATATATGTGGTACCAAGGAATTGAACCCGGGTCTTCATGCATGCTAGGTAAGCACTTTAACCACTAGGCCAAACTCCTGGCCCCTACTTCCAGCTTTTTGAGTGGCTAATTGGAAGTAAGAGACTTGTGGACTTTCCTCTCTGGGCTGGCTTTGAATGGCAATCTTCTGATGTCAGCTTTCTTTTTTTATTTTTGGCGGTGGTGGGACTTGAACTAAGGGCCTGGGTGATGTCCCTGAGCTCTTCAGCTCAAGGCTACCGCCCTACTCCTTCAGTCACAGCACCACTTCAGTTTTCTGGTGGTTAATTGGAGATAAGAATCTCACTGTCTTTGGTCTTTCCTGCGTGGGCTGGCTTTGAACTATGATCTTCACATCTCAGCCTCCTGCGTAGCTAGGATTATAGGTGCGAGCCGCCAGCACTGAGCAAGTGTGTTTCTTTCTTTCTTTTTTCCTTTTGTCAGTTTTGGGGCTAGAACTCTGGGCCTGGGCGCTGTCCCTGAGCTCTTCAGCTTGAGGCTAGTGATCGATCACTTGAGCCTGATGTCAGCTTCTTGAGTAGCTAGGATTACAGGCACGGGCCACTAGCACCTGGTAGCCCACGTGAAGTTCTCCGCTTAAGTAACAGTCAGTTCCTCAAAGAGTCTGTCATGATATGCTATCTTCCTAGGTTTTTCCTTCTTTGTATTTTCTATTATTTCACTTCATTTTAGTCATATTCCATATGCTAATTAACACATGAATCTTTGCTCATTTTATTCTATCTTTCTCTTAAAACCTCTAGGTATCAACAGGCACTAGTGACTTCAAACCTGTCCTCCGATCCAGGAGGCTGAGATCTGAAGATCCTAGTTCAAAGCCAGACTAGGAGGAAAGCCCACGAGACTCTTACCTTTTTTTTTTTGTTTGCCAGTCTTGGGGCTTGAAATGAGGGCCTTTGCACTGTCCTTGGGCTTTCCTCCAGGCTCTACCACTTGAGCCACTGCACTACTTGCAGCTTTTCTATGTATGTGGTATTGAGGAATCGAATCCAGGTCTTCATGTACACTAGGCAAGCACTCTACCACTAGGCCAAACTCCTGGCCAAGATTCATCTTCAGTGAACTATGAAAAAAGTTAGAAGTGGCACTGTGGCTTATGGGGTGTTAACCTTCAGTACAAAATCTCATAGAGACAATGCCCAGGCCCCGAGTTTCAAACCTCAGGCCCAGCACAAAAAACAAAGAAGAAAAAAACCCTGAAACAAAACAACAACAAAAACCTCATCAGATGTCAGGAATACTATTCAATTGGTCTACTACTATACCAGGATTGCAAAGTTTAATATCAGATGCAATCATTTGGGACTGATGGGTATCACAGGGCCTTTGGTATGGTGGTGATCTTGTGTGGCATTCCAAGAGAAAGACAAAATGAAGTTTGTTCAATCCATTTGACCACAGACCCTTTCTTCAAGATGGATACTATAAAATGCAGTCTTAGCTGGGCACTGGTGGCTCACGCCTATCATCCTATCTACTCAAGAGGCTGAGTCAGGATCACTGTTTGAAGGAAAGTCCATAAGACTCTTATCTCCAATTAACCAACTAAAAATCTACAAGTAAAGCTGTGGCTCAAGTGGTAGATTAGCCTTGAACACAAAAAGCTCAGGGACAGCACCCAGACCCTGAGTTCAAGCCCTAGAGCTGATACAATTATTTTGTTGGTTGTGGGACTTGAACTCAGGGCCTAGATGCTGTTCCTGAGCTCTTCAGATCAAGGCTACCATCCTATCACATGAGCCACAGTGACACTTTTGGTTTTCTGGTGATTAATTGAAGATAAGAGTCTTACTGACTTTTTAGTGCCTAGGCTGGCTTGGAACCCCAGTCCCTATATCTTAGTCTTCTGAGTAGTTAGGATTATAGGTGTGAGCCACTGCAACTGCTTCAATTTGTTTTTTTTTTAAAAAAAAAAAAAAACAGAAATAAATAATAAAATGCAGTGTAGAAAAGTGCTGAAGAAACACCCTAGAAGTTTTCAGTATGCTAAAACGATTGTTTTCAAGTTATAAGTGTTCAGATAGGTGAAGTGAAATTTAATGTGATACATATATATGTGTGTGTGTATAGATGTATATATATATATATACATAATATTTCACCTAGCATACAGGAGAAAGTAGATAGAGAAGTGAAATCATACAGAGATTTGATAGGATAAGTAAACCCAACACTCCTTTGCCTATTTTTGTCTTCTTCCTTTGGGCCCTTTCATGCTCTGGGGCTGAAATACTTCTCAGTCAAATGACTTCTTAGTAATGAGTCTCTCACTACGCAGCAACAGTAGGTATTGGAAAAGTGAAGCAAAATGAATGATTTATTACATTAAAACAAACAAGCAACCCCTTTTCTGACAGCAGAAAGTAACCTCAGGCTTCAGTGACTTTCTGTATCCAGCACTGATTATTGTCCTAAAAATGGTGAAACAACAATGGAAACAATGCATCCTTTTTGATTTGTTTTCCGTTTTGATTTGTTTTTCAAGGCTGGGGATCAACCCTAGGCCCTTACCTATGCAGACCTATACTAATCCCACAGTGCCTCCCTGGTTACAGCAGCTGTCACAATGGTGTCAGCAGTCACATGATCAACAGTGTCAAATGTGAATGCCACATTTCAGGGTCTTGTCTATCTTCTTCCTGCAGGACCATTAGACATTTCGGAACACACCTGGTACTTCTTTAGATTGAAATCTATTTTTTTTTATTATGAACTCCCTCTGTTTGGTTCTTGCTATTTTCATTTGCATTTTATTTATGATAGCACTTGTTTCATTCATATCATTGGGTGGGTTTTTTATATTCACTTCCTTGATGTGCAGGCAGGGCAATCCATCTAAGCCCAGCTGTAAACATTGTACTGTGGGCTCAACCAAAAAATCCCCTAACTCCCTAGACCTAATGGCATTTTCCTTAGCGTCTGCCTCCTTGCTCAGACCTTAAATTGCAGCTACTGTTCCAGCTCTAACACAAAGCCTCCAAGCCCTGTGAGCCTCCTTCCAGATACATAGTAGGAGCACAGATAACAGGTAACTGAATGAAAACACCAAGACCAGAGAGAAAGAATGTGCTGAGATTGAGTGAGACCTTAAAGAAGCAACACTTACATTGTAGTCTTTGATTCCACACTGTAAAGGAGCATAAAAGTATGTACAATCTTGAAATATACAAACACAGGATATAGTTATTGTGAAATCATTTTTGAAGTAGAAAACATGTACTTAAAGGTATTAGTAGTATTCTCAAGACATAATAAGCAAGGAATCATCTAAAGAAATTGCCATAAATACAATACTGTCCAGCCAACTGAAAAGTTGTTGGAAAGACGTAATTATGACTTTGCAAGAAAATATTTAACATTTCTGAGCAAGTGAAAATAACACATTTGCAGATATTACTGAATTGACAGGACATTTAGAAATAACCATAGTTCATTGATATGAACTTGATAAGATGTGATTCAATATTGCCTAGTAGGAAGCCATAAAACTATATTCCAGACTCATCCAGTCCCAACTTACTCTAGAATTACTAGGGAATAAAAAAGTAATGACTTAGAGAACTTTTCCATTACTTGGGAAATTGGTTAGAAAATTTCAAAGTAAATTGGGTAAAATGCTAATAAATTCAACACTTTTCATATAAATGAAAAGTTATAAGTAGAATGAAGAAACTTTAAAAGATCTGAAACAACCTTCGGAATAAATTATGTCTAAAATATCTCATTTACTTTGATTATCACTATATCAAAATATGGTGACAAAACTATATGGATAACTAAGAAAAAACTTAATATTAACAGAATATAATATTTATGAAAAATAGTATAGAAACAAAATTTGTGAAACTTTGTGAAAAGATGATTAAGGAATGATAGCAGCCTATATATAAGATTCAGATCTTTTACAAGGAAAGAAGTAACATCCAATATAAACATGTAGTAAAGGGCTAGGAGTTTGGCCGAGTCGTAGAGTGTTTGCCTAGTACGCACAAAGACCAGGTTTGATTCCTCAGTACCACATACACAGAAACAGCAGAAATGGTGTTGGGGCTAAAGTGGTAGTGCTCTAGCCTTGAGAAAGCCCAAGGTCAGAGATTAGGCCCTGAGTTCAAGCACCAGGAATAGTTTTTAAAAAATCCTGATTCAAATAGGGAAAGAGGAAGTGAAACTTTCCTTCTTTGAAGACAACATGATTCTGTATTTAAAGAATCCTATAGACTCTACACCCAAGTTACTTGAGCAGATTTGAAACTTGGCAAGGTAGCAAGGTATAAAATGAACCCTCAAAAATGAACTGCTTTCCCGTATGCCAACAACGAAAGGCGCTAGGCAGTAATCAGGAAAGCAACTCCTTTTGCAATAGCCTGAAAGAAAATAAAGTACTTAGGAATTAACTTAACTAAGAATGTAAAGGGCCTTTATGATGAAAACTTTAAAAACCTGAAAAAGGAAATTAAAGCAGAACTGAGGAAGTGGGAAAACCTCCCATACTCCAATCCTACCAAGGGCTATCTACAAATTCAATGTAATACCTATCAATATCCCAATGTCATTTTTAAAGATATAGAAGAGGCAATCCAAAATTTTATATGGAATAATAAAAGACCACATATAGCAAAAGCAATTCTTAGCAGAAAAAACAGCACTGGAAGAATATCAATACCAAACTTTAGACTCCATTACAGAGCTATTGTAACCAAAACAGCTTGATACTGGCACAAGAACAGCCTGAGGACCAATGGAATAGAAGTAAAGACCTAGAAATCAATCCACAGACCTATGGCCACCTAATCTTTGATAAGGGAGCCAAAAAATAGCATGGAAGAAAGACAGCCTCTTCAACAAGTGGTGCCGGCAGAACTGCTTAAACATCTGCAGAAAACTAAAGTTGGGTCCATGTCACCCTGCATCAGAATTAAGTCCAGATGGATCAAATTCCTCGAGGTAAATGCAGATAACACTGAAAACTCTACAAGAAGGAATAGGAGATACACTTAGGTCTCCGTGGCATAGGTCGAAACTTTCTTAATTAAGACCCAGAAACAGAACAAATTAAAGAAAGTTTGGACAAATGGGACTGCATTAAATTGCAGAGCTTCTGTATGGCAAAGGCTTGCAAGTTAAATAGAAGGCCCATAGACTGGAAGAAGATCTTCACTAACCATACAACAAACATAGGCCTCATATCTAAAATATATCAACAGCTAAAAAATTGAATCTCTCCAAAACTAATCTCCAAAGAAACAACCATCCCATTAAAAGATGGGCCAAAGACTTAAAGAGAGAAAGAGAGTCTTTTCTGAAGAAGAAAAGAAGACAAATGAAGGAATGCTCAACATCTCTGGCCACAAAAGAATGCAAATTGAAAGCCTCCCTTTGGCACCTGAGCAGACAGTGCTTCTTGGCAGAGCAGACCCACCGGCTCCACACAGAGCCACACAGAGCCACACAGTGCCTGTGCGAGCCCAGAGCCGACACCCAGCCATGGAGCGACCTGCCAGCTTCACCAGAAATCCCAGCAATTAGTGAGTATCTCCGTGGAGTCATTTCCGCTTCTGCTGGCAGAATGGCATTGGGAAGGAATCCCCTCCACAAGCCAAGAGCAGCACCATCTTTACTGCTGGCAAAGACCCTGCCAAACCAACTGGAGCCTGACAAGTGGAGCTGGCAGCACCATCATTCAAAAGGGCAAAGGTTTTCCCAGAGGCAGCTAGGACGTCCATCCCAGGCGCTAGCAGAAGTTCCTCCCCCTGAGCGGGCCCGCACTCCTGGTAAACAAAGCTGCTCCAGGCTCCACTGGTTTATTTTTTTCTGCCCAGTCAAGGAAACTGATCAGAAAAACCACAAAGCCGAATCACAAGAGAAAAAGACTTTTGGAAGTATTTGGATCCCAAATTTAGTGAAGACGCAAGTTTCCTATCCCGTTCCCCCACCCAAAGAACAAACTGCAGAAATACCCTCCTGACAAAGGTTACTGTAACCCCCGTCTATATTTTCCAGGCAATAAAATAAAATCTAGTAAGAAGAGGAATTACTTAGCATGTTATAAAAAGCTATAATTACAGTTTATGGAATGAAATTTCAAGCATTCTAATGCATTTTTTGTGGCATAATGAGGCTTTACATTTGAAATGATAAATAATATGACCTTTGGGATACTTCAGTGCTTATCTCTTTTTCAAATCAACATATTTAAAAATATAATCATGCTGACAAAGATAGACAACTATTCTTGAGGAAAAGCACCATAATTGATCATTTTATCCTTTTGTATACTTTGTTATTCTAACCGAATCTTAGGCAGTTCATTCAATCATTTGGAAGCAAACTAGAGAAAAAAAACAAAATGAAGACTTGGGGAAAAAGGCATGTCAGGAAGGCAAAGTGATTAGGGGGGAGTGGACTGTGTTTGTGGCTTGGATCAATTTCTTTGTGTTAAAGGTTTGTGTCTTAGTGGTTTGAGGGGAAATCACGCTTCCCTGGTCTGGAGGTTAGGGACTGAGAATGATATTCAGGACCAGCTCCAGCAAATCCTTTTCAAACCTCGTGTGAATCTTCTCTTCTGCATCTGCTTGCTCACAGGGAGAAAAACTCACTAATTAGAATTTTGTCTAAACCTTCCTAGAGGCTCCTAACGCATTGATTTACAGTAATTAGAATTATGTACCTACTTAAGATAAAGACAACTGTTGCTTACATGGGAAAGAATCAAGATTTTCTTTGCACTGACACGAATTACTTCCTCTGTCTTGAATTGCTTCTTTCCCTGTAAAAGATCTGAACTGATAGCCACAATTTTCGTGTGCATACATTCCATATCTCAGGCTAGATGTTTTCCCCTTTCCTCGAATTCAACAAACTCTAACCCACATTCACTTGATAAAGGAAAAAAAAATGCTAGATCCTTTGTTATGGACTAAGTCCTGTGCTGCTAGTTAAGTTAGAGATAAACTCATGATCTTGGAAACGATTCTACAGGGAAAAGATCCCAGGTTTTGTCTCCACCATTAGCCTTCTCCCCAGGAGACTGGGGAGAAGAATAGGAGACATACTAGTAGGGACCCTGAGAGAGTCAAAACACCAAGTTTTGAGACTCCTCCTAGCACAAGAAATCCATTTCTCCCTTCTTTTGTTTTCAAATAAAACCTGCTCAGCTTGCTTCAAACCCTTTCCTGCCCTTTCATTTCTTAAAAGGTAGAGAAACCAAATCTGAACCCTACATTATCATCCTGCTGGGAGATGGTATAAACTTTTTGGTGCAGTTCTTCAAGGCTCACCGTCTACCACTTGAGCCACAGCGCTACTTCATCAATGTTTTAAAGGTAGCATCTAATGCAACGTTTTCTTGACTTTGGGGACATGCCTTTGAAGAGGCTCATAGTCCTTTCCTGTGCCTCTTTAACTTGGAGATGTGAACAGTTTGCCTCACCATGCATTCTTCACCATGGTGAACTACCTTGCTACAGGCCCAAAAGAAAGAGAGCCAACTAACCATACACTAACACCTCCAAAACTGTGAGACAAAATGAAACTAAGTTGATTTCTCTCATATATTCATGATGAGGGAACATTAACACCCAAGCAATGACATACTCTGCCTAAAAGGCCAGTACCTTTTCAGCTCCAGAGATGGAGACTTGCACTTGGTATTGCAGATCTTCTGATATTTTAAAAGAAGTCAGACCTCCAAATTTTTAGATATATTTTATATATATCCGTGGTAACTACATTATTCCTGAGGGAAAAAGAGAAACACACCTGCATATCAAGACATACTAACTAAGCCATTTTGCACATTCTATCTATGAGAAGAAATTTAAATAACTGTGGCCGGGGTCCTGTGACTCACACCTATAATCATAGCTACTCAGGAAGCTGAGATTTGAGGATCCATGTTGTACAGTGAGAAAACAGAGAAGCCACATTTTGTCAGCTTGAATTTGGAGCTTTTTCTAGCACGCTGGTGGGCTGCAGATGGATTCCTGTCAAAAGATCTGCAGCCCAAAGAATACATTTAACACTGCTAGAAAACTGAGACATGAGAGCTGGAAAGGAAAGAAAGAGTAGAAACACAATACCAACATACCAGATCAAGTCCAATATATAGCTGAAGTGAGACTCCAGGTTGACCTGGAGTGCCAGGACATGGACACAAGAGGCCTGGCATACCTGTGTCTGAGCCTGTCTTGGCCTAAATAGGGTCCTGGTGTGGGGGGCAGGGTTACAGGAAACTTGAGAGTTCATGACCCAAGACTGACAGTGCCTTTTACCTATTGTCAAAGTCCCCACCCTTGCCTCTAGGAATTCAGGCACGCCCATTACCTGGGAGGTGGGACTTGCCTGCCTCCACCATGAAGAAAAAAATGGCACCAGTTAAACCCAATACCCTGGCATCCACTACATGGCCAAGATGGCGCTGGTTAGATTCAGCCTCCCAACTAAAATAGTTTGAAGCCAGACTGGACAGGCAAAGTCCTTGAAACTTATCTGTTTACTATTAAAAAGCTGGACGTGGGCATGTAGGTTAAGGAGCAGACACCAGTCTTGGGCAGAAAAGCTCAGGATAGCACCAAGACCCTGAGTTCAAGTCCCAGTACCAACTGCCTTCCTCCTATATTAAACAAACAAACAAATGCAGTTTAAAGTGGAGAAAAAAATCTCAAGGAAGATGTAACTAAAGTGCTATGGAAAAATGTCATGTAGACTTAGGCCCCTCGCAACTAAGTCTTACTACATTTTTGCATTATACACAGCAAATAAAAATCCTGAACAAATGTTCCAAAGAATAAGGAGCAAACAAAGTTATGTATACTTCTACTGTAGCTGGTACAGCAAAAGAACAGGCACAATGTCCATAATGAAGCAACTATCCTTGTAGTCTCCAAGGACAAAGTGCTATCATCTACTCTTCTCTGGGGTCTCTTGTCAGCCCGAGCCACACAGATGTAGTCTCTTTCTCCTCTCAGTTCCATCTCGAGCAAATATCCTGAGCTTGTAAGCAGCAGTAGTAATCAAAGTAAGTTGAGAAGAACAAGCCTCCAATATTAAATGGATTTTGGTTAGATCAGTTTGTGGGGTGTATGGCAGAAGGCTTCAGCACAGATCCCAACCTCCCTCAGAGATGCCTTGAATTCCCACCACCCTATAAACTCAGTGATTTTTTGGCAGTTCCTGACTGACAGAACCTCAGTCAGAAGCAGCTCTTGGAACCAGTGGGAATTGTGATTGCTTTCTTCCTGAGCCAGTGCCATCCTCTAAGTCCCATCTATACGTGTAGAAAGCCATTCCAGGAAAGTTTCACAGAGCTAAGACGAAGCATGCGCAATATCCACTTGGCTGCTTCCAGGCATCTACAGCTTTTTCCAGAATAATTCATGTTCTCATCATAATGAAATTGTTCCAAAGCACATTGCAACTAGATGAATTCCATCGTAGCTAAACCTGAGGTTTCTTCACCAAGTTATTTACTTATTAACATCTCAGCCCTTTTCTCTAGCATGCCGCTCTATTTCCCACTGACTTGAGTTTGGGTAGGAGAGGATGTCTGCGTTTTAGCATCTCAGCCTCAGCTTTGGTAGAAAGTATTAGTATTTTCTTCTAGCCTTAGTTAGGTTAATAAATCCTGTTGTGCTAGTTACTTGAATTGCACCACACAACCCTTTTATCTGCTGCTTTGCATTAAAAAATTGCTAATTACATAATTGAAATTCTTTTCCCTAATTTGCACAATTAGCTTTTGATGAATTCATCTTTTGCCAATTGCCCTACACAGGCCTTCTTTCCCTTCTGTTTCTCGAAAATAACTACTCACCTTTTTCATCTTCCTGACAAAACTCCAATCTTGGATGAATCCAGCTTTCTGCTTGTCTTGCCTCTACCCTATTTAGTACTTAGAGAAAAATAATCATTAAACCTAGCATTAGCTTGTTTGTTCTCTTTCAGGCTTCTGCTTTTTCCTTCACAAACATATTAGAAATTTTCAGACAGGAGCTAATGGAAATCAATGCCAGGTCTCCTGCTAATTTTAGGCTCTTTCTACATCTTCTCAGGCTCTGTTGAGAGCTCGTATTCTCCCAGCCTCTGGCCTTCTCTGTCCCCTGACCATTGCTTGGATGTCGTTGAGCACTTTTGGTTTTGCATTCTCATTTCCTCTTTTGAGCAATTCTTACACATTGTTCTTTGAGTGTGTTGGGTGTATGGTGCCTGTACTGAGGCTTGAACTCAAGAACTTGCACTCTCCCTTGGCTTTTTCAGCTCAAGGTTAGCACTGTGCCACTTGATCCACTACTCTGCTTTGGCTTTTTGCTGGTTAATTGGAGATCACGAACTTAGGGACTTTTCTACCTGGGCTGGCTTCCAACTGCTAGCCTCAAATCTCAGCCTCCTAAGCTAGGATTACAGGCATGAGCGCAGTACATTGTTCTTCCAGTGTCCCCGCTTTCCTCTTCACTTCCAGTGCTCTGTATCAATGTGATTCAGTTAATTATTGAGGATTAATTTACCTTTTTGAAGCAATTGGCTTTTCAAATAATTTCATTTTTATGTTTATAGAAGACATTAGTGGCTCCTGCCCAAATCCTAGTTTCTCAGGGGGCTGAGATCTGAGGATTGCAATTTAAAACCAACCCAGTCATGAAAACCCATAAGACTGTTATCTCCAATTAACCTCCAAAAAGTGAGAAGTGGAGCTGTGGCTCAAGTGGTAGAGTGCTAACCTTGAGCACTGATGGGAATCTGCTTTGTTCTCATAATTCCCCATCTTTTTATGTATCCAAAAAGGCCCTATATGAAGGACCTGCCTCTCCCTTTGGCCCATTCTTTCTATGTATCCAAAGATGTAATATGAGGGATTGACTCCCCACACACACTGATTTCCTAGGTGCATATAGATACCAGGCAGGCTGTAAATGCAGACTTTCTGACTCCAGCAAGACCATATATTTAAGTCCAACTGTAAACCTTCTATCGTGGGCCCAACAAAGAAGCCCTCACCTCCCTTGACCTAGAGGCGTTTGCATTAACCTCTACTTCCTTGCTCAGACCCCATAAAACCCAGCTCCTTCCTCAGCTCAGACACACAGTCTCCAGGCCCTAGGGAAGACTGTGTCACTCACTGCTGCTCTATTTTCAATAAATAGTCCTCACCTGTGGAAGATTGAGTTCAGCTGGTTTCCTTCCTTTCGCCTCCATTTTCCTGACAGGCTTTGAAGCTCATGTACACATTCTTGTCCCTGAGTTCAAGCCCCCAAACTGTCTCTTTTTCTCTTTCACTATCACTCAATCTCTCTGCTCTCTATTTCATACACACATACGTGACACACACACACACATTAACTCAAAGAAATTCATGATAAAGTACAAAAACAAACACGTTTATTATTATTAAATATGAAGTGTTTTCACTATTATTATATTGTAAATATTGTTTATTGTTGTGTCAAGTAGTACACTAAGACCATATTTTCTATCTGAAATTTAGAACCATCCAAAAAGCAAGATTAAATTGATCTCTGCTTTTTGGTCTTTTTTTATACTCCCTAAATTTTAAACTTTAGACAACATTACAATTTCACCATTTTAAATGAATGACTTTCTTAAATACTATACTTTGCTTACAATTTCTAATCACTCTAATTTTGTTGAGCAGATTATTAGCCTTATCTACCTCCATGCCATTTCAAGAACTTTCATCTAACTGGCAGACCTCAGTCTGAACATCCTTACCTTTAGTTTTCTGTAGACTTCCTATCTTACAACTTTCCTTTCTTGCCCTTTCAGATTGAATTTTTTTTTGCCAGTCCTGGGCTTGAGCTCAGGGCCTGAGCCCTGTCCCTGGATTTTCTCAAGGCTAGAGCTCTGCCACTTGAGCCTCAGCATCACTTCTGGCTTTTTGCTATATAGGTGGTACCGAGGAATCTAACCCGGGTCTTTGTGCATGCTAGGCAAGCACTCTACCACTAGGCCAAACTCCTGGCCCCCCAGATTGAAATTTTTCTATGGGAATTCTGTTGTAAGAAAACAGAGAAGCCACATTTTGAGAGGTTGACTAGAGAGTCTTCACTAGAAGGGAGGCAACTGTCTCAAAGACCTACAATGACCATGAGACTAGGAGAGGAAAGGAAGAGCAGAAAAACAATACCAACAAACCCAGTCCACTCTAAGCTGAAGTGGTACACCATAATAACCAGAGGAGAGCCAGGATATATGAGGCATATTGTCATGATGCCTGAGCTGATTGTGGCCTAAATAAGGTCCTGGTCATGTCACTGGGAGCTTGAGGGTTCATGACCCAAGACAGGCAGATCCACTAACCTCTTGTCCAACCTCATCCGCCCCTGCCTCCAGGAATTCAGGAGCATCCATCACTTGGGGGTTGAAACTTCACCTTCCTCTATCATGGAGACAAGATATTGGAAGTTAACCCCAATTCCCTAGCATCCACTCCTGGCCAAGATGGTGGAGGTTAGATCCAGTATTCTTACTTTAAAACCACTGTCTCCTGGCTCTACCTGAAAGATTGATTTCTGCCTTACTCTCCAGGGTCAAGCAAAGTCTAAGGTCTCAGAGTCAGCTAGCTGATTTAGCCCCTAGCTGTTTACAAAAATCTGTTAAGTTTCTATTTCCCCAGTGCTGTCTGTATCATGTGACATACAAATTCCTGCCTCAGTTGCAACAGTCTCATTACTCTCTTTTTCAGAACCGAATCTCCCTCCAATTCCTGTAGCCCAAGTAACACCCTCACAACAACTTTTTCTTTTTTTTAAAAAGAAAGTCACTTATAATTAAGCTCCTGTTTCCATGTCCTGGAGGTTCATTAATTTGGCCTCATCCTATATGGCCTTATGTATCTAGGGTTTGAGCTATTGTAATCCTCTGCTAGGAGAGTTTTGGACATGTACTAATTATTACAGATGAGGGAAACCATCGAGACTATGTTCCTTTGGGTCTGGCTTACTTCACTAAATATGATTTTTTTCCAAGTCTTTCCATTTCCTCACAAATGTCGTTCTTTCTGACAGTAGCACAGAATTCCATTGTGTATAAATATCACATCTTGTTGATCCACTCATCAACTGATGGGCATCTGGGTTGGTTCCATATCTTCGGTATGGTAAATAGTGCTGCAATAAACTTTGTTGTGCTAGTGGATTTAGTGAACCCTTGTTTCTGGATGATTGGGTAAATGCCAAGTAGTGGAATTGCTGGGTCATAGGGGAGCTCTGTGTTTAGTCTTTTGAGTAATTGCCATGCTGCTTTCCATAGTGGTTGAATGAGTACACCACCTTTTTCTTAGAACTGACTACCTCCCCAAATTCCCATAGTCAATGTAATGTAACCAGTAACTACCCTTGTGACCCCCTCCATAACTGCTCCCTGTCCATTTCTGCTGCCTCCATTCCTGCTTGGAACAGCCCAACAGGTCTTCCCCCAATAAAGCCTTGGGCCTATATCAGTCACTCCCCCGCTCATTCCTTACACCAAACACTGGGTTCATGCTGATATGCTTGTGTGCAGGCAGGTCATTCTGATCTTGGCCCCCAGGAGACAATAGCTCCTCACCCCAGCTGGATCATCCCACTCTGGACCTGGCCTAAGATACTGCCCTGAACCCCAAAGAAATCGTAGCCCATTTATTTGCTGATTTCTTGTGAAGACCTATATAAACCTACCCCCAAATCCATTCCCTCTCACAACCTCCAAACCCATGAGAAAGTCTGTAACATACCTAGATTTTATTCTCTTTAGCTTTACTTTTACCAATTTTTTTGTCGGTTATGGGACCTGAACTCTGGGCATGGGCATTGACCCCGAGCTCTTCAGCTCAAGGCTACCACCTTGAGCCACAGTGCCACCTCCAGTTTTCTGGTGTTTATTTGGAGATAAGCATCTAACAGGACTATTTTTAGTGCCCAGGATGTTCTTGAACCATGAGCCTCCTGAGTTGCTAAGATTACAGTCGTGAGCCACCGCACCTTGGACTTACTTTTACCTTTGACTGTGCATTTGGCTGATTATAAACTATGCGAACAAGTCTTCCCTTGTTTGCTAGCTTCAGTGATGCTGATGCCAGGCTGATGATTTTGTTATCTTTGTAAATAACATAGTCTTCATTTTTGGTGAAGTTCTTTTTTAAATTCACTGTTTGAAACCTCAGGCTCCTTTGTGTAAGAAATGGCAGAGAGAAGACTTTCCAAAGTGAGACCACATGGTTTCCTGCTATTCCCCAACTCACGCGCGCACGCGCGCGCGCACACACACACACACACACACGGAGAGAAATGAGAAATTTGCCACATTGAATTCACTTTCTTTTTGGTAAAATCATCCAGTGCTAAAGATGTGGGAAGTGAAGACTGAGAGCCCTGGAGCTGGCAGAAGTAGCATTTATGAAAAGCACATTTTATTTATAAGAATATATTTATTTAGAAAAGAACAGGCCTAAGATAATATCCAGATATTTGCCTTTCGTTCTCTTGTATTTCTGTCCTTCTTTCCAAGGATTCAAATGAATAATATATTACCATTTGTGCTGATTACTCTGATATTTATTGTAGATTCTTTAATTTTTGTTCAATAGCTTCCTTCTTCCTTTCTTTCCCTTCCTTCCTTCCTTCCTTCCTTCCTTCCTTCCTTCCTTCCTTCCTTCCCTCCCTCCTTCTCCACCTCCTCTGTCTCTGTCTCTGTCTCTCTCTCTTTGTGTGCCTATAAATAATTCTTGAACTCAGGACCTGGGTACTATCCCTTAGCTTTTTCCTCTACCACTTGAGCTATCACTTCACATCTGGCCTTTTGGTGAGTAATTAGACTTGTATCTTACAGACTCTCCTGCCTGGGCTGGTTTCAAACTGTGATCCACAGAACTCAGCCTCCTGAGTAGATGAGATTAGACATCTGAGTCAACCAACGCTGCAGTATAATAGCTTTTGAAATTGTCTCACCCTTAAATTGTATATGTATATCTTGCCCATCTCCTAACTAGCAGATCTCTGGGAGATGAGGAATAAAGCAAGAAATATTCTTCAGCAAACTAGGCACTATAACCCCAAATTGCTGTGAGAATTTCCTATCCTAATCTGGGGAACATGGTCAAAAGTTCTGCATATTTCTTCACTCAGTCAGATTTCATAACTTCCTGTGATATCAGTTGCTATTTCTATACTGATTTGAATTTCCTTCCAGAATGAGGCCAAGCCAGTTTCTTACTTTTAAAATCAAGACTAGGTACTCAACTTTCCCAAAATAAGAATTGAATGAGAGGTCAGGATAAGTAAGTTTCTAAGGCCAAATTTTATTTTTAATACCTCACTACAGAAACCAATGTTCCAAGCAAGCTCACAGTTCCTAAGTAATCCACATACTTGGAAAGCAGAAAGAACTTCCTGACAAAGCAGTAAGTTTCATATCACTAAAGGTATTCCATAAGATGCTTGAAATCCATTCCTTAAGATTCCCATGGAATTTTTATGAACAAAATTGGATTTTTATGGTTCTAAAATATCTCTGTGAATTGTGAAGCTCAAGTGATTCTGTGCTTTATTTTGGTGGCAAGAAGGGAGACAGGAAAGAAATGAAGATATTTCACCTTACATAAATTTTAGCCTTCATTACTGGGGTTGCACCAAACTTCCTAAATTCGAATGTCTGCCTATTTCCACTAATAGTGTACCTTAGAGCATATGGAACTGTCTTAAGTCAAAGGCAGCAGAGGCACACCTGTAGCTTTTGGATGGAAGGGCAAGGACAAACAGATTTCTTTGAATTTTTATTCTAAATCTCAGGGAGTTTAAAACTAGACTTCACAAACCAGGTAGAGATCTCTCACACTTGTAATCCTAGCTACTCAGGAGACTGGGCTATAAGGATTGAGGTTTGAGGCTAGCCCAGATAGACATATCTGAAAGATTCTTATTTGGCCCAAGTGGAAGGATGCCAGACTTAAGCAGGAAAAAAAAACCCCAAGAGGTCCTGGCTTTATGCCACAGCACTGGCCCAAAACATACTCCATCATATGACAGTTTTATTAAAATTGTACTTGAAGTTATCAGACTAGTTACTGACAACTTGCTCAGCACTTTTAGGTAGATGTTTGTCTCTGGTTTCTCTCCCAGATCAAGAAACAAAGAATAGTTTGATTTTTTAAGGAAAATGTCAGAAACAAAAGCAAAACAAAACACCATGAGGCAGGTATTTGAAAGGTTGAGATGAGAAAGAGAAAAGAGAGAAAGGAGAAAGAGAAAGGAGTGAACAAATGAAGAAAAGAAGAGCGGGGAAAGGCAGTCAAGAATCCAATGTATTCCCTACAAAATTAACAAGAGTGAGGGAAGGGAGGGCTGGGGAAGTGTTGGGTGAGAATGCTTAAAGGGAAAACATTGATTAAGATGCAGTGTATTCATAAATTGCCTTGTTAAATGGCAACTCCTTTGTATAATTACCTAAAGAAAATAATGATAATAATAGTAATAATCATTTGACTTCAAAAAAGAAATAAAGAAATGCAGATCTGCTCATTGCATTCAGGCTTATTACCCGTAGTCTTTTCACAGCCCTGGAAATCTCATCCCTCTTGGCAAGGCTCACCTTCTCTTCGGGTCCCCACACCAGGGAACATCGCCTGATGCTATTTATATAGTCTCCTCTTAACTTGTCTGTGCCTCTCTGTTCACCTGACTTTGTAAACTGTTGACAATGACACATTTCAGGTGCATCATTTCAGAATCCTGTCTTAATTTAATCTGGATGTACCTCACTGAGCTAATAAAAATCCTTGTCCCTGCAAAAAGGTGTATTTATTCAATGTTGCACTTTTCTCTAACTTCTCGGTGTGTCTTTGGAGAAAAACCTCTACATGTTATATAATTTGTCAAGGACAATTTCAAAATGCATACCATCATCCATCTCACTGACATCCCTTCTGTGTAGTCAGTTTTGTCAATTGAAAGCCAACTCTCAGACCATAACACATCTGCTTCCACCTATTGTTTGGGGTGTGAAGACAAGAGTTTAGGGAGAATTCATCCTTGAAAAATTTCCTCTCTAATTAAGTCAACAGATGTTGTTTGAAGCCTGCACCTGTGGAACTTTCTCACTTCACTTTTCAAAAGGAAGAGAAATTCGGATCTGCTTTCATGATCATTGTTTCTTCGTTATTTTTTCTTTAAATTGTGTGCTGATACTGGAGTTTGACTTCAAAGTCTCAAGATTTTACTTCGATATTTTTGCTCATGCAGGTGCTTTATCATGTTAACTATACCTTCGTTTCTGGTTTTATGGTCGCTAACTGGAAATAAGTGTTTCGGGAACTTTCTGCCCAGGCTGGCTTCGAACCAAGATCTTCAGGTCTCAGACTCCCAAATAAGTAGAATGATAGGCATGAATCATCAGAGCCCAGCAGTTTCCTTTTCTCCTCCTCCTCCTCCTCCTCCTCCTCCTCCTCCTCCTCCTCTTCCTCCTCCTCCTCCTCTTCATCCACCTCCTCACCCTTCTCCTCTTCCTCCACACCCTTCTCCTCTTCCTCCACCTCCTTTTACTCCTTCTACTTCCCCTCCACCTTCTCCTTTTTCTTCTGCCTCTCTTCCCCTTCTTTATCAATATAGTATGTGAAACTTCATTTCCAATTAGCCAGCAAGAAGCTAGGTTAAAGGCATGGTTCAAAGCAGAGTGCACAAGCCATGAGTAGCAATCTGGAAAGAATTTTTAAATGGGTGACAGTGATCAAGATGCATCATACTTATAGACTGATATGTGGAATTGAAACCCCTTTGTATGACTACTTAAAGAAAAATTAAAAATACCATGATTTTTTCATGTATTTTTATTGTAATTAATAGAAGGGTTACATTATATTCACCAGATACGAGGTGCATTAATTCACATACATTGCTACCCTTTCTCATGTCTTGGTTCCCATTCCCCTCTCCCCCACCCCCACCCCTCATCTTGTTTTCTCCCCTTCCCTATCCAATTTCAAATAACCAAATACAAATATATCCAATATATCAGATGACAAAGTGAGATACTGTAACAATATGAGATAACCAAGGGGCAGCAAAAGAGATGAGAGATAACATAGTACATTAAGGACAACAATCACTCATTATATGGCTTTTGTTTCTATATCCTAGAGGTCCTTTCATTTAGCATCATACTATATGGCTGTATGTATCTAGGTTTTGCTCTATTGCACATCTCTATTATGAGAGCCCAAGATTTCTACTGATTGTGACAAATGAGGGAAACCATTGAGCCTAAGTTCCTTTGAGTCTGGCTTACTTCACTTAATATGATTTTTTCTAAGTCTTTCAATTTCCTAACAAATGGGGCGATGTCATTCTTTCTGACAGCAGCATAGAATTCCATTGTGTACAAATACCACATCTTGTTGATCCACTCATCAACTGAGAGACATCTGGGTTGGTTCCATATCTTTGCTATGGTAAATAGTGCTACAATGAACATCATTGTGCTAGTGGATTAAGTATGTCCTTGTTTCTGGACAATTGGGTAAATGCCAAGTAGTGGAATTGCACTCCCACCAACAGTGTAGTAGTGATCCCTCCAGGCCACATCCCCTCCAGCATCTGTTGTTATTAGTTTTCTTGATCCTGGCCATTCTAACTGGAGTGAGGTGGAATCTTAGAGTTGGTTTGATTTACATTTCTTTTATGACCAGAGATGTTGAGCATTTCTTCCTGTGTCTATAGGCCATTTTTGTTTATTCTTCAGAGAAGACTCTCTTTAAGTCTTTGGCCCATCTTTGAACAGGATGATTGTTTCTTTGGAGATTAGTTTTGGAGTGATTCAATTTTTTGAGCTGTTGATATATTTTAGATATGAGGCCTTTGTCTGTTGTATGGTTGGTGAAGATCTTCTCCCATTCTGTAGGCTTCCTAATTAATTTACTAGCTATGTCCTTTGTCATACAAAATCTCTGCAGTTTAAGGCAATCCCACTTATCTAGCCTTTCTCTGATTTGTTGTGATTCTTGGTCCTTATTACTGGTACAAGAACAGGCCTGAAGACCAATGGAATAGAACTGAGGACCCAGATATTAAACCACAGACCTGTGGCCACCTAATCTTTGACAAGGGAGCCAAAAAAAAGAGAATGGAAGAAAGACAGCCTCTTCAACAAGTGGTGCTGGCAGAACTGGTTAAGCACCTGCACTAGAATTAACTCCAAATAAATCAAAGACCTCGAGGTAAAAGCTGACACACTGAAAACTTTACAAGAAGGAACAGGACATACACTAGGCCTCCTTGGCACAAATAACACGATTTTTAAAAAGAAATCTGGCCTGGCCATGGTAGCTCACGCCTATAATATTAGCTAATCAGGAGGCTGAAATACGAGGATCCTGGTTCAAAGTCAGCCTTGGCAGAAAAGTCCCAGAACTTTTTGTTTCTAATTAACTACCACAAAGTGGAAGTGTGGCTCAAATGTTAAAGTCCTAGTGTTGAGTGAAAAAGTTAAGCAAAAACAGGAAGCCCTGAGTTCAACCCCAATACCAGATCAAAACAAAACAAAACCAACTTAAAAGTTCAACCAAGGACCAGGTAGCTTCCAGGCTGTCAAGAAGAGACAACCAAGATGGCATTCTTGAGAGACAGCCAAGAGAATCGTTGCTTCCTTCTGCAGTATGAGAAGACAGTATAAAAATGATACCCAGTGAGCCACCCAGGCTTTGTTCTCTTTTTCTGTTTCTGGCTCTCCTTGCCTATGAAAATGAATTAAATTCAATATTGTAAGTGAATTATTATTTTAACTGATTAAAATTTGGGATATAAGCAGGATAGATGTGGAAAGATAAGCAACATGAGAATACACAGATAAAAAGGGGGAAAGCTGCATGAAGAGAATATTTTCCTTTTTGTAGAAGAATAAATTAGGACAAAGTATTTCTTGTTAGTTTCTAATCAAAGTACTTCATTAGTATCTTGTGATTGCCAACATTTGTGATAGTTATAATTTGTGAGCAAATTATGTATCCTTTGTTAAGTATAACAAGTTCCAGTAAATTCCTAGATCAAAATTTATATAAAAAATCTGGAAGAATTTGATTTTTTAAACTCTATTTTCAAACCCTTCACGTACTTTGACAGTTTTAGTATCTCGATTAAATATTTTATGATGATCCTACTTAAGATACAAATATAAAAGCTAATTTATAGTGACATCTTTTTATGTAAAAGGTTCCCAACCTGAGTTATTGCCAAGTAGAAGCATGTCTGTGAATGCCACCATTTCTAAAGCAAAGAGACTTTCCAATTTTTCTCACTCCAGTCAAACATCTTCTGTTAAAGAATTTATATGAAAAATTGGCTCTTTAATTTTCTAAGACTGTAGTTTCCTATGATATCTCCCTTCATTTCATTCTTTAATTCAATTTAGTACCTGCTATGTTCTGTACCAAGCAATAAATTTGGAACACTATGTTCAGTTATAATTTATTTTAATATCTGAGCGTCTAAGGAAGTATAATGCCAACAATCTAGAGACCTAGTTCTCCTCAGACTTGATTTTTTTTTTGCCAGTCCTGGGCTTGAGCTCAGGGCCTGAGCACTGTCCTTGGACTTTCTCAAGGCTAGAGCTCTACCACTTGAACCTCAGCACCATTTCTGGCTTTTTCTGTGTATGTGGTACCAAGGAATTGAACCCAGGTCTTCGTGCATGCTAGGCAAGCACTCTACCACTAGGCCAAACTGCCGGCCAGAGTTGATTTTTTATTCTTACTTTCCATTTCCTACTTAAGAGGAAAGTAGTTCATCTGTTGCCATATTGTGCTGGATTCCCCCCCCCCCCCAGTTATCTAATTGCCCCTCACAATCCTGATACTGTCTTCTGCTAGATTTATTAAATGATATCATCCTAGAAAGGACTCTGGGAGAACTACAAACACCATACATAATACTCCCCCAGCTTATACCAAACACACACACACATATTACACAGATACATTGAACCTTATTTTTGGAGCTGGATGAAAGAGTTAAGTTACCTTTGAAGGCTTTTTCTGAGGTTACATAGAATTCTTTTTTTCATATTTTTTAGTGTAATTAATAGAAGGGTTACATTATATTCACCACATAGAGGGTGCATTACTTCACAAACATTGATACCCTTTCTCATATCTTGGTCCCCATTTCCCTCCCCCCCTCCCCTCATCTTGTTTTTCCCCCATCCTATTCTATTTCAAATAACCAAATAAGCATATATACAGTATATCAGATAACAAGGTGAAATACTGTAACAATATGAGATAGCCAAAGGACAGCAAAAGAGATGAGAGGTAACACAGTACATTAAAGACAACAATCACTCATTATATGGCTTTTGTTTCTATACGCTGAAGGTCCTTTCATTTAGTGTCATACTATATGGCCTTATGTATCTAGGTTTTGTTCTATTGTAAATCTCTGCTAGGAGAGTCCAAGGTTTCTACTGATTATGGCAAATGAGGGAAACCATTGAGCCTAAGTTCCTTTGAGTCTGGCTTACTTCACTTAATAGGATTTTTTTCTAAGTCTTTACATTTCCTTATAAATGGGGCAATGTTATTGTTTCTGATTGCAGCATAGAATTCCATTGTGTATAAATACCACATCTTGTTGTTCGACTCATCAACTGAGGGGCATCTGGGTTGGTTCCATATCTTTGCTATGGTAAATAGTGCTGCAATGAACATTGTGCTAGTGGATTTAGTATGTCCTTGTTTTGGAATGATTGGGTAAATGCCAAGGAGTGGAATTGCTGGGTCATAGGGGAGTTCTATGTTTAGTCTTTTGAGGAACTGCTATACTGCTTTCCATAGTGGTTGAATGAGTTTGCACTCCCACCTACAGTGTAGTAGTGTCCCATCCAGCATCTGTTGTTATTAGATTTCTTGATCAGGGCCATTTTAACTGGAGTGAGGTGGAAACTTAGAGTTGTTTTGATTTGCATTTCTTTTATGGCCAGAGATGTCGAGCATTTCTTCATGTGTCTATAGGCCATTCTTATTTCTTCTTCAGAGAAGACTCTCTTTAAGTGTTTGGACCATCTTTGAATGGGATGGTTGTTTCTTTGGAGATTAGTTTTGGAGTGATTCAATTTTTTGAGCTGTTGATATATTTTAGATATGAGGCCTTTGTCCGTTGTAGATCTTCTCCCACTCTGTGGGCTTCCTAATGAATTTACTAGCTATGTCCTTTGCCGTACAAAAGCTCTGCAGTTTAATGCAGTTCCATTTACCCAGCCTTTCTCTGATTTGTTGTGTTTCTTGGTCCTTATTAAGAAAGTTTCGACCTGTGCCAAGGAGACCTAGTGTATCTCCTATTCCTTCTTGTAAAGTTTTCAGTGTATCTGCTGCATAGAATTCTTTAACAATACTATTAATAAATGTATGGAATATATTGCAATATGATTTATAAATTCAGAAACTGCAGATAGTAATAGTGAATGTTGTTGGTGAGGCTTCAAAAGATTTTGATAAATAAATGGAATTCAAGTGTTAGAGGGGGTATAAATTATTCAATATTATATATGGCTAATAGTTTGCATTACAGGGGCATTAGAGTCGCTGCAAAATAGAAAAAGAAAAGAGTCGACATAATGGTATAAATGAAACAAAAAGATACAAGTACATGATATAAGCACACACAATTTTATAGGAGTGTGTTACACAAAGTGATACCAAAAGACACAGTGTAAAAGAAGAATATTTGGTGGGAGGGAATAAGAGCAAACAAGAAATGAAGTAAGTACAGAGAGAGACCAGATGATTATTGCATTGAGCCAAATATGTCATGGACTCAAATCTTAACTGCAGAACCCTAATGAGGAGGGGAAAAACACAAAGAAAAAAATCATTTTCATATTAATCTATTTATATCATATTAAAATATACTAGAAATGGATTATTCAAAAAGAGAAGGAAGAGATGATTACAGCAGAATTAATAGACTCAACTAAAAAAGAGGAAGTATATGCTAGCCACACATGTCAATGGAGAGAATGTGGTTGACCGTATAAACTCTGGGGCTTCCTTGTAGCTATGATAACAAGGAAAACGTAAATTGCAAGAGATCCATGGATTATTATCTACAATTAAAGCACCTGATAAATATTTGACAGAATACATTTTCCTGCTCAAAACCCCCCATAACTTTGTGTGAAAATAAGAGGAATAAAATTAAATCAATAATGACATCAGGACTAATTTTTACATCTCCCAAACCTACTATGTTTTGAAAAAGTCTTTTCATTGAACAGTTACATTTGCAGAAAAACTATGCACAAATAAAATACAATTAATAATATGAACTTAATTCTCCTTTATGACTTCAGTCCCTAAGTCTACGTCTTGCTCCACAAAGGACAAGTTTAAAGATATATTTAACACAGATACAGACACTTGATACAGTAACACACACACACACACACGCACACACTTAAATCCAAATAACAGAATGGTACACATATTTTATGACACTCTTTTATTCATTTAGCAAAATACATTAGAGGTGATGCATAACACTTTAAATTTTTTAATTAATTTAAAATCAAATAATTTATTTTTATTTAAAAACTTAACAACTTACCTTTTCCACTGATTTCTTTTTTTTTTTTTTCCTGGTTGTGGGGCTTGAACTCTGGGCCTTGTTGCTGTCTCTAAGCTCATTTTGCTCAAGGCTAGCTCTCTACCACTTGAGCTACAGCTTCACTTCCAGTTTTGTGGTGGTTAATTGGAAATAAGAATCTCACAGGTTTAGAGGCCCAAAGGAACATAGGCTCAATACTCTCCCTCATTTGTAATAATTAGTACATATCTAGGGCTCTCCTGGCAGAGGATTACAATAGCTCAAAACCTAGGTACATAAGGTCATATAGGATGAGACAAGATGAAATTAACTCTAGGATATGGAAACAAGAGATTTATCTTGTGTGATTGATGTTCTTAATGTACCATGTTATTTCTCTTCTCCATTTTTTGTCCTTATGGTTAATTCCATATTGTTACTGTATCTGACTTTGTTATCTGGTATACTATATATAAGTTTATTTGTTATTTGAAATAGGGAAGGGAAGGTAGGAAGTCAAGATAATTGGGAGGGGTGGGAATAGGGACATGGGGACAAAAACAGGAGAAGGGTTATCAATGTGTAAGAAGTAATGCATCTACTACCTGATGAATGTAACTGTAACCCCTTCTATGTATTATCTGGACAATAAAATAAAAGGAAAAAAAAGAATTTCACAGGTTTTCCTGCCCAGGCTGGCTTCAAATCATGATCCTCAGACTTCATCTAACTGTGTAAGCTAGGACTACAGGTGTGAGCCACCAGCACCCCTGCTTGCACTGATATTTTTATTCCCAGTTGTCAGTATTCATGTGAATAGGAACATTCTCACAGGCATAGTTAGGCACATCTTTAATCCTAGCTACTGAGTTGGATGATCTCTAGTTCAAGGCTAGACTTATTCAAGGCCAATCTGGGCAACTTAGCAGAACCCTGTATCAAAATAAAATAAACAATGGCTTGGATGTGGCTAAGGGAAAGAGCAGGTGTGTAGTCCTGTAAGCCTCAGTACTGAAAAAAGAAATCCTCTGTAAGGTTGTTTGGTTTGTTTGTTGTTTTGTTTTGTTTTGGTGCTTATCTGTGAGAGCATATATAGAAGAAATTCTTCCTAAGTGGGCTTACTAGGTCAAAGAAGATGCATCTTCAAAATCCTTATCAATTACTATATTCCATTATCAAAGAAAAAACACCATTTATATTGTCACAAGTAAGTGAAAATGTCTATGTCAAATGATACTTTAGTGCTTTATATAATTTACAACAGTCTTGTAATTGCCTTGGGATGAAGAAAGATTATTATTCTTAGTTTAAAATTGAGATGAGCAGCAGCCTGGAACCTGGCCTGGTGGTAGAATGCTTGCCTTCTATGCAGGAAGGCCCAGGTTCGATTCCTCAGTACCACATACATAGAAAAAAGCCAGAAGTGGTGCTGTGGCTCAACTGATAGAGTTCTAGCCTTGAGAAAGCCCAAGGAGAGTGCTCAGGCCCTGAATTCAAGCCCCAGGACTGGCAAAAAAAATTGAGATGGGCAGAATATCAGCTTTGTGTGAAAAAGCCAAACAAGAACTCAATGCCCTGAATTAAAGCTCTAGTACTGACTCATAAAAAATTTAAAAATAAATAAATAGGAAGGGAGAATGCAGTCATAATATTCAATTCATATCCTATAACATTAAGAAAATTGGGAGCACAGTTAAGTTGCCAAAGGATGGGGCAGAATGATAAATAGAATGACATTGATGAACATACATTGTATTCTAAATGGATTGTTGAATGGTAATTTGTTTGTACAACTACTCAGATAATTAAAATACAATTAGAGTAAAAAGGTAAAATAAGCAAAGTAGTAAAATAAAATAGAGTTAATAGTGGCATGGGAAATTGAGCAAATTGATAGAAATTACAAGGAATTAAAAGACCAAACTGAGCTGGATTCAGCAGTCTATGTGCTTATGCAATATGCTATGTGGCTTCTTAAGTTTCAATCTCAATTCTTTCATTTAAAGCCCAATGACTTGGCAAGTTATTTGCTTCATATGTATTATTTAGTTATGTGTAAAAAGGGATAAATTTTAGAGATATATTTTAAAGTAATACTAGGAGAATAAAATTAGATAGTGTAAGGAAAATCTCATGCATGAGGAATTAAGGAAATTTAAAAATCTCTTCTCTCCCTTTAGAGACAGACTGAATCACAAGGAAGAATAAATTATTTCTGTGACAAATCCTTTCCAGGGGCCAGGAAGTTGAAAGAGCAACTGTGACCTATTTTTATTTTCATGCTAATGCTAACACACTAAGCCATAAGAAATTAGATGCTCTAATGCAACACATTGCCCCCTTCCCTTTTCTTTCTGAAGGCTTCAAATCTGATTGGTTTGCCCTTGGCCTAACTCCTTCACACAGTGCGTTTAACAGTATTTCAAGCAGCTAGAAACCTAACAGCTGCCTGTTAGATGAACTGCATGGAACTGGCTCTCCCCACTTAGTAATCTTTTCAGAAGATTTCTCAGAGTCTTCTTTTCCATCATCAAGTCTTTGGCTAAGCAAGCAAGGGCAAAGCTGATATTATTTTTTCTTGACTTGTCTCAGTTATGTAGGGGATTGAATGTATTATTACATCGCCACACATGGTTACACTGTACTCCAATCAATTCCATCTCTTATATCACACTCTTTGCACCCTTCTAAGAATTGATATCTGGAACAGGTTTCCTTGCTGTTTTCCTGGTAGCAAATAATCTGTTTGGACAGGATTCAATCTTCTTTATCCTCCCTCAATCCCAAACCCTTCTACTAGTCCCCACGCAACTGCAGAGTGTTCCTTTTCCCTCCCATCCAGCCAAGACACATCAGAGCCAAGGAAGTAAGAGCCATAGTTGTGTTTTTGAATGTTCACTATCTCAGAGAAAATGTTGCTCCGCTGCCTGAATCCTGAGGGACAAAATATTTGCATAATCCATTGTTAAATCTTGTATCCTTTAATGTGATAAAGCACTTGAGTCCAGGGCTATTGAACAGCTCTGCTTTTGGGAGTGTGCCTTGCAGTCAGGCAATCCCAAACAAGATTCTTGCTTCCCACAAGAACAATCTGGAATCTTGTTTGATCTGCACTTTGATATGTACAATTGCTGGAGTGGAGGCTGAGTATAGGTAGATTCCCTGTGCTGCTGTGATCATTGGGACTTTATTAAACTGATTTCTTAATACTCAACCTTCCATGCTTGCTTCTCCTCTAGGGACTTCAGATGGAACTGCTAACCATCCTTTTTTTTTTTTTTTTGCTAGTTGCAGGGCTTGAACTCAGGGTCTGAGCACTGTCCTTGGGCTTTTCTCAAGGTTATCACTCTGCCACTTGAGCCACTTCACCACTTCCAGCTTTTTCTATGTATGTGGTATGGAGGAATCGAACCTAGGTCTTCATGCATGCTAGGCAAGCACTCTACCACTAGGCTAAACTCCAGGCCCCCATCCTTTTTTTTTTTTTTGCCAGTACTGAGGCTTGAATTAAACCTGGGTCTTTGTGTATGCTAGGTAAGCACTTTACCACTAGGCCAAACTCCTAGCCCTAACCATCTATTCTGAGACCACTGCAGGATTTGCTCTTTAAGATCCACAGTCTAAACCACAGCCAGGTGTGTTCACTTGAGAGCACACACGATTCTCCCTATGTGACTCACTGAAGTAGCCTGTCTTTTTCCTGTCTGAATGGTGGTGCAATAGGCTCAAAGGCTCAAAATAAGAAGCAGGACTTTGAGACATGATCGAGCTGATATAAATGATATCAAAATGACTTTGAAAATTCTCAGCTATACCAAAACCATCAAGAAATCATTAAAAACAAAACAAAAAACAAACTTCTAGACTCTGATTTCACTTTCACCTTTATCGGATTCATTTCTTCTGTCCTGAGGGCCCTGAATATTTCTTCCCACCCATAGTACTCTTCACTCATTCCCTGCCCTGATGGGGTCAAAGCAGTCAAGGAAAGTGAGTGGCTCCGATACTCACCCATTCATTGTTTAATGAAAATATTTACTAATGACCAGGCACCATTCAAAATACATAAGTGAATAATTCCTTTTCTTTTCTCTTTCTTCCTTTCCCCTCCTTTTCTTTCCGTTTTCCTCTGATCCCCTTCCCTTTCCTTTCCTCTCCTCTCCCCTCATTTTTCTCTTTTGTCTTTTTTGCCAGTCACTGGTCTTGAACTCAGGGCCTGAGCACTGTCTTTGGGCTTTCTCAAGGCTAGAGCCCTACCACTTGATCCACAGCACCACTTCTAGCTTTTTCTATGTATGTGGTACCAAGGAATCGAACATGGGTCTTCGTGCATGTTAGGCAAGCACTCTTGCCTCTAGGCCAAACACCTGGCTCTCTTTGTCTTATTTTTAAACTTAGTGAGGATTTTAAAATACAAAGTCACAAAGTCATATAGAACCAATGAGTGATTTAGCATATAGTAGAATTCCATGCAATAAAATGTAGAAATGAGAAAAAATTATATTGTATATTGACAAAAAAGACAGATGTTCTATTCTTTCCATCTTCTATTATTGCACACTTACAGAAGTGTTTCAGAGATCTTTACAAAGGAAATCAGCCTAAATAGTTTACATTTGTCTGTTTTACTTTAAGATAAATAGAATTTTCTTTGCTATTTTATCTATTCTGGTAAGAATAGTTATGTCATGCTTCAGCATACCTGCTTTCACCTTCTCATATAACACAGCATATATACATACATACATGTAAAATGTGTATATATATACATAGATGTGGTGTATATATATGTGTATATATGTATATATGAAGAAAGATGAATATATAGATATAGAAAGACCTCAAATGCCCCAAATGGCCCTATCACATGTTCATGTACATGAGAACTAGAAGAAGAAATGGAGAGCTGACCATAGCTAAAGTCAAAGTTGCCCAGGGCTCATGTCCTCAGGTAGGCAGTGGCAGGTGGAATTGGGAGAATGAGAACCAACAGAGATTCTTGGAACACAGCAGGCTTGAAGACAGGGAAGGTGGGCTCTTCTGCAGGAGCTGAAAGTCAACCAATCCCTGGGGAATGTCATACATAAAACTTTAGAACCAAGAAAATAGAACCCACTAACATATTTGGACACAGAGGATCTGGGAGAGCCGCCTCTAGCTTGAGGCCTAGCCCATGGGCAGAGGTGGAACAATAGCTGTAGGAGGATTGTTTGCTTGATTCCCCAGAAACAGGCCCAAGAAAGAAGGTGAAAATTCTAATGCTGTTAAAATGCAGCAATGAGATCATAATTTCAGTCCTGGTAGAATTATGTGGAACTGCTCCACAGAATGCTGTAATGTGTTGTTAGGAAGCAGAGAGTTCAAGAGGAGGAACACAGGTTGAATGGAGAGAGGAAAGGCAGTGAAATATTTAATGGACATGTGAAAATAGAACAAAGTAACTTGAGGATACGAGTGGGGTTGGGAAAGATGAGGGAAAACCATGGATGGAAGGGTAACTGAATTGAATTATAAACTAATTAAATTGTGTTTGTTCAGCTAGTTAAAAATAATAAAAAAATTAAATACACAAAAACTAAAAGGACAAAACAAGAAAATAAATAAACAACAGACAAATGACATAATTAGGAATCCCTAAAAACTTTAGAATTAAATGATGAAGGGAAAAAAGAAAAAATGATTAAAAAGTGTGTGTATATATATATATGTGAAAAAAGAAATAAGTCAGATATATTAACAGCAAAATGACTAGAACTTGGCAGTAAAAATACCCCCCCAAACCTACTATTTAGAGTAAAATAATTCAAGAGATCAAAGAGACTAAAATAGGAATGAATGCTCAGTAGCGATCATACACACAGTATGTGTGTGGTATTTCTTTAAATATACTCCAAATTCATATCAGTGTAGATGTAAATTGTATGGGAATCTATGTACCGAAATACAGGCAGGTTAGACTGAAAAACATAGAATTGCCAACAGGAAAGAATAGGAAGAATCTCAAAGAATTATTTGAAAAGAGCTGTGAGTTTTCCAAAATTGAATAAATGTATGGGTCCTCAAATTGAAAGTGAACTATAAAAACCAAGAAAGAACTATAAAAATATATTCACACAGTGAATATATTTGCCACAGTGAAGCTGTAATACATCAAGAACTAAGAAATATTCCTGTCAGCTAACAGGGGAAAAGACAGACTACAACAACCAATAGTCACCAAACATAAAACCAAAAGTGATTCTCACCAGCAACAATAGATGCTGCAAAATATATTCTATTTACCTGGGACAACTATATGATAAAAATAAGGGACTGGAAAGGCATATTCAACTGACTATTGGTGCATATTTAAATCTTTTTGGGTTTGAGAGGAGGATTAAAATGATCAGTAAATTCAGGATTTTTCGTTGCTTTGTGGATGCATGTGGAGGTATGCATACGTTTGTGTATGCCCGTTCTAGGGCTTCAACTTAATGTGTTGAGCTTTGCATTACAAATAAGAGAAAACAACCTTTATAATATCTCATTGCACTAGACACAACAATAAAAAACCCAGAATACTCTTCAAGTACTTACTTAGGTGATGAGTAATCTTAATCTTAAATTGATTTAAGAGTTTTATATTTATCAGTAGCCTAAGTTCCGTTTATCACATTCACTTGAATAAAATAACACTAAACTCCCATAATGGAGGAGTTCACAAGGAAATCACATCATTTCCAGGAAAATGGATGGAAGTATAAATTATCATAAGAGAAATAAATTAGACTGAGAAAAATACCACATGTACTGTCTACACCTAGAAAGAAATGACAGGAATGTAAAAATATGGGGACTATTGTGGGGGATGGGAACCAATGAGAAAGGGGAAGGTGAAAAAGAATGTGAACAGAGAGTGAATATGACCAATGTATTTTATGCACGTGGAAAACGATTGAATAAAGAAATGTGCTAAATTGTTTAAAAGTGAAGTAAGGATATGAGAGTAATGGGGTGATTTAAATGAAATATATGTCTCTATATATGCATATAATGTAACAGTGAACCCCTTTATAAAGTTAATATATACTAGTAAGAAGAGAAGATAAAAATGCAAAAAGAATCTTAACACTGAATCAAAAATATGTATGCTTAAAATATGCATGCTAAAAAACAAATAGAATTGCCAACAGGAAAGAATAGAAAGAATCACAAAGAAGAATGACTTGAAAAGAGCTCTGAGTTTTCCAAAATTGAATAAATGCATGGGTCCTCAAATAGAAAGTAAACTGTAAAAATCAAGAAAGATAAAAGCTTAGATATTATACACCGAATCTTCGTGATAAATATTATATAATTGAAATGATACTCCTAAAATGGAAGAGTAGTGAAACATATAGAAATAAAATATAAAACTGACAGATTCTGAATCTTATGTTTTCAAATTTCATACATAATGCTTTTTTTTGCCAGTCCTGGGGCTTGAACTTAGAGTCTGGGCACTGTCCTTGAGCTTTCTCAAGGCTAATAAGCAAATTTTTTTATTGCCTATATTATCAAATATACTATTTCATATCTTTTAAAGTTATATTTCGTTGTAGATAGATAGTGTGTCATTTTGATTTCGTTACCCCAACATTTCCCTAAATTTTGCTGAAAATAACTTCCAGGAGGAGGAGAAAATTATTTGCCACTTTATTTCTGTCATTTGACTTTTTTTTAGAATTTTATCCAAATGACTATAGTTATTTTTCACACTCCAAAAGGCAACTACTTGCCACCTCGTTCCTAAAGTCCATCAGAATTTCTGCTCTATATAAATAAGAGATGAGGTCGTGCATGGGGTGGTATTTATCCTTCATTTTAGCAAATACTTCTATTGGGTTTTGTAATGTTGTGCTAGTGTGTTTTGCCATCATGAACATCATATCAAATCTTTCCTATTTTCCTTTTAGACTTCATTGCTTTTCACCCAGTGAAGTTTTGGTTTGGATATTAAAATTTTCTTACTTTCAAAAACTTCTTTGAAGCATTTTTTTTTTCTATAGCAGCTTAAGTCACTCCAGCGACCCTGCTGCTTTCAGTATTCCTCTAGCTTTGCATGAGGTAAACCGATACACCAACAGAAAAGCAAAACTAGCCGGGTGCGGGTGGCTCATGCCTGTAATCCTAGGTACTCAGGAGGCTAAGATTTGAGGATCATGGTTCAAAGCCAGCCCGGGCTCAAATTTCTATGAGACTCTTATCTCCATTCAACCACCAGAAAATTGGTAGTGGCATTGTGGCTCAAGCTGAAGAGTTCAGGGACAGGTCCAAGCCAAGAGTTCAATCCCACAACAGACCAAAAATTTTAAAAAAAGAAGAAAAGAAAAGTAAAACTATATTTCTTTGACCCTTACTCAGCTATGGGATGGACTTTATCACAAGCTCCATAAAGTATGGTCTCCTCAGATACTAACCACTTGGGAAAAGGACAGCTCTTGCAATGTTATGATAGCAAGTGATGGCTTTACCATGAAATGACTGACAAGTTCACGTGGTTACCAGCTAAAATAAATTGATTTGTTTTGTTGTTGCTGTTGTGCCTCTCTGTGTGTGTAATCAGCTAAGACTATTTTCAAGTCATTTCTGCTGTGATTCAGCCACCCTACTCCTACCCCCTCAACAGTAGATACCAAAGTGTCTAGAAGCAGCACCAAATTTGGAGAAATGCGCTTCTGTGGGTTGCAGACTATGTATAGGAAAGTCATTGTTAGCTTCCTTGCATGGGACATGCTTCCAAAAACGTATCTGCTCACAATCTTCCCAACACACTATACAGAGATGCATACAATGCCTAGTTCCAGAGACATGTGAGTTGTGATGGAGAGATGGTATATGAAACACCTAGAATCACTGGTGTCTCACAGAAAAATTATTCTAGTAATAATAAAGCTAAATCGACTGAGAGGCATTGGTTCATAAACTGAAATGTTGAATTGAAAACCTTTGTATAACTACTTAAAGATAATTTAAAATAAAAATTGTAAAAGCAATACAAAGCACTCTTCTATCCATATGTGCTCAATAATAAACCTGAACGCTTTCATGTTTGAAGGAGAGACATGGTAGCGATTTTTCCAAATCTGACAGCAGTTCCTCAGATTTTATGACACTACCAAAAATAGGAGCAAGAAGTTTCTGAGTGGTTGTACTTTATGAATTTTGATGAGTTATGAGTGAGGAAAGACTGAATACCTTTCTTTCACCTCTATAACATTGACACTTCCTAAAACACCTGATCAGGAAATTATTGACACACAGAGATCTACTTGGAATCCAAAGGGTGATAGTTTGAAGGCAACCCATGCAGAACGGTCCATTAGACTTTATCTACACAATAACCAACAAACACTATGGCTGGAGACATCAGCTTAGAAACCCCAACTGGGATTCTGAGCTCAAACCTCTGTTCTGCAAGGGGAAAAAAAAGGTATTTGATTTCCTGCTAATCCTAAGTGTAATTTTACATTATGTTCCTAGCTTTTTTCTGTTCCTAACTTCTACAATTAATTTTCTTGATCTTGATTATGGAAAGTATATTCATTACTTCAAACTCTAGAAAAACTGAGGGCCTTTGATGGCTACACAGCTCTACCAGCCTGGGTAGGCATTCTATTTGGAGTCAGGCATAATCATGGACAAAATTCAAATAGAGAATAAAAGATACTTCCTCCAACTCACCCCAGCTTGGGACTGTATTACCTGAAACATCTGAGCTTACAACAGAATAAAAATAATTAATCGTTCAGTGATGATGCTGGTTTGCATTTTGTCTGATTTTTCACTAGAAGAAAATTTGAAGGCTGCTCTGTCTCCTGGTAATTGACTGTATTTGCTATAGTGGCCACTAAATGGCCACCCAAAGGACAGCCATTTCTCTTTTTTCATGAATGAACTCAACCTTGATCATAAATTTCATAGGCATAGATAGGTTTTGATAACTCAGATCACATGGTTGCCATTTGGAGAAGAAATGAGTGCACTGTAAGAAAAACTCCTGAAGAAATAAAGTCAGGGAGGCAAACCACCAAGTGACTATAAATTGTCACGGAGCAGCTTGGCAATGTTCTGAAATGTAAACAACTAGTCACCTTTAATTGCACCTAATGAGAAAGAAATAATTTGAGTTAGAGACAAGGAGACTTAAATCAATGGCTGCCTTTCAAGAGAAGAGTTCTTCGAACATAGGTATTTTGTTTTAAGGCACACTGAGAATAGTCTGACTGGCTCGGAAGTATTTTTTTCTGGGTGGTTGCTGATGGCTCATGTCTGTAATCCTAATTACTCAGGAGGATGTGAGGCTCAAGGTTGAGACTAGCCCACCCACACAGGAAAGCTCATGGCATTCTTACCTCCAAAGAACCAATAGGATTAAAAAAAAAAAAGGAAGTGGAGGTGGGTGTGGCTCAAGTGGTAGAGTGCCAATCGTAAGCAGAAAAGCCAAGTTCTGACTTCAAGCCCTAGTACTGGTACCTGCATGTGCGCGCGCGCACGCACGCGCGCGCGCGCACGCACACACACACACACACACACACACACACACACACACAGAGAAATACACACAAATATTTCTCCAACCTGAGTCCCTGGCTCTGGCTCTGGCTCTGTGTCTCTGTCTGTCTGCCTGCCTTGTCTCTCTCTCTCATCTTTCCCTCATCATCTTAACAATGTGAAAGCTTTTTGGAATCATGACACAAAGCCTCTTGTGATATTCTACCACAGTTTTCTACTTTATCTAGAATGAGGCATTTGAATATCCTGTTGTGCTCTGGTACTGGGCATAAACTCAAGGCCTCAATCTAGCTTGTCTTTTTGCTCATAGCTGCTATGCTATCACTTGATGTGGGTTTATTTATTTTTCTTATTTACTGGTTTACTGGAGATGAGAATCTCACAGACTTTTCTGTCCATCTAACTTTAAACCATGATCCTCAGGTCTCAACCTCTTGAGTATCTGGGATTCCAGATGTGAGGCTGGTGCCGGCTTCCACACATTTGAGTTTGAAGAGGGTGTTGCTCTGAATGAAAAATGATTTAGAATTTCTCCTCCTTTATTTTGTTTTTTGGTTTTTTTTTGTTTGTTTTTTTCTGCCAGTCCTGGGCTTGAGCTCAGGGTGTGAGCACTGTCCTTGGACTTTCTCAAGGCTAGAGCTCTACCACTTGAGCCTCAGCACCACTTCTGGCTTTTTTCTATATACGTGGTACCAAGGAATCGAACCCGGGTCTTTGTGCATGCTAGGCAAGCACTCTACCACTAGGCCAAACTCCCGGCCCGAATTTCTCCTCCTTTAATCTGACCAATTTCCTTGAAAACTCTAAAGTAAAGTTGCTATACAAGTTTCAAATACAACTATTTCCTTCAGATGATCTACAGACTCTAACCAACCCTCAGGAAACGTTTTACAGTTGCTTTTACTTCAAGTTTCAATTTTGAAAAGTCAAAACAACAAGAAATCTTGAAAGCATAGAGCCATAAATCTTTCTGTATATTTCATTTGGATTCAATAGTTGCAAGCATTTCGTTATGTTTGTTCTTTGTTTCTTTTTCTCTTCTTACTTTTGTTTCCTGTTGAATCATTTGAAAATAGAATGCAAACCTGATGATTCTGCACTGAGTATTTTGGCCTGTGTCACCTAAAAACAAAAGTATGCTATTTCAAGGCCACAGTTGGGCACTAGTGGTTCACATCCACACTCCTAGCTACACAGAAGGCTGAAATCTGAGGATCATTGTTTTAAGCCAGCTCCACGAAAGCCTATGAGATTCTTTAATTCCAATCAATGACCCCAAAGCCAGAAGTACAGGTAACTCAAGTGGTTAAAGTATGGTCTTGAGCAGAAAAGTTAAGGGACAATGCCCAGGCTCTGAGTTCAAGCCCCAGTACTGGCAGCAACATAAAACCAAACCCAAAAACAAAAGACCAAAACATCTTCATCTTCGTCACCACAATATCACATTACCACTCACAAGTTTAACATTTGTAATCAAGTTTCTTCACTATCCTAATGTGATTCATGTTTTCTTTGTTTAGGTTTCAATCAAAACCCTCCACTCAGTACTGTATATATTTCCTGGATATTTCTCTCTCTCTCTCTCTCTCTCTCTCTCTCTCTCTCTCTCTCTCTCTCTCTCTCTCTCTCTTCATTTCCGGATTTCCGTGGTTGGTTTTTTTTTTGTTTTTTGTTTTTTTTTTGTAGATCATTGGAAATAACCATCTCACAGAATTGCCTGCCTGGGCTGGCTTTGAATTGTGATCCTCAGATCTCAGCCTCCTGAATAGCTAGGATTATAGGCATGAGCCACCATTGTTCCTGGATCTCTTTTAATCTGGCACACACACCCTATTGTTTTCAAAATATCCAGTTAGTTGTTTTAGCATGAACCAAGTTTTGTTTTTTCCTTTTCATGTATTTTTTGTTGTAATTAATAGAAGGATTACATTATATTCACCAGATAGAAGGTGCATTACTTCATAAACATTGATACCCTTTCTCATGTCTTGCTCCCTAGTCCCTTCCCCCCACCCCCTCCCCTCATCTTGTTTCCCCCCTTCCCTATCCTATTTCAAATAACCAGTTAAGCATATATCCAATATATCAGATAACAAGGTGAAATATTGCAACAATATGAGATAACCAAGGGACAGCAAAAGAGATGAGAGATAACACAGTACATTAAGGACAATAATCACTCATTATATGGCTTTTGTTTCAATATCCTGGAGGTCCTTCCATTTAGCATCATACTATATGGCCTTATGTATCTAGGTTTTGCTCTATTGCAAATCTCTGCTAGGAGAGCCCAAGGTTTCTACTGATTATGACAAATGAGGGAAACCATTGAGCCTATGTTCCTTTAAGTCTGGCTTACTTCACTTAATATGATTTTTTCTAAGTCTTTCCATTTCCTTACAAATGGGGCGATGTCATTCTTTCTGACAGCAGCATAGAATTCCATTGTGTGGACCAAGTTTTAATGAACCATTTTTATTATGATTCGAATGCCACATGAGTCCATTTTTCAGTGCTTTGCTGCATTGAGGGCAAAGCTAGTGCTGATTACTGAGTTATTGAGAGCAGTCCTTTGCACTGTGGTCTAGTACTTTAGTGGGAGACATATGAATATCCCTGGGCTATTTTCACTGAAGGGCTAAGTTTTGCTAAATGAATTATGTTGGTAGATAAAAGTGGAAATTTCTGTTTTTACGATCTCCACTCATTAGCTAGCACTCTTCTTCTCTAAGAAGTATTTTGCTTTGTACACTTCTTGTTTGGGAGATAACCTCATGGGAACTCACATATTGTTTTGTTCATGACGTTTTAATCCATTACTCATCTTACTCGTTTTGATGCCCAAATTTTCCTCATGGTCCCAAGTGACATTCCAGTGAAGACACATCCCAAGCTTATGACAAAATAAAAGTTCCAAATCTCACCTGACATTTTCCCCTTTCCTTCAAGGAGCATTAATTAATCCAGTACCTCATGGTAAAACCACCATGACCAGCAACGTCAGTGTAATTACTGCAAATCTCAAATCTCTTTTCAACAATGTAACCATTCCAGTATGACAATGTCATTATTATAATTAGCAACAAAACTAGCAATTAAATCCAAGCTTTATTTTTTAATTACTGATATGCAATGAGAGTCCTATGTTTAGAGTTTATTTAAAAGATTTTTCTATGAAATTATTAGCAATTGTATATAAACTAGTCTCACTTTTATTTACCCACAATTATAGGGTTAACTTTTCTCACATTTTTTTTGTTTTGTTTTTGGTTGGTTATGGAGCTTGAATTCTGGGCCTGTGTGCAAGTCCCTAAGCTCTTCATCTCAAGGCTAGCACTCTACCACTTTGAGCCACAGCACCACTTCCGGTTTTCTAGTGGTTAATTGGAGATAGGAGTCTCATAGCTTTCCTGCCAGGACTAGCCTCAAACCTCAATCCTTAGATCTCAGCCTCCTGAGTAGCCATTGGTGCCTGGCTTTCTATTTACTCTTCAAATACATATTATCTCATGCTTCCCTTTCTTAGATAAATGTATCTATATCTATATGTGATCATTCCCTTAGACTCTTATTTCCAATTAACCAGCAAAAAGCCAGAAATGATGCTGTGGCTCAAGTGCCAGATTTGAGCAAAAAATCTAAGGACAGTGTCTGAATCCCCAGTATTGTTGTATATATGCCTGCATGTGCATGCACACACACACACACACACACACACACACTCACAGGCACACTCACACTCACATGCACACTCACACACAATAGTCTCATGTCTCATAGACATTCCTTTTCAGACCGGACTGGCTTCAAATTTTAATCCTCATATCTCAGATTCCTGATTAGCTAAGATTCCAAGATCTTTCACACAGATATATAAATGTAACAAATACTTTTTTGGGGGGGTATCATTTGTTACTTGTTTTTTTAAATTTTATTCTTGGCTATTTAAATATTTATTCTTTAAATGTCTTTTAATTACTAATCCCTTCTTGTATTTGGAATTTGAGTCAGAATGAACTCACAGGCTAATTAAGACATTGATTCTCTATTAGTCTCCCTGCAGCTTAATACCAAACCTGAGATTTCTGTCCCAGTTGGAGTTTACTCTCATGTAGGGTATGCAGTATGGATGGCTGTCATTTCTTCCAACAAAATTTATTTACATTTGTCCATGTGATTTAAGATGCTATTATTATTACATTTTAGACTTGACCCAATTTCTACAATTCATTTTTTTAAACCAATCCTGTGGGCTTGAACTCAGGCCTGAGCACTGTCCTTGGGCTTTCTCAAGTCTAGAGTTCTACTACTTGAGCCACAGCACCACTTCTGGCTTTTTCTGTGTATGTTTACCAAGGAATCAAACACAGGTCTTCATGCATGCTAGGAAAGCACTCTACCACTAGGCCAAAATCCTGGCCCCTGATTTCTACAATACTTTTTCCATCCTTTTATTCATCTATTTTTCATGCATCAGTGCTACCTACATTAATTACAGAAGTTAGTATATGTTTAATAATTGGTAAAAATCATTACTCAGGCTTATAATCCTAGATACTCAGGAAGCTGAGACCTGAGGATCCTGGTTCAAAACCAACCTGGACAAGAAAGTCCATAAAACTCTTACCTCCAATTAACCAACAAAAAGCCAGACAAAGAGTGGTGTTTCAAGTCGTAGTGCACTTGAGTGAAAAAGCAATGGTGCAGTGTCGAGGCCTTGAGTTCAAGCCCCAGGACTGATAGAGACACAAAATCGCAGAATTTGATTATGTTCATCTTACTATAGATTTGGGTTGTCCAACAACCACTAACAAATACACCTGGCTTTATTTTTGTCCGTTCCTAAGCCCTACTTTGTATATATAAATGTATAGCCTGTCACTTTGAACTTTGAACACAAAATTACAGAGGGCAAAGTAGTCATCCTTCTTGGAACAGTGCTGAGAGAGAGAGGTAGTTGTATTTTATTTTCCATAGTGTACTGAGTGCAATCTGCTAGAACAATAGGCAAATATCCCCAGGCAGGAAAGCTGTTTTATTTGTGATAGTCCAAAAACTGTGTTTCTGTGGACTTAAATTTAAGATCCAATTTTCTTTTAAGGTAGAAATCAGAGGAACTTTCTTATATTACTTCAAAGAAGTCTTGAAGAAATTCATTTTGAATTATATGTACCAAATTTCTGTCTTCCTCTCCTGGGTTGACAAGGTGATCCAATAAAAGCTGGACAGATCCTGGGGATAGGAACTGGATGTGCTTTGCCAGAGAGTCTTAGGGCAAAACCAGGTCTCGACACTGATGGAGTAATGGAAAACTAAATACATCCGTATTACTATAATTTTAAGGTAGTGGGTTTAGCCTTTCTTAAATGTGTGTGATTGGAAATTATATGATGCAAGAAATCTTGAAAAAGTTTCCAGTTACTGGATGGCAGAAAATATATCTTTTATATGTTCTAGCCAAATGCATATAATGCAAGGTTCACATTACTATAGCCTCTAAGCTCAAGTCACAAATGAATGCAGTAGTTGTATGTATTTTTTTCTAATCACTGATTCCCCAAGATATTGATTTAGCATATTTTTGAGACATTCATACAGTAAGACTTAATACTTGGGAGTAACTTGGAACGTAACTTCTTCTCCATTGTTATACTTACAAAAGTGTTCCCTCCAGGCAAATGGGCTGACAAACAAAATTCTACATAATAGAAAAAAAGTCCTTGGATAAGAACATTTTCTTCAAAATTGTTTTGAATTTTCGATGGCCTGTTAAAACAATGTCAAGCACAGATGAAAGAAAGCCCAAGATTTTGAAAAAGAAAAATCTAAAAGAAGAACAGACTAAAGCAAAATAGTCCTGAGTGTGTGTGTGCGTGTGTGTGTGTGTGTGTGTACATGTGTGTGCCAGTACAATATTGAAGTCTTCAAAGGTTGGCATTTGTCACTTGTACCACACCTCCACTTCCTGCTACCTGCTTGTTGATGGGAGATAAGATTCTCACAGATGTATCTGCTGCTCATGTTGAACTAGCATCCTCTCAGATCTTAACCTTCTCAGAAGTTGGAATTATAGGCCTGAGCTTCTGGTACCTGGCCAAATTTTGTTATAACTGAAGCACAAAATTATTATTTGTGATTACTACTGTATTTGTATTGTTATATTAAAATCAATTTTCACTCCAAATTACTGTGGCAAAGGACTTGTGTGTGTTGCTTTCCTTTCTGTCTTGTACTTACTACATAATAGGGTCAATACATGACTTTTACATTTCTTTACATGATGTAATGGATTCCATGTTTGTTGATGATGGCTAGGTTTTTATTCTTTACGGGATAATAGAGTACCTTCAGGCAGTGACAGACAAACTAGTTCACGTGATATGAGAAAAGTAAAATCAACAGTGTAAGGTCATCAGAAATGATTTTCTATAATAGTTACAGATACTTAAGTGGTCAAAATTAATTAAAAGACAAGCTGGTAAGGTCAAGGAAAGACAAGAATGTAAACTGTTTTAAAAAGAATATCTTTGTGAAATAGCAGCAGTGCCAACTACTGATTTAGTGCACTTAGTCTGTAAAGCTAAGAACTACATGTTCAATAAGGTATTGATATTCCTTTCCAGTATCTAATAATAGTAATTAGCACATCTTTGAGAAACATTTAATACACAAACTCCTTGACATATGTATACATATATATACATATATATACATATTATACATATATATACATATATATGTATATATACATATATATATATATATATATATATATACATATCTTTTTTTTCCAGTCCTGGAGGCTGAACCAGGGCCTGAGCACTCTTTGGGCTTTTTTTTTTTTCCCCTCTGGGCTAGTGCTCTACCATTTGAGTAATACCACCACTTCTGGCACCAAGGAATCAAACCCAGGTCTCAGTGCATGCTAGGCAGGTACTCTGTCTACTAGGCCAAACTCCTTGATATTTTAACTAACCATTTGATATTTTGAGTCTGGTGACAGTGGCTCATTCCTGTAATCCTAATAACTTGGAGGCTGTCAGGTGATGAAAATGGTTCAAAGGCAGTCCAAATAGGAAAATCTAAGAGACTCTTATCTCCAACTAAAAGTCAAAAAGCCTGAAGTAAAGCTGTGGAGTAAAGCCTAGCTTGACAAAGCTAAGGGTAGTGCCCAGGCCCTGGGTTAAAGGCTTAGTACTGGCACAAAAATAAATAAGAAACAAATTATTACCTATTTATACCTTTTGGTGGGGTAAATCCGTATGTCAACACAAATATCTCCTGTGAATTTTCTACTTAGTAGATTTGGGCTCAATGTTATATTTAGCAATTTTGCCATATATTTGTAAAACTTTATATCATTATAAAAAGCTTACAGTGATATGTAGTATTCTATGAATTGGTTTCTTCCTTCTTTAATCTTCTGTTTGTGAGATACATGAATGTTAATGTTGTGAATGTAATTTTCACTGTGTGAGGGTATTGTGATTATAATTCTTTTTCTTAATTCTGTTTCTAAATCTTTGTTCTTATAAAGGATGATACTGTCAGTGTTTTTGTACATGTCCTTCTATATGTGATAGAGTTTTTCTATATAGTTTATATAGACTTACTGGTCAAGCTCTTCACTGATATTTGGAATTAAACTATTTCTTAATTTTTAAAAAATCTGATGTTTATTCACCTTTTAGTTTGAAATGCCCTGTAAGGTTTTATTTTTATATGTATTAGTTATATAATTTTGCCTTCTGTGGGTTTCTCATTCAATCAGTCAGTTAAACTTACATACCCAGGGTGTTTTGTTTAAAGTTTGTCAGTCCTTGGATTTGAACTCAGGGCTTCAGTGCTGTCCCTGAGCTTTTTTGGGGGGGGGGTGGGGGGCGTGGAGGTAGTCATGGAGCTTGAACTTGGCCTGGGCAGTGTTTCTGAGCTCTTCAACTACAGCCCTACCCCTGGGCCTGGGTGTTGTCCCTGAGCTCTTCAGCTCAAAGCTACCACCTTACCCTTGAGTCAAGCCCCACTTCCTGCTTTCTAGAGGTTAATTGGAGATAAGAGGCTCAGGTCCTTTTCTGCCCAGGCTGGCTTTGAACCTTGAGCCTCAGATCTCAGCCTCCTAAGTAGGTAGGATTACAGGTATGAGCCACTTCACCGGGCTCCCTGAGCTTTTTTGCTCAAGGCCAGTTCTCTGTTACTTTGAGCCACATTTCTACTTCCTTTTTTATTTTCATTTTTTGGACTTTCTTCCTTGTGCTGGTTTTGAACCAAGATTCTCAGATTGCAGCCTCCTGAGTAGTTAGGATTACAGGCATGAGACACCAAATTTCATTGACTCATTTATGTGAGTTGTAAATTCTATCAGTCACTTTCCCATTATTACAGTGAAGTATTGAGGCAGTTGAGTTATAAGAAGAAAAGATTTATTTAACTCATGATTTGGGAGGTTCAACGTCAGTCTATGGTCAAGCAATGCAATTTATTTGGGTTATAGTGAAGGAGCTGTATGGAAACACTATAGTAAGAGTATGTGTAAAAATAAATGGCTAGAGGAGACAGGGAGAGATAGGGAAAGAAAGAGAGAATGAGAAAGAGACAGACAGACAGACAGACAGACAGAGATAGACAGAGACAATCAGAGAGACAGAGAAACAGAAAGAGGACAGAGACAGAGACAGGGAGAGAGAAACAGAGAGAGATAGAGAGAGAGAGAGAGAGAGAGAGAGAGAGAGAGAGAGAGAGAGAGAGAGAGAGAGAGAGAGAGAGAGAGTCTCCAGTAACCCAAGAACTCCCTGTCAGGCCTCATGTTTTAACACTTCCTAATAGAGGAATTCTTGGAAAAGCCTTTACATGCTGACCTTTGGGGGACAGCCAGTATACAATCCAAGTAGCAATAGAATCTCTTCATTTGGATGAAATATTCAATGTCAAATCAATCTTTCCCTGGTTTGATTTGTGTCTTTTAAGCCTTAAGAGATCCTTTTTTATCTGGAAATCATTCTGACATTCTATCATTAATCATTATATCAATGATATCATCATATCAATATCTATAACATAGCTATATACCTATAATACATTATATGTGCAATTGTAGTAATTACATTGTATTATATCATCATATAAAATTCATTATAATACAATATTACAAAATTTTCAGATATTTTCAGTTGTAGCTTTTTTTTTTGGCCAGGCCTGGGGCTTGAACTCAGGGCCTAGGCACTGTTCTTGGGCATTCTCAAGGCTAGTGCTTTACTACTTGAGCCACAGCACCACTTCAGGCCTTTTTCTGTGTAAGTGGTACCAAGAAATCAAACCCAAGGTTTTGTGCATGCTAGGTAAGGACTCTATGACTAGGCTATACTCCAGACCCTTGGAGCTTATTTTTTTTAACTCATTTTTTATATATGGCATAAAATAGAGATCTGGTACCTGACTTATTTTCCTAAATTGTTTATTTCCTAAATCGCCAGTGCTTTTTTGTGAAGTTCATCATTCATCACTGATTTCCAATGGCAACTCCATATTAACATGTGAGTTAATTTCATATATTTTGTTCTCTTCTTTATCTGTACCATTTCCACATTACTCATTAACTTTAGTTTAATAAAAATTTTCCATATTGGAAAATACTTTCTCCTTCATTTTAGTTTTTCTTGGGCTTTTTATTCTTCCAGAAAAATGTTATAGTTGAACCAAAAAAAAATCATACATTGTGATGAAAGCTAACAAAGCTAGTTCAATATACACAAGTCAATTAATAAAGTTCAACACATCGACAGAGGCAGGGACAAGAATCACATGATCATCTCAATAGATGCAGAAAAAAATCCATTTGACAAGATTCAACACCTATTTATGATAAAAGCTCGGGAGAAGCTAGGAGTCCATGGAACATTCCTCAATTTAATAAAGGTTGCCTATGATAAACTTACAACCTGCATTATACTTAATAGGGAAACATTAAAATCATTTTCTTTAAAATTATGAAGGATTACAAGGATGCTCACTTTCTTCACATCTCTTCAACATAGTGCTGGAATTTCTAGCAAGTGCAAAAAGGAAAAGAGATCCTACTAGGAAAAGAAGTTAATCTATCCCTCTTTGCAGATGACATGATCCTGTATTTAAAGAACTCTATAGATTCCTCAATCCAAGTCACTTGAGTTGATTTGAAATTTTGGCAAAATAGCAGAGTCTAAAATCAGTCTACAGAAAGAGTCTTAGCAATTTTGCACCAATTTCTGGCTGTGAACCATTTGGGAAATGAATAAGCATGCTTCACCTGAGGTTCATGTTTCTCCTTACTAGGTACTCTAAGTTGTAGCTTCCTTTTCCTGCTAAGTCATATTTCATAAAATCCCATTTCAACTTTAAAAATAAATAAATAAAATAAAATCCGTGTACAAAAAGCTGTCTCCTTCCTGTATGCCAACTATGAGAATGATGCTGAAATCAGGAAGGCAATATCATTTGTAATAACCTCAAAGAATTTAAAATACTTAGGAATTAACAAATGATATGAAAGACTTCTATTGTGAAAAAATTTAAAACTCTGAAAAAAGAAATTGAAGCAGACTTAAGGAAATAGAAAAACATCCATGCTTCTGGTTGGAAAGAATTAACATAGTAAAAATGGCAATTCTGTCCAGAACAATATACAAATCCAACATAATACATATCAAAATCCCTACAACTTTCTTCAGAAAAGTAGAGGAATCAATCAAAAATTCATATGGAATAATAAAAGACACAGAACAGCAAAATCAGTCTTTAGCAGGAAGAACCGCACTGGTGAAACATCAACACCAAACTTCAAGCTTTTTTACAAAACAATAGTAGTACAAGCAGCCTGGTACTGCCATAAGAATGAGTCTGAGGACCAATGAAACAGAATAGAAACCAGAAATAAGCCCACAAACAGATAACCACCTAATATTTAATAAGGGAGCCAGAAACACACATTAGAAGAAAGACAGACTATTCAACAAATGATGCTGGCAAAATTGATTATCTATGTGCAGAAAACAAACTAGATATCTGTCTATCACCTTGCATTAGAATCAACTCTAAATGGATCCTTTGATCCATTGATCATTGATCCTTCAATGTAAGGCCAGATACTGTGAAAATATTACAGGATGGGTAGAGAAAACCCTAAGCCTTATAGGCACGGGGCAAAACATCCTAAACAGAGATCCAGGATCACAATAAATCAAAGAAAGTCTGGACAAATGGGATTGTATCAGGCTGAAGAGCTTCTGCTTAGCAAAGGACATAGCTAGCAAGATAAATAGAAAGCCCACGGAATAGGAGACAATCTTTTCTAGCTGTACATCAGACAAAGACTTCATATCTAAAATATACTGCGAGGTCAAAGATTTGAGCCCATCCCAACAAACTTCTTAAAAGTTTGAAGTAGGGCTGTGTAAGTGATAGAGAGCACACAATTAAAATTACTGTATGATCTGGAAATTCCACTTCTGGGTAGAATCCAGAGGAATTGACACCAGTATGTTGAAAGATTTGACAGGCACAGGTGGCTCACACCTGTAATCCTAGCTACTCAGGAGGCTGAGATCTGAGGATCCTGATTCAAAGCCAGCCCAGGCATGAAAGCCCATGAGACTCTTATCTCCAATAACCACCAGAAAAAAAAAAAACAGAAGTGGTGCTGTGTCTGAAAATGATAGAGGGGCCGGGAGTTTGGCCCATGCACCAAGACCCGGGTTCAATTCTTCGGTACCACATACATAGAAAAAAGCCAGAAATAGTGCTGAGGCTCCAGTGGTAGAGCTCTAGCCTTGAGAAAGTCCAAGGACAGTACTTAGGCCTGGAGCTCAAGCCCAGGACTGGCAATAATAAATAAAATAAAATAAAATAAAAATGATAGAGCACTAGCCTTTAGCTGAAGAGCTCAGGGACAACACCTAGGCCCCAGAGTTCTACCCCATGATTTAAAACAAAAATAAAACAAACCAAAACAAACAAACAAAGAAAAAAGAAAGATACCACATTCTGATTCTCATCAAGGTATATTATACACAATAGCCACCATAAGGAGACAACCTAAGTGTCCATTAATAAAGGAATAGTTTTTCAAAATATATATATCACCATATGTATATACACGTTTATATGCATAAACATGTATACACACATACATATAGATATGAATATATGAGTGGGAAAAAATCATCAAGGGTAAACAGTTGTTAACTTTTGTAAAGTCTTCTTAAGCCTTTCCCTATAGGCTCCAACATACTGCTTACCTTAGCAAGAAACATATACAGAGCTGAAGAGAAGCCAAAAGGACATATATAGCAGCAGGTAGCATTTTTTAATAACCCTGGAAAATTCTTCTGACAATAGTCAAATATAATCTACTGTCCAAAGGAAGCATTATCCCTGGGTTTTTATGGCCCCTTATAAAGAAGAGGAGGTGGATTTGCAATTGGTAATTGAGGAGCTGCTAAACAGGTGGTATTTTGCTATCACTGAAGAAACAATAAAACTTTATCAAGCTAATTTAACCCTTGTATAGTCAATAGTGATATTCAGTGGATGAGTATACTGAACTGATTCAAACAAATGTAAAATTGTCTTTGACTTCAGGGCCTAAGACTTACTGGGCTTTCTTGCTCTGCTGGTGTTGTATTACTTGAGCCACACCTCTTCCCGAATACTGTTGATTATTTTGGAAAGAGAGACTCATAGACTTTTCTGCCTGAAATGGCCTCAAACTTTGATTCTCTGGCTCTCATCCTCCTGAAGTAATGATTTCAGGCATGAACAACCAATATACAGGTCCAAAATTGTATTTTAGAATTATCTTACTATCATGTTTTAAATTTATCTTTATGTAGTTGTAGAAAGGGCACCATAATTTTCTTTGAAGAACAAAACTCAACTTATGAGAAAGCCCCTGCTAAAAACTATTGAATCAACTAAGTTATTCTTGCAATGTAATCTAAATTTCTTATCAAATCCCACAATACTGTATAAAACTTGGCTCTTTCTTTTCTCTCCAATGTCAGTACACAAGTCTTTTCTCTCATTATAACCAGCCCATGCTTACATCCTTCCTATTCCTGTAAGAAAGCCAAAGAATCTCAAAAGGAAAAGAAAGCCATTTCTAAACTACCTTGGAATCATTAGATATTTATATAAATTAATCTCAAGTTGACAGCATGGCTCAAGTGGGAAAACACCTGCGTAGCTAGCTGAGCCCTGAGTTCCAACTGAATAACACACACACACACACTCACATACCGACACACATTTCAACCCATTGATCATGCTGCACATTAAAAATGAATTTGAATTACAGAACTAAATGCATAAATTAAAACTATAAAACTTGAATAAATTGTCTTTTTTTTCTTTCTTTTTGTGCCAGTCCTGGGCTTGAGCTCAGGGCCTGAGCACTGTCCTTGGACTTTCTCAAGGCTAGAGCTCTACCACTTCAGCCTCAGCACCACTTCCGGCTTTTTTCTATATATGTGGTACCACGGAATCAAACCCAGGTCTTCGTGCAAGCATAATACAACTAGGCCAAACTCCCGGCCCTTGAATAAAATCTTTTGAAATTTCTTACCTAACAAACATTAAGCAAGATCTCTAAATAAAAAGTTCATAAAATATTTTTATCAAAAAAATATTTTTATCAAAATCAGCCATTCCCCCATTAGGAATACATGCTTAAGAGAAGCATAAAAGACAAGGCAAGTCACAAATAAAATTTTTTGCAGTTCAATAATGATAACCAACTTCATTAATAAAAAATAGAATAGAAACTTCACAAAATCAAGTGGCAAAGCATTAGGCATGAATCCAGCAAAAACAGAAGTTTTACAAAAGAAGATAAATATCAAATAGACACACAAAGAAATTCCAAATTCCAAACTGTTGAGATGGGCATAGAAGTCTTTATGGCTATAATCAGCTACTATGGAGAAGATCTGGGAATCAGAACTCGAAGCCAGAACAGACAGGAAAGTCTTATTTCCATTTACCCAGCACAAAGCCTGAAGGGGCAGTGGAGAGCCACCCTTGAATAAAAAACCTAAGAGGTGGTTTCAAGCCCCAGTAATGGCATCTAAAAAACCAACCAAACAAACAAACAAAAACCTGGACTTAACAGCAAAGCCCAGAGTTCAAATTCCATTACAGGCACAACAAACAAACAAACCAACGAAAAAGCAATAATAAATCACTGAGATGACCCAAAACACCACTACATTGTAAGAGAACAGGAGAACTTGCTTACATTTGGAATTTGGCCTGGGATTGACAGGTCACCGGAAACTGGGTGAGGCAGCTCACACCTAGAAAAATGGTTAATTGGTGTGACTCAAGGGTAGGGCAGTGGCCTTGAGCTGAAGAGCTCATGAACAGCACCCAGACCTAGAGTTCAAGCCCACAACTGGGAAACAAAAGAAAAAGAAAGGAAATTTATATAGGTTGATGTAGTTGTTCTATATCTTGAATAAGATTGATTTAAACTGTGTAGAGATACACACAGTCATTTCATGTGCACCTAAGCTAGGTGACTTCATAGAACATAAGTAATGCCTTAATAAAGACAAAAGTAACAACAATTATTTTTGTGTGTGAGTCAGTCCTTGGGTTTGAACTCAGGGTCTGGAACTGTCCCTAAGATTTTGTGCCCACGCTAGTGTTCTACCACCTGAGCCACAGCTCCACTTCCACTTTTTTAAGTGGTCACCTTCAAGGTAAGAGTCTCACAGACTTTTCTTTCCCATGCTGGTGTCAAACTGTGATCCTCAGATCTCAGCCTCCTGAGTAGCTCGGATTAGAGGCAGTCAGCACGACCATGTCTTAAACCAAGATCAACCTAAAATTTGAAAGGAGAAGGAGAAGAAATAAGGACATTGTGATTAAAAACTGTTGTGCCAAGATTGTCCCATGTTTTGGGAATGATCCCCTCCCCCCTTGCTCAGGGCTCATGTACTTGAACCTCAGGTGGCAACAGCTTGATGCTCAGTGGTTAGATACCTGAGCTCTGATTCGACCAGTGGTTTGAGTTACCAAATAGCCAATCAGGTGATTGTAACTATGGAATTCCCTTATAAAAGCTGTGTAAAATCCTTGCTCAGGGCCTTTCAGCGTTGCCAGCTACAGGTACGCAGAGGCCTGAGTCTAGACTCATAAATAAACGACCCTTGCTTTTTAGCTTTGACTGTGGCCTTCGGTGGTCTTTTAGGGGTTGTAGGAATTTGGATACAACAAAACAAAAGAGAAGTCAATGTTTCATCAACCACAAGGAGAATGAGAATGAGACAGAAAGAAAACTGCAGTCCACCTAACCGGTCGACCCATACTCCTTTCTTCTACACTGGGCCAAAAGATTTGCAGTCTTTGACTTCTGCATATTGCAAGGATTCTTTTCCTAGCAAAATAATCGGAGAGAAAAATTCAAGTATGGATAGTGGGGCTTTGCCAGCGAACAGGAAGCTCTATGGGCTTGCCAACCCCATAGAGAAATGTCCTGCAAAGAACCTCATCACACATTCTCTACAGCTCAGTTCTCACACACTTACACACTCAGTTCTCAGCCTGGACTCACCAATATTATGCATTTAGAGCAAGAGAAGCACACACTGAACCCCAAGATGCTGCATAATCAAATGGAACCTTTACAAGCTATGATTAGCACCTAATCAGAGATAAGAAAGATACTATATACAAAGAGTAGTTATTCCAGTATAAGCTAACCACTTGGCATGAAATCATTTTATTGGTTCAAACAACAAAATGTGTTGGGGCTATTATTACAGTTTTATATTGTGCTTGGTTCTATATTGTTAATTGTCAATTTCAATTTGCTAATTTAATGAATGACTTTAATTATTAGAAAACACCAAAGCTGCTCAAGTTCTTGACTAATTGTTTATGTGATGATCTTCCTATAACACGTGGCTCTCAGCTTGGTCTATTCCTTTCTCAAGTGAATATGGAAGCATTTGACCTAAAGGGCAGGCAGTTGGCTAGAGCCCTGGATTGGACACAAGGTATCCTCTGTAATCACAAGAGAGTTCTGTTTTTTGACTTTCAGATGTGTGGAGTGGCAGAGAAGTCATGATACCCAGTTTATCTGTGTCTAGCAGACTTTTCAATATGTAGGTCATACTTCAACAAAAAGGTTACCAAAACTAAATATATAAATGTATCTTAAAGTCTCCATCCCAACATGAGTGAATGAACAAACTTACAATTGCTTTAAGTAAAGCTAGAGATAAGAACTCTAGACTGGAAATCTTGAAAAACAGTCTTACACTCAACTGTTCACCAATTAACTATGGTCTTCAAGCAAAAAAGTCACTCTCTACGGGACTCTATTTCCTCACACACACCCTGGGAGACTGGATCAGCTTAAGTAGTTTCTACCATCTTCTACAATCTAATGTCTATGGTACTGGAACAAGAACAGGTCTGAGGACCAATGGAATAGAACTAATGACCCAGAAGACCTATGGCCATCTAGTCTGTGATAAAGGATTCAAAGGTGGGATGGAAGAAAGACAGCCTCTTCAACAAGGGATGCTGGCAGAATTGGTTAAGTACCTTCAGAAAAGTAAAGTTGGATCCTTCTATGTCACCCTGCACCAGAATTAATTCCAAATGAATCAAAGACCTCAAGGTAAAAGCAAATCAGTGAAAACTTTACAAGAAGGAATAGGAGCTACACTAGGTCTCCTTGGCACAGGTCAAAACTTTCTTAATAAAGACCCAGAAACACAACAAATTAAAGAAAATTTGGAAAAATGGAACTGCATTAAACTGCAGAGCTTCTGTATGGCAAAGGACATAGCTAGCAAGTTAAATAGAAAGCCCACAGAGTGGGAGAAGATCTTCACTAACCATACAATAGACAAGGACCTCATATTTAAAATAAACCAACAGCTCAGAAAATTGAATCTCTCCAAAACAAATCCTCAAAGGAACAACCATCCCATCAAAAGGTGGGCTAAAGACTTAGAGATTTCTCTGAAGAGGAAATAAGAATGGCCTATAGACACATGAAGAAGTGTTCAACATCTCTGGTCATAAAAAAATGCAAATCAAAACAACGTTGAGATTCTACCTCACTCCAGTTAGAATGACCATGATCAAGAAATCTAATAACAACAGATGTTGGTGGGGATGTGGCTAGGAGAGAACACTATTTCACTGTTGGTGGGAGTGTAAACTCATTCAACCACGCGGGAAAGCAGAATGGTGATTCCTCAAAAAAGCTCTTCTATGACCCAGCAATCCCACTCCTTAGCATTTACCCAAATGTCCAGAAACAAGACCATACTAAAGCTACTAGCATAATGATGTTCATTTCAGCATTATTTCCTGTAGCTAAGATATATAACCAACCCAGATACCCTTAAGTAGATGAATGGATCAAGATGTGCTACTTATACATAATGGAATTCTATGCTGCTATCAGAAAGAATGACATCCCCCCATTTGTAAGTGTTAGGTCTGCCTGGGAGAAATGATTCCTTTCCTTGGTTCTCCTGTGCACTCTGGAAATCCCGGCCCAGACTGTAAACTTGGCAACTGGCATGTCTGGAAGCAGTGGAGGTCCCCCAGTCTGAAGTATTTCTTCATCCTCTGAGGTCACATCTGCTTCCTCTGTGGCCACACTCCTCCCCCTATATAATCTCTCACTTCCGGCCGTAAGGTCTTCTTCTTCTGCATGACTCCATCTTGTGTGGCTGTAGGTCTGTTTTCTCTCTCGCTCTCTCTCTCTCTCTCTCTCAATAAACCTTCGCCTCTTAAACTGCGTTTCCTTACTTACAGTAAGGAAATGGTTTTTTAATTTTAATTTTTTTGTTTTGATCTTTTCTTTTTTGGTGCTGTATCAAACCCAGTCCATTGTACTTGCTAGGCAGTCTTGCTAGGCAAGTGCTTTGCCACTGAGCTACATCCCAGCCGCAAGTCTATAGTTCCTATTACAAACATATAAAGCAAATTGATGGCTTACAAAAGCATATCAACTAGAGTTTTCATTACCTTCTGTTCTAAACACACAAGGATTAAATGAGACTTTTTTTTGTTTTCAGACTCAATGACTAATGACAGGCATGACTAATTCTAATAATTGAGTTTCAGACCTTAACCTGAAAGCTTTTTATCTACTAATTTGCTTACCCAACCATTCTCATAGCAATAAAGAGGTGGGATTCCATCACTTTCCTGTCCTCTGTAAATATTTTTAGTAAGCTCTCTCTCCTCAGAAGATGACTCTTTTTTGCCTTGCATTTATCTTTCTCTCCTCCTCCAAGAAAATATCTTTATCTCCCCCAGAGAGACAATCTGACCTCTTGCTTTATTCCTCTTTTTGAAAGCACATAAAACTTTTTAATTGAAAAATCATTACTCCCTGGATCTGCCTATGAATCTTTATTTGCAACAGAGAAATAACGGGAGTTATTCTGAGTTTTTGACAAAGATTGTAAATTCTTTAATTCTTTTCTCCATAAACCATTTCATTTATAGGCCTAGTTTAGGGATTAATGGATCACCTAGCATAAACTGTTTCTTGCCTCTGCATAAGCGCTTTTCTCTCAAAATTTAGTAGATGGAGCATATTTCTTAAAGCCTTAATGTTACTAGCATTGTTATGAAAGAGGAAGTGTTTTAGGGCACTCCTCTCTAAATGAGTAGCATTGGAGAGCTTCCTGTGGCTATTTGGAGCTTGGCTTATAGTTATATCTAGGTTTCTAAAAAAACTTCTAAAATTTTGATTATTTAAAGTATACAATAGTAAAACATTTGCTTCCATGAGGCAAATTAACATAATCATCCTGTCACTTATTTGTTATGACAAGAACAACGAAACTCAACTCATTTAGCCAGAAATTTAAGTACAGTACAATTTTGCTACCTCTAGTCTCTTGAGATGTTTTTAAAATGTGAAAAAAGTTTTTACCTTGGGTATTTTTTTCTTTTTTCTTTTTTTGCCTATATTAGGTCTTAATCTCAGGACCTCTTGTTCTACTGTTTGTACCATGGCTCCATTCCTGCATTTTGCTGGCTACTTGGAGATAAGAATATCAATGATTTGTCTGTCTAAGTTGGTCTAGAATTATGATCCTCAGATTTAGCCTCCTGACCTAGGATTACATGGCTAAGTCACTAACATTTGACTGGATCAGTTATTTATATTACTGTCTTATGACTTTCTTGGAGAAAAGTGGACAATTTGATATTGCCAATTTCTTTCCCAGCCTTGGAGACTTCAAACAAAGGATCATTTCAGTTTTGAAATTATCTCCATTTGTCTTTGTTTTTGTCATCATCTCTTTGTAGAGAAAGCATTTATGAACTACATTTCTAAGATTCAACACTTGAAACAACCAGCCAATGGAAAACTGTACTACATCCTTAACAAATTATTCAAATATCCCTCTTGTTTTAAATTTCACTTCCTTCTTAGAAGCCTCTGCACAAAAAAGGATTTACAGGAAAAGATGTCTTGTCACATAGAGAACTATATGAGTATATGTTTTATTTTCCTTCACAGATATAGATTGAGCAAAGAATTGGAAGAGGACTTGAAAAGAAATACCCATTAATCACCTCAGAAAAGTCATCACTGCTCTTTATCTTAAAACTATTCAGGGGCTGGGAGTTTAGCCTAGTGGTAGAGTGCTTGCCTAGCATGCATGAAGACCCGGGTTCGATTCCTCAGTACCACATACATAGAAAAAAGCCGGAAATGGTGCTGAGGCTCAAGTGGTAGAGCTCTAGCCTTGAGAAAGTCCAAGGACAGTGCTCAGGCCCTGCGCTCAAGCCCAGGACTGGCAAAAAAAAAAACTATTCAGAAGTGGGGCCAGGACTTTAGCCTAGTGGTACAGTGCTTATCTAGCTTGCATGAAGGCCTGGGTTGGATTCCTTAGTACCACATACATAGAAAAAGCCAGAAATTGTGCTGTAGCTGAAGTGGTAGAGCTTTAGCCTCATAGAAAGGCCAGGGCTCAGGCCCTGAGTTCAAGCTCCAGGACTGGCAAAAACAAAACAAAACAAAACAAAAAACCTACCCAGAAGTCTGCCCAGGCTAGGCTTCCTCTGGTTACTGGGGAAGCTGTTGCCTCTGGCCTTAGAGCTCAGCTTGCCTGCTCTCTTACTGGACGTTCACTTTCCTTTGCCAGTTTTATATCTCTTCTTTCCAATCCTCTCTTGCTAAATTAAAATTGATCCAGAGAGAACCAAGCATCTGTTTTTTCATATGGAGAGAAGGAGGAAGGGAGGGAGAGAGGGAGGGAGAGAGGGGGGGGAGAGGGGGAGGGAGGGAGGGAGGGAGGGAGGGAGAGATACAAAAGAGAAACAAGATGGATTTTCTTTGGATGCTTTTCTTTATTCAGTGCTTTTAGGTTGATGAGGGTTTTTGTAAACATTGTCATGTGCAATCTTTACATTCACTTTCTGAGGAAGAAAGGGTAGCAGGTCCCTCCCACATATCCAGTTTGATAGGAGGATATGAAATTTGGGGAAAGAAAGCTAGAACCCAGCTCCTCTTCTTCCCTCATAGCCCAGCCTCTACCTCCAGCGTGTACCAGTAGCTCCCAGGTCTAGTCCTGAAATGCCCCATGTTAATCCAGCATTTGTGATCCTCTCCTCTCCTGTTACTTCTCCATTGCACACAGGCATGGCACTGCATCAAAGCACAAACACAAGTCACATTTCAAAAATCCAAATCTAGATGAAAAAGTATTCAGAAATCCTGGAGTGAGTCTCTTGCTTCCTGGTGGATTTCCAGGTGCCATCCATTTTCCTGGACTAATCACAAAGCAGGCTTTCAGTAGAAGCGTTTTGGTTTCTTACCACCGCTGTGACAGAGTCTAAGGACATCATTAACAAGGATCCTCATCTCAGGACAGCTGCCACTTGATAATCCCCAGAATGACTAATAAATGTTTGTTTATTTAGTCTGCCTTGGCATCTGTCCTGGCCCATGCACTGTTGACAAGGGAAATGCACTCCAAGCGAGCAAACTTATCCAAGTCTCTGGGAAGAAGACATTTGATTTTTAGAATGCATTCTTTAGAATGCATTTTTAGAGGCCATACAAGTAAGTGTTTATTGTATATCTAGTACAGGCAGGGTCTAGGTTTGGAGATATCTCCAAAATCTGGATCCAGAGGTGAAAAAATACCACTGTGATAATATGTTTACCATCAAAATAAGCCCTATAGAGATGAGTATTGTGGGAGCTCACAGGTTGAAGTAGTTTGGAGAGTCAAGGAAAGCCAGGCAGCCCACTGAGTCTGTGTCCTCACTGTGACAAATTAGTGTGTGTGTGTGTGTGTGTGAGCCAGTACTTGGTCTTTAACTCTGGACCTGGGTACTGTTCCTCAGCTTTTTCACACTACCACTTGGGCCTTGGCTCCATTTCTGGGTTTTTTGCTAGTTAATTTGAGATAAAGAGCCTCATAGATTTTCCTGGCTGGGCTGACTTCAAAGCAAAATACTTAGGCCTTTAAAAAAATTGTAATGTATAGTGGGGTTACAGTTATATTTGCCAGATAGTAGGCTCATTACTTCTTACACACTGATACCCCTTCTCATGTTTTTGTTCCCATTTTCCTCCCCCTCCTCCCAATCATCTTGTTTTCCCCCCTTTCCTTTCCTATTTCAAATAAACAACTAAATGTATATACAGTATGCCAGGTAACAAAGTCAGATACAGAAACAATAGAGATTAATCAAAGAGCAACCAAAGAAAAGAGAAATAACATAGTGTATTAGGAACAATACTTAGGTCTTAACTTTCTGAGTAGCTAGGATTACAGGCATGAACCACTGGCAACTGCCTAAAATGTGCTTTTCTTTCATTTTACAAGTGAAGAAACTGAAGATTAGATGTCACTTTTAAAGCTGTATATCTGAAATCCAGGCAGTCTGACCCCAAATACTGCCTCTTAACTGTGACTCTAAATAAAGAAAATGCCACATTTCCTGGCTATGGAGTTAACTGGAGAAGGGATCTGGCCAAAGAGCACCAGAAAGACTCTGTAAACTGGAATTCATGGCAAAACTGCAGAGATCATCCAGGTTGATATTTGACTTTGCTATTCTGACTCTAGAAAAATGAGATGACTCAACTAGAGACACAGCATGGGAAAGGTACCCTGTGACACCACCAGTAAACAGTGCAGGTGTCATCCTCCAATCCTTACCTACATATTCACTGGTCAACAAGGAAAAAAAATATCCCAATAGACATGATGCATGGGATGCCAAGACAGTGATTCTTCTATTCTGGCAAGGAGCCCATCACGAAGAACAGGATGGGATGAATAGACAGGCACTACGGGAAGGCGTCCACAGCAGCTCCCTGGCAGTCAGACCTTGAGGCCCAAGGTCATCATGTGATCTTTTGAATACAAGCAGCATGTACTAAACGACTTCTGTACCCTACTTAAGGAAGAACTCATCATCAGTCAGATACACTCTAATGACTTTGTTATCAAAGATGGGCACTGAAATCTATGGCTACAAACAAAGACAGAGCCCAAGTGACATCAATCCAACTAAACCTCTGTCCAGGTCAGAATTGAGCAAAGATGAGATTAAGGTTACAAGCAATCAAGGATCATTACTTGTGGTTTTTGGTGTGTCTTCAGAAGATGGGAGCAAAGCAACACCTATAAACATTGTGCTCCTTTTTCTTGGGCAAATATTTATTGATTGCTGGGTGCCATTGGCTCATGCTTTTAACCCAAACTACTCAGGAGGCTGAGATCTGAGGATTGTGGTTCAAAGCTATCCAGGATAGGAAAGGCATGAGACCCTAATCTTCAGTTAAACACCAAAAAGTCAGAAGTGGAGCTGTAGCTTAAGTGGTAAAGGGCTAGCCTTGAGGGGAAAAAAAGCTCAGGAAGAGCATCAAGTTCTGAGTTCAAGCCCCAGGACCAGCACACCTGTGTGCACTGGTGCATACACACACACACACACACACACACACAACATCACAAAAATATTTGTATTGCCTGCTATATGTTAGAGCTTGCGCCAGGTGGTAGGCCATAGCAAGAAAGAGGGCAGACAAATCTATGACCTCTAGAAGGAAAATGGTTAAATAAGTCAACGTGCATCTAAAGAATTCTAGGCCAAAGTATCTGCTCTGAAAAGGCCAGAAGCAGGAATATAAGCTATTGAAACACATGTGATTCTTCCAGCTGCAACAAAAGATTTATGGAAGGACTGTATGAAATTGCACCACACCCTGTATCCAGAATCACACACTGTCATGCTTGAGCTAGAAGAATCCATAAGTCATCTGCTCTGGCCCCTCCAATCTGCAGGGAAAAAAATCTAGCCCAGAGAAGTGGAGTAAATACAAATGCAAAGCACACTGGTTTTAGAGAACATGGGTTCTGACACCATTACTTTGAAAGAAATACTCCAATTCCTCCACCTCGTTTCTTTCATGAGATTCTTGTCTCCAATAAAACATCAGGGGAAAAAAAGCCAGAAGTAAAACTGACACTTGAAGGGTAGAATGATATCCTCAAGCAAAAACAATATTCTGGGACACTGCCCTGGCCCAGTAATGACAGAAAACAAATGAAGATGTGAATGGTCCAAGATTCAGGTCACAGGTGCAGGAATCAAGTTCTCTTCTCTCACTGTTACCTATAACATTGGGAAAATGTCCCTGAGTAACACAGGTCTCAGCCAGTACCCTCACAGCCCCTTCCAGCCTTGAAATTCTGCCTTCCACTATTCTAGTCCAGTTCCTATTGATGAATGCTCTGTGACAACAGTGAGGATGTAGAACTGAGGTGGTAGCAGGAAAACAAACCACAAGATTCAAGGTTTTGTCCTAATGGTGGATCCTACTAGGGCTTTGAACAATCCTCAGTATCCTCATCTATAAACGATGGGATTGTACTAGACCACCCCTGAACTACCTCTTCAATTCTAGTCTTCTTTGAGTCCAGGATCTCAGCTCAGGTTAACAGTGCAAAAAGTTCAACACATAACCACAGCCAATATGCTGGAGCTTGTTTGTTCATTTGTTTATTGGGGGACAATAGTTCTTAATAAAAACATCTGGAAACAAACAGGATTAATCACCTAATTTCTTCCACCTCCTGTCCCCCCTGCCAAACACACTATGCTTTCAATATTCATGCTGAGTTTAAGTAAATGCTTTCTGGAGTAAAATGGAAAGGGCAATAGAAAGTATAGAAAGGCAACAAATGATTAAATCTATTTCTTATGAATTATACACCTTGTATTATGTACACAGGATCCAATTCCACCCAGCTTCTGCGGACAGATCACCCACACAATGCTCTGAATGCCATTAGCACTCTCGCAAGCATTAGAGTACATAATGAGTGTGCTTGTTCTAACAACACCGTCAACTGTTTCTGCACCAAAGGCTGTCATGATATCTATTTGCCTTTATTCTAGAAGAAAAAAGAAAAAAAGAGTCTGAAGGAGATTCATAATCAGCAGGAAAAATGACAGCGTGTTGGTGGATTTGCTTTATTTCCAAAGATGCCTTTGTCTGTGGCCTTGCTGTGTTTGATTATCCAAGTTTTCCCAATCACAGCTCAAACCCATGTGAAAATTTAAGTTAAACTTTGCAACAATCAAAACACATTTTGTTTACCACACGAAAAATAGAAGCATACAAATAGAAGTTAGGAACTATAACGTACACGTTTCTATATTGACACATGACCTTTCTTTCCTTCCTTCCTCCCTTCCTTCCTTCCTTCCTTCCTTCCTTCCTTCCTTCCTTCCTTCCTTCCTTCCTTCCTTTCTTCCTTCCCCCTCCCCTTCTCTCCTATTATTTATTTAATGCAAGTACTAGGACTTGAACACCAGACCTCACTCTCTCATTTAGCTTTCTTGCTCATAGCCAGCTCACCACTTGAACTACTTTTGGGTTCTTGCTGGTGAATTGGAGTTGAGTCTCCTGGATTTGACTGTCTGGACTAGCTTTGAACCTTGATCCTTAGATCTCAGTACATCCAGTACCACCAGTACATCATCCAGCCTGACCAGTATCTCTTATTGATGTATTTACTGCTGGCAGCCTCTTGAATGAACAGACAAGGGCTACTATAGGTAGACCCCTGACTCTGCCAGGCATTGTGTCAACTAGTGTCTTGTCCAGTTGTCCTAACAACTTAACCTGTAAAGCATGCAAATGTGTTTTCCTCACAGATCACTTCTGCCTCCTACTTTCGCCATTTTGATGCATAAAGCTTCACTCCTGCTATGTAAAGCTGAGGATGATTTCCAGATGAAGGCCTTAGAGCAAGAGACATTCGGAGATTTAGCCTCTTTTCAAGGTTTCTCACACGTGCCTTTACACTTCCTGTCTGTTGCACATAATTTTTCCACACTACCTACTGACCACCCCATTTATACTGATGATCAAAATGCTACATTCTTTTCTCCTCCTTACCCTTCAGACCCACCCCTCCCACACTCACACAGCTGTTTTCTTTTGGATCTGGTTCTGTGTTACCCCATCCCCCAGGGACAACTATGTCTCCCAAACAACTTTGGATCTGAGAGCTTGTTTAGAGGTCTAATACAGAAGTACTCATAAACCAGCTTCTAGTTTATGAATAACAGGAGAAAGAGATCACCTAACAAAGGAAATATTCATATGTTTTCTGGGAGTTCTAGGAGCTCAGATATTACCCCATTTTACATTTTCATAGGCTGATATTTCTGGCAATGGTGACCAAAAATGTATTATTCAGTTTTGAAGAGGGTAGCAAAGCCACGAGGCAGAATTAGAAAACGACCTAATTTTCCTTATTCTATGAAGAAATAAAGCCGCCATAATAAAATCTCTACCAGATATTTTCATATATGAGTCTACTATATGCCTTTGGAAGTTGTTTGGAAGCTATTTGGAAGTTGTTTGCTTAAAACAAAACCAGACTTGTAAATAGATCTCAGTCAGGATAACCACAGCATGACCCACTTTTGACATAAAGGCAACGCTGGTTAAGGATTTTGCTTTAAGTATAACAAAGATTCTAGGCTGAACGGCCACAGGAATGTACACAGAGAATATATATAAAGGTTCAGTCTTATCATAGAAATAATGTCCTTCAAACAAGGATAAGATCAAGTTTGTATATGATACTGAAATTCTTCATTAAGGCCCTAATGAATATAAAGCACCACCAATGACAGCCGAGATTAATTTTATTCAAACTACCCTGAGTTTGTTTCTATAATTTTGGAAGATATAAATAAACATATGGTCTACCGTATTTTTTTTAAAAGATCTCACATTTCTTTACAAAGGTTTCCTCCCATTTGCTTTATTCATCAGTTGAAGAGTTTAAAATTCTTATATTCTGAGAAGTGGTTTCATATTTACCCAGTGAGAAATAAAAATATAATTCAAACTAGAACAAAAGCCTTCCTAATGTTTTTTCAAGTTTTTAGATTGATCCCACCAGCAACTTGTGAATCCTTGATTGTTTGTTCAACATGAATACCTCTGTTTTAGAGATAGTTCTAGTTTCCTACTACAATTTATTCCTTTTAGCAACTCAATTTTTTTTTGCCAGCCCTGGAATTTGAAATCAGGGTCTGGGCACTGTCCTTGAGCTTTCTCAAGGCTAACACTCTACCACTTGAGCCACAGCACTGCTTTTTGACATTTTCTGTGTATGTGGTAAGGAGGAATCAAATGCAGGGCTTCAAGCTTGCTAGGTTACACATCCTGCCCCATAATTCAGAATTTTAAAATACCAGTATAGTTAAAAGCATCACAAAATATCTCCTTTTTCTTCTAGTCCAATTTTATAGGCTTGAAATCACACAATAGCTAAGATATGTTCCATTTTTACTTCTTAGACTTTTTGCTTCCTAGGAAGTAAATAACTTGGAAATAAACATTCTGATAACAATTGCTAGCATAATCTGACTTTGAAGGTGATTGTTGGGGAAAAATACACTGTGTTTCTTTATTTGAAAACAAAATAGCATTAAATCCTAACCTCATAAGTTTGCTACACTTAAGAAGGTAGCAAAAGACATATAACCTATAATTATTGTTTTTGACAATAATGACAAAAACTTATCTCAATTTATCCTCATTCTGTGTGTATACCCTGTTCCCACAGACCTTTCAAAAACACCAATTTCTGTGTGTGCAGGCATATTGAGACATTATTTATAATGTCTTAAATTGAAACTCAGGTCTTTCTACACTAACCATCTCAAAGTAAGTGTCTGCCAGTGAATTTAAGGGACTAATAACACCCAAAATTGTGACTGGGGGATATATGTATATTTTTTCAGGAGAAAGGATCAACACTTTAGATTTCTCACAGAGATTAAGAGCAGCCTAAATACTACTGAACTGAGTAGAGCTTGCTTGTGGTTCTTCTATCTCTTAAACAGTGTCGTCAAACTGATTCCCCTCCATGAGCAAAAGTAGGCATATAAATAGAATCAACACAACAATCTGAAAATAGCAAACAAAATCTTTCTAATAGCTAAACCATTTTTAAACTTTATTCAGGAACTATATGTTGAAAGATGACCAATCATAAGAGAAACCAGTGATTTATTTTGTCACTGAGAAGCAGGGTATAAGGGTCTGTGATGAAAGGAACAAGGAGTCCTTACATAGAGACCAGGCTTAGTTGCCAATGGTGCTGGTTTAAAGCATGAGCAAGGAGTGGAGGTCTGACTCAGATGGCAGAACACCAGCCCTGAATGAAAAATCCAAGAAAGATGGAATGGGAATATGGATTAGTGGTAGAGTGCTCGTCTTGCATGTGTGAAGTCCTGGGTTCATTTTCTCAATACCACATAAACAAAAAATGCTGGAAGCAGCACTGTGGCTCAAGTGATAGAGTGCTAAACTTGAGCACAGAGAGGCTCAGGGACAGAGCCCACGTCCTTTGTTCAATCCTCAGGACTACCCCTACCCCCCACAAAAAGCCACGCAAGAGCTCAAGGCCTTGCTGTGTTCCTACTCAGGAGGCTAAGATCTGAGGATCATAGTTCAGAGCCAGCCTAGGCACAAAAGTCAGAGAGACTCTTATCTCCAGTTAACCACCAGGCAAAAACCATGGCTCAACATGGTAGAGGGCTAGCCTTGAGCTGAAGACCTCAGGAATAGTGACTAGGCCTAGAGTTCAAGCCCCACAACCGACAAAAAAGAAAAAGAAAGAGAACTCAAGGCCTTGAGTTCAAACCCCCAGTTGTGACATTCACACAAAAAGCAAGAACAATATCAGTATCCTTACTGACATTCTTTGTGAGACATTTTTTGCATTAAATTTAATTTTCATTATTTATCCTCATTTCCTTGCCATTGTTTGTTGAGTGTCCTGTAGGGAGCCCAGCTTAATCCACCCCAATGGAGCACAGTGGATGATCAGTCTTGATACTTGAGAGTCACAAAAAGAAAAAAAAATATGCAGCTGGGTACTTTATTAAGTTAAATTGCATTAGCTCAGTTTGACCATACTTTTTATTTTTTTATTTTTAGTGTCAGGATAATGTAAAGGGTTACGGTTTCAATCGTCAGGTAGTATGCATTACTTCTCACACAATGATAAACCTTCTTATGTTTTTGTCTGTTTCCCTCACCCCACCCACTCCAAGTCATTTTGTTTTCCTCCTTCTCTTCCCTATTTCAAATAAACAAATAAATGTACATACAAGATACCAGGTAACTGAGTATGATACAGTAACAACATGAGATTAACTGTAAGGGCAAAAAAAGAGAAAAGAAATAACAGTACATTAAGAACAACAATCACACAAGATAAAGCTCTTGTTTTCATATCCTAGAGTTCATTTCATTTAGTCTCATCCTATATGAACTTATTTACATAGGTTTTGAGCTATTGTAATCTTCTGCTAGGAGAGTCCTAGAGGTGTACTAATTATTATAAATGAGGGAAACCATGGAACCCATGTTCCTTTGGGTCTGGCTTACTTCATTTAACATGACTTTTTCCAAGTCTTTCCATTTCCTTACAAATGGGGTGATGTCATTCTTTCTGATGGGAGCATAGAATTCCATTGTGTATAAATAACACTTCTTCTTCATCCACTCACCTACTGAGGGGCATCTGGGTTGGTTCCATATCTTTGCTATGGTAAATAGTGCTGCAATGAACATCATTGTGCTAGTGGCTTTAGTATAGCCTTGCCATACTAAGGAGTGGAATTGCTAGGTCATAGGGGAGCTCTATGTTTAGTCTTTCGAGGAATCACCACACTGCTTCCCAGAGTGGTTGAATGAGTTTATACTCCTACCAACAATGTAGTTGTGATCCTTTCTGGCCACATCCCCATCCGCATCTGTTGTTATTAGATTTCTTGATCATGACCATTCTAACTGGAGTGAAGTGAAATCTTAAGAGTTGTTTTGATTTGCATTTATTTTATGGCCAGAGATGTCAAGCATTTCTTCATGTGTCTATAGGCCATTCTTATTTCTTCTTCAGAGAAGTCTCTCTTTATGTCTTGGCCCATTTTTTAATGGGATTGTTGTTCCTTTGAGGATTTGTTTTGGAGAGATTCAATTTCCTGAGCTGAAGGTGTATTTTAGATATGAGGCCCTTGTCTGTTGTATGGCTTGTGAAGATCTCTCAATCAGTGGGCTTTCTATTTAACTCGCTAGCTATGTCCTCAGCCATACAGAAGCCTTGCAGTTTAATGCAGTCCCATTTGTCAAAACTTTCTTTAATTTGTTGTGTCTTTATTGAGAAAATTTTGACCTGTGCCAAGGAGACCTAGTGTATCAGCTCCTATTCCTTCTTGGAAAGTCTTCAGGGTATCTGCTTTTACCTCGAGGTCTTTGATTCATTTGGAATTAATTCTGGTGCAGGGTGACATAGAAGGATCCAACTTTAGTTTTCCACAGGTGCTTAACTAATTCTGGCAGCCCCATTTATTGAAGAGGCTGTCTTTCTTCCATCCTACTTTTTTGTCTCCCTTATTGAAGATTAGGTGGCCTTAGGTCTGCAGGTTGATTTCTGGAAGACCCTGATTATTTTAGTTGGAATGGTTTCGCCCAATATTTTTTCTTCCCACAAAAAGTGGTGACTTTTTTCTCCTCATTCATTATTTTCTCTTTCCTTATTTCTCTTTATGAAATATATAGAGAGAATACTGTATTGTAGAACTTACCATCTGCCAGCCACCACATTCAGCACTAATCAACATATTCCCTATATTACTAAATACATATATAAATGATTTGTGTGCTTACTACATCTCTATTAAGAAGGTAACTACTGATCCCTCATAGCTGAGGAAAGTAAGGCATGGTGAGGCTGGATCATCCCTCATATCAATCTTCAACAATGAAGCCAGAATTTAAACTGCTGACATCAGGCCTTTAAAATCTGACCATCAAACACAATGTGATGATGTGAAGGACAGGACAAGGACAAAACACTGGTGTTCATTCAGTCATTAACCAAATGTGTAGGAAGTACTGGCTCCATGCTCCAATGTTGGAAATATGAAGGTGGATGAAATGCAGTGCTGCCAACTTAAAATCAACCTCTTAATAATTTCAACTATAAGCCTAAACAAATATTAATAGAATTTGATAGAATGCAAATTTCAGTTTCTCAGTACTAACAATTATATTTTGAGTATGTAGTAGAACAGATGAATGTTCCTCTCATCACTGAAAGGTCTGTAAATAGTGCTGTTTATGTTTATGGGTGTGGGACAATAAACCTGGAATCAAAAGTAATCTGTATCAGTGCCACAGTGAGAAAACTGTCCAGACCACCTGCCTAGAAGTTCTTTCTGGGGCAAATGACAGGTCAAAAGGTTAAACAGGGCCGGGAATTTGGCCTGGTGGTAGAGTGCTTGCCTAGCATGCATGAAGACCAGGGTTCTATTCCTTGGTACCACATGCATAGAAAAAAGCGGGAAGTGGTGCTGAGGCTCAAGTGGTAGAGCTCTAGCCTTGAGAAAGTCCAAGGACAGTGCTCAGGCCCTGAGCTCAAGCCCAGGACTGGCAAAAAAAAAGGTTAAACAAAAATTAGGGAAGCAAGGCTGGGCACCACGGACTCACACCTGGAATCTTACCTACACAAGAGGCTTAGATCTAAGGATGAAGTTTTGCAGCCAGCTCAGGCAGACAAATCTGAGAGACTCTTATCTACAATTAAACCAGCAAAAAGTCAGCAATGGAAGTGTGGTACAAGTGAAAGAACATTGTTCTTGATGGAAAAGGGCAAACAAAGGCACAAAGCCCTGAGTTCAAAACACATAGGCACATAACTACATACAAAGAAAATTAGGCAGTCAAAGAAAATTAGGCAGGCTAAGAGACAGGATAAATATTGGAAGCAAAAAAATGGTATTTCTAGAGTAGAGAAAAAACACTTATTAGTTATTTTCTAGCAGGACTCTTCCAAATCAAGGAATCTGAGCTATTCACCCCAATTACCTGGGGATCTAGAATGGAAATGGACCATTAAATGCAGATAGTGAATGCCCACCCATCCCATGCGGCAATGCTGAGTGATGTCACATTGTGCACTGGCTGTGTATAACTCCATTAATCACAGAGTTTTTAGGAATCATTTTATATTACACTATATGAAATGTTTCAGGCTGTGACCTGGTCCTCTTAGGGTATCTTCTCTTTATTTTGCTTTAGTCTCATTTCTTAAGGAAGAGTGCCAAAAGGCAGAGACAACTATGAACATTTCAAAGGCTTCTTTTCCCACCATGCCAAGTTCCTAACAGCATGATAGACTGGATTCCTATCACTGCTCATTATTTTCATAAGAAAAAATAATGTAGGAAGGAACATTGAATATTGACATAATAATCTTATATAACTTCTCTTCCACAATTCAAGGGCATAGGTGCAGAGTTTTTATTAATATGGTAAAATCATAGATATTAGTAAGGATTCAATAAGCTCTATACACAAAATAGTCATTCTCAAAGGACACATTTAGAAGGATGTTATTCATTAATTCATCAGCGAAGTATTATATGAATTCAAAAAGGGAATTAGCACAGAATGATTTTACTTGTGAGACTAACTTGGAGAATATACAAAATGAATTCTGTAGTCATCAATTTCCATTTTTCTGAGTTGAAAAAGACAATAGGAATTATTACTGAAAATAAGCTTGCACATCTGAAAATGCCTTAATCTAAATTGAGTCTGTCTTTTTTTATCTTTATTTACTTAGACTCATGACTGCTTAAAAAAACCCTGTTTCTATGTTTTTCCTTCTCATATAAAAATGAAAACAGGAGAAAGAAGACAGGCATGGACTCTGAGGTTATATATTTTAAGCCCATTGTCTTCTAAAATACATTTCTTTTAAGCCCAAGTTTTTCTATGTATGATTTCAGAAATGATGTTTCTAGTTATGTTTTGCTGTTGACCTAAAGAACAAAACTCCTTATTGGTCTGTCATGGCACCTTTCATTTGGCAAGCTTTTTTGATATGTTCAATATTTATTATTCATACAAGGGCCTCAGAATGTAGACAAAACAATTAGCTTCCCCTCTGTTTTAGAGAGAAGAAAGCAACTCTTACATTAAAATGCTCCCCAAGATCAGTTCCCTGGACTCATTCCCACTCTTTCCTGGGTGGCTCTTGCTGTAATTACACTATGGGGCTTACAGTTGTGGCAGTGATTAGAAAATCAAAACTAGCTTGGAACAATATGACGATGGCTCTACAAATTCCAGAAAGGGCCAGTTGCATTAGTTATCTTTGGGTTACTATAATAAAATACTTGAGATAACGTGTAGAGCAAACAGGGTAATTTTTGCCCATGATTCTGGAGATTCTATTTCAAAACAGGTAGCTTATTGCTTTAGGCCTTTGGCAGAGCTGCATGTCATGGCGGCATTGAAACATAAACCAGTGAGTAAGAGAGAGGTTGAATGAGTTGGGGAGAGTCTCACAATCCCTCAGCAAGACATGTACCTAATTACCTAAGGACCTCCCATATAGCAACACATGCTAACATTTCATCACCTCCCAGGACCATCTTGTGAGGCCACATTTCCTCAAGATTTCAACCTTCCAATGGAGAGCGGGAAGATGATTCCTCCAAACCATAGTAGAAGTCTTCAGCAGAAGGGAATCTGAGCAGGGAGGTGAGGAGCATGGTAAGCTTGAAGAAGCAATGGCACACACTTTCAATACCAGTCCAAGGCACATAACCTTACAACATAAGAGAAGGTATTCTTCAACATTAGTTCAGAGTATGATGTGATTGAGTGTTTAAGAAAAAACAGTAAGAAATTCTCAAGGAGGAAAACGGCCTCAGCCTAAACCCCTTAGATTCATTCAATGCGGATTTGGACACATCTACTTGCTCATGTATCAACTTCACTCAATAAAAGAAAACAAATGAAAAACAGTACAGAAAAAGAGTAGATTCAGGAACTCCAGGAAATAGCATAGTAACTGTAAAATAAAAGTGTAAAGTAAATGTAAAAATTGACATATTTCAGACAGCATAAAAGAATGGACTTCCACTTCTAGAAAGATAGACTTTAATTTTTTTCTACATTAATTACAATTAAGAGCCCTGGACATTAAAATACAAATATAAGATGTCTGTAAGAGATAGGGAACAGATGAGTTGAAAATTCAGGATCCAAGAAGCAAACACTGAATGCCCTTTGACAGCTTTTTGTTTTCTGCATCCCACTTGTGGGTGGACAAAGCGATTCATAATGAAAGTAGTAAAGGGAAAGTAAGATAAGTCACCAGTAAACATACCTCAGAAGAAAGAGAGTGGGGATTAGGATTGTGGTTCAGTTGTAGAATGAGACTCTGGGTTCAACGCTCCCAAAGAAAAGCTAATATAAACTCCCTACATAGAAAGAGAATGGCAAGAAAAGCACCCTTGAAGTCTAAGAAAGAAAGCAAAAAGAAAGAGGGCAGTAAGCAACAATACGAATAAATACCGTAACCTTTCCTTCTATATTTAAGTATTTCAAAATTCTGCTTGGCAATTGAAGCAAGTAGTTTAACTTCATTTGGGATGGATCTAAATATATTTAAGAAGGCTTATAGTATAAATAGAAAAAATAGAGGGTGAGGTGCTGGTGGCTTCTACCTGCAATTAATTCTAGTTATTTGAGAGGCTGAGACCATTAGGGCTGCCAGTCCAGGCAGAATAGTGTGCAGGAAAGCTGGATACAATGATTTGTACCAGTTACTCTAGCTATCAGGAAACCTCCCAAAGTGGATTGCAGCCTATTTGTGCACCTAACAAAATAGGACCCTCTTTCAAAAATAATAAGCAAAAAACAAATGCCTTCCTCAAATCACATCGTCAGCCATGAGTTCAATCCACAGTACTCTTCTTCTTTTAATATACTTTTTTCTTTTTTTTAACTTAACATCTTTAATATGGAAAACAAGATCAAGCATAGAGTTTAGTAGAGCTGGATGTTTAGCACTTAGCCATAATCAACTCCTGGTTTATTGTATACTTTCAAATGATGTCAGCAACACAAAGATCACCGCTGCTAAACACATTCTTCCAGTTCAACTGCCTAGGGCACAATTAATTCTTTTCTATAAATTCCTTAATAAAAATTGTATATAATTTCATATGATTCTTTTATGTAAATATTCTCTTTAAAATATTTCTTAATTTTATTCATCAATACAAAAGGAATCAGTCTTCTCTACTCATGATTTGCTTTTTTTACTGTGATTAATAGAAGGGTTGTATTATATTCACCAGATAGAAGGTGCATAAGGTCACAAATATTGATACCCTTTCTTATGACATGGTCCCCATTTCCCTCCCACTTCCCCCCCCCCCCGTTTATCTTGATTTCCCCCCTTCCCTATCCAATTTCAAATAACCAATTAAGCACATATAAAATACATCAGATAACAAGGTGAAATATTGTAACAATATGAGATAACCAAGGGATGGCAAAAGAGATGAGAGATAACATAGTATATTAAGAACAACAGTCATTTATTCTATGCCTTTTGTTTCCTTATCCTACAGGTCCTTACATTTAGTGTCATACTATTTGGCCTAATGTCTCTAGATTTTGTTTTATTGTAAATCTCTTCTAGGAGAGTCCAAGGTTTCTACTGATTATAACAAATGAAGGAGACTATTGGGCCTGTGTTCCTTTGAATCTGGCTTCACTTAATATGTCTTCTAAGTCTTTCCATTTCCTTATAAATGGGGCAATGCCATTCTTTCTGACAGCAGCATAGAATTCCATTGTGTACAAATACCACATCTTGTTGATCCACTCATCAACTGAGGGACATCTGGGTTGGTTCCATATCTTTGCTATGGTAAATAGGGCTGCAATGAACATCATTGTGCTAGTGGATTTAGTATGCCCTTGTTTCTGGATGGTTGGGTAAATGCCAAGTAGTGGAATTGCTGGGTCATAGGGGAGCTCTATGTTTAGTTTTTTGAGGCACTGCCATACTGCTTTCCATAGTGGTTGAATGAGTTTGCACTCCCACCAACAGTGTAGTAGTGATCCCTCCTGGCCACATCCCCTCCAGCATCTGTTGTTATTAGTTTTCTTGATCCTGGCCATTCTAACTGGAGTGAGGTGGAATCTTAGAGTTGTTTTGAGTTGCATTTCTTTTATGACCCAAGATGTGGAGCATTTCTTCATGTGTCTATAGGCCATGTTTATTTCTTCTTCAGAGAAGACTCTCTTTAGTCTTTGGCCCATCTTTTAATGGGATGTTTGTTACTTTGGAGATTAGTTTTGGAGTGATTCAATTTTTTGAGCTGTTGATATATTTTAGATATGAGATGGCAATAGGTCTGCAGGTTAATTTCTGAGTCTTCATTTCTATTCCATTGGTTGGTCCTCAGGCCTGTTCTTGTTCCAATATGAATGTGCTTCTAAATTTACTATGGCTTTGTAATAGAGTTTGAAGTTTGGTATTGATACTCCTCCAGCACTGTTGTTCCTGTTAGGAATTGTTTGTGCTATGTGCTGTCTTTGTTGTTCTCTATGAATTTTTGGTTACTTCCTCTATTTCATTAAAGAAATAAGTTGGGATATTGATGGAAATTGCATTGAATTTGTATATTAGCCTTTGGCAATATTGTCAATTGCATGATGCTGATTCTCCCAGTCCAGGAGCATGGAAGGTTTTTCTCCTTCCCTAGATCTGCTTTAAGTTCCTTTTTCAGCTTTTTCAAGTTTTCACTGTAGAGGTCCTTCGCTTTTTGGTTAAATTGATTCCTAGGTACTTTTTTCTTTAGGCTATTGCAAAAGGAGTTGCTTTCTTAATTGCAGCTACAGTATTTTTTCAAAGAGGGTATAGAAACATAAAAGGAGCCAGGCACATTGACTCATGCCTGTAATCCTAGCTATGCAGGAGGCTGAGATCTGAGGATCAAGGTTCAAAGCCAGCCAGGGCACAAAAAGACCTGAGACTCTTTTTTTTTTAATTTACTTTATTTTATTTTTTTTTCATTTTAAACATTTTTATTGTAATTAGTAAAGGGGTTACATGATATTTGCCAGATAGAAGGTGCATTAATTCACATACATTGATACCCTTTCACATGTCTTGGTATCCGTTTCCCTCCCCCCCCACACCCCCCAACCGTCTTGGTTTTCCCCCCTTCCCTATCAAATTTCAAATATCCAAATACAAATAAATTCAATTTATCAGATAACAAAGTGAGATACTATACCAATATGAGATAACCAAGGGACAGCAAAGGAGATGAGAGACAACATAGTACATTAAGGACAACAATCATTCATTATATGGCTTTTGTTTCACTATCCTGGAGGTCCTTTCAATTAGCTTCACATGATATGTCCTTATGTATCAAGATTTTGCTCTATTGCAAATCTCTGCTAGTAGAGCCCAAGGTTTCTACTGATTATGACGAATGAGGGAAACCATTGAGCCTAAGTTCCTTTGAGTCTGGCTTACTTCACTTAATATGATTTTTTCTAAGTCTTTCCATTTCCTAACAAATGGGGCGATGTCATTCTTTCTGACAGCAGCATAGAATTCCATTGTGTACAAATACCACAACTTGTTGATCCACTCATCAACTGAGGGACATCTAGGTTGGTTCCATATCTTTGCTATGGTGAATAGTGCTGCAATGAACATTGTTGTGCTAGTGGGTTTAGTATGTCCTGGTTTCTGGGTGGTTGGGTAAATGCCAAGTAGTGGAATTGCTGGGTCATAGGGGAGTTCTATGTTTAGCCTTTTGAGGCACTGCCACACTGCTTTCCATACTGGTTGAACGAGTTTGCACTCCCACCAACAGTGTAGTAGTGATCCCTCCTGGGCACATCCCCTCCAGCATCTGTTGTCATTCATTTTCCTGATCCTGGCCATTCTAGCTGGAGTGAGGTGGAATCTTAAAGTTGTTTTGATTTGCATTTCTTTTATGAGCAGAGATGTGGAGAATTTCTTCATGTGTCTATAGGCCATTTTTGTATCTTCTTCAGAGAAGACTCTCTTTAAGTCTTTGGCCCATTTTTTAATGGGATGGTTGTTACTTTGGAGGTTGGTTTTGGAGTGATTCAATTTTTTGAGTTGTTGATATATTTTAGATATGAGGTCTTTGTCCGTTGTTTGGTTGGTGAAGATCTTCTCCCACTCTGTAGGCTTCCTGATTAGTTTACTAGCTATGTCCTTTGCCATACAAAAGCTCTGCAGTTTAATGCAGTCCCACTTATCCAGCCTTTCTCTGATTTGTTGTGATTCTTGGTCCTTATTAAGAAAGTTTCAACCTGTGCCAAGGAGGCCTAGTGTATCTCCTATTCCTTCCTGTAGAGTTTTCAGTGTGTCAGCTTTTACCTCCAGGTCTTTGATCCTTTTGGAGTTAATTCTAGTGCAGGGTGACAAAAAAGGATCCAGCTTTAGTTTTCTGCAGGTGCTTAACCAGTTCTGCCAGCACCACTGTTGAAGAGGCTATCTTTCTTCCATTCTATTTTTTTTCTCCCTTGTCAAAGATTAGGTGGCCATAGGTCTGTGGTTTAATATCTGGGTCCTCAGTTCTATTCCATTGGTCTTCAGGCCTGTTCCTGTGCCAGTACCAAGCTGTTTTGAGAATTATAGCTCTGTAATAGAGTCTAAAGTTTGGAATTGATATTCCTCCAGCGCTGTTCTTTCTGCTAAGAAGTGTTTTTGCTATACGGGGTCTTTTATTATTCCATATGAAATTTTGGATTGCCTCTTCTATTTCTTTAAAGAATGCCATTGGGATGTTGATGGGTATTGCATTGAATTTGTAGATAGCTCTTGGCAAGATTGTCATTTTCACGATGTTGATTCTTCCAATCCAGGAGCATGGGAGGTTTTTCCATTTCCTTAGTTCTGCTTGAATTTCCTTTTTTAGGGTTTTAAAGTTTTCGTCAAAAAGGTCCTTTACATTCTTAGTTAAGCTAATTCCTAGGTACTTTATTTTCTTTGAGGCTATTGCGAAAGGAGTTGCTTTCCTGATTATTGCCTCGTTCCTCTCACTGTTGGCGTAAAGGAAGGCAGTTGATTTTTGAGGGTTGATTTTATAGCCTGCTACTCTTCCAAAGTTTTGAATCAGCTCAAGGAGCTTGGGAGTAGAATCTATAGGATTCTTTAAATACAGAATCATGAAGACCTGAGACTCTTATCACCAATTAACCTCTAGAAAGGGAAAGTCGGGCTTGGCTCAAGGGTAGGGCAGTAGCCTTGAGCTGAAGAGCTCAGGGACAACGCCCAGGCCCAGGGCTAGGGTTGTAGCCTTGAACTGAAGAGCTCGGGGACAGCACCCAGGCTGAGTTCAAGCCCCAATGACCCAACATACACAAAACAGAAACATAAAAGGCAGTTTACATATTTTACATTTCATTGTTACTAATGAAAGTATATCAGTAGATTGTTAAATTATGCAAATGAGTGTAATACCTATATCAACTCTTTCATCACTATTTCATTCAAAAATGCTATAGGCTGGGGCCGGGAGTTTGGCCTAGTGGTAGAGTGCTTGCCTAGCATGCATGAAGACCCGGGTTCAATTCCTCGGCACCACATACATAGAAAAAAGCTGGAAGTGGTACTGAGGCTCAAGTGGTAGAGAACTAGCCTTGAGAAAGTCCAAGGACAGTGCTCAGGCCCTGAGCTCAAGCCCAGGACTGGCAAAAAAAAATGCTATAGGCACACAAAATGATATCCAAATAAAATAATATCCAAATAAAATAATATCCAAATAAAATAATATCCAAATAATAAATACACTAAAATGTCAGAAAGAGATTGCAGGGAAATTCAACAAACAAATAAACAATATATATCAAGTTCTAATATATCATTAATTACACAAAATCTAAAAGTCCACTGTCTAAATATATTCAATAAAATAGATATTTCCAGAGTAAAATCTTAAAACTTCATCCCAACTTATGTAAGGAAGGAACTCATTTTGAATTCAATAACACAGGTATCTCGAAGAAACTCATTTTTAATGCAATAATACAGGGACCTTGAAAGGAAAAAGAAGATATATATTTATAAGGAAGATATATGTATACATATATACATACAAAATATGCATATATAATACTGGTCAAAGAAAGAAGTGGTTGCATATCAAAACAGACTTTATAGTAAGCAAAATTACCAAAGATAGAAATCTTTTATGGATAAGGCAGTCTAATCCACTAAAAATAATCACAACAATCTTAAATGTGTATGTAACAATCATAAAATGTGAAATAAAACATTTTCAAAAGAAAGGAGAAATAGATAATCCATAATTAAAGAAAGAAATTTCAATACCTTTTTCAACTCTTAATGGAATGACTAGAAAATCAGCAAAGGGGTAGAAAATTTAACTATGCTTAACATAGTCTAATTGATTGCTGTTGTAATTACTGGATTTTTGTTGCTGTTTGGTTGGGTTGGTTTGGGTGCTGAAATAAAATCTGGAGCCTTCTGTACACTAAGTATTTGGTCTACCATTAAGCTATACTCTCAACCCTCTTAGCAAAATTATTAGAGCATTCTACCAACCAGAGAGGTCTACAAAACAGCTACTAAGATGGGCACGGGTGGCTCATGCCACCATTCTGTCAGGAGGCTGAGAACTGAAGATGGCAGTTTGAAGCCATCCCAGGTAAGGGAAGTCCATGAGATTCTTTTCTCTAATTAACCACCACAAAGCCAGAAGTGGAGTTTTGACTCAAGCACTAGAGCAGAAGCTTTAAGTGAAAAAACTCAGGGCCAAGTGCAAGACCCATGACTAGCACATAAAAAGAAAAAAAGAATATCTAATAAGATGCACCATACCTGGGTCCTAGAAATAACTCAAAAATTACAAAACAATTTTATGGACTGGTCTCCAAGCATAACAGAATCAAACTAGAAATTAAAAAGATAATAATAAAATCTTTGAATATTTATAAATTAAGCAACACATTTCTAAATACCAAAGAAGAAGCCTCAGAGAAAAAAAGATATATGCACTTAGTTGAATGGAAAATAAAATATATAAAATCTGAAGGATATGGTTACCATTGTGCTGAAAGGGAAATTTATGATTGTAACTATGTAGACTGGAAACAGAAAAAGGTAGCAAGTCAACAATTTAAGCTCTAACCTCAAAAATGTTGAGATAAGGGCTGGGAGTTTGGCGTAGTGGCAGAGTGTTTGCCTAGCATGCACTGGGTTCTATTTCCCATGTACATAAAAAAAAATGTCATGCAGTCATGATGAACACACCAGTGGTGAGGGCTGCTCTGGAGATGGGCTTTAGTAGAAGCCTCGTGAGACAGACTGTTCAGAGTAGAATCCTCACCACGGGGGAGAACTACAAAACCGTTAACGACATTGTGTCGGCCCTTCTTAATGCAGAAGATGAAAGAAGAGAAGAAGAGAAGGAAAGACAAGCGGAGGAGATAGCATCAGATGACTTGTCATTAATTCGGAAGAACAGAATGGCTCTGTTTCAACAATTGACATGTGTCCTTCCTATCCTGGATAATCTCTTAAAGGCTAAAGTAATTAATAAACAGGAGCATGATATCATTAAACAAAAAACACAGATACCTTTACAAGCAAGAGAACTGATAGATACCATTTTAGTTAAAGGAAATGCTGCAGCCAACATCTTCAAAAATTGTCTTCAAGAAATTGATTCTGCATTATATGAGAACTTATTTGTGGAAAAGAAAATGAAGTATATTCCCACAGAAGATGTTTCAGGTCTGTCACTGGAAGAGCAGCTGAGAAGACTGCAAGAAGAAAGAACTTGTAAAGTGTGTATGGACAGGGAAGTCTCTGTTGTATTCATCCCTTGTGGCCATCTGGTGGTGTGCCAGGCGTGTGCTCCTTCTCTGAGAAAATGCCCCATTTGCAGGGGTATAATCAAGGGCACTGTTCGGACATTTCTCTCATAAAGACAAGTAGCCTGCACTTTGGAAGCCAACTGAAACAAGGAATTCCTGATTCTTCAGTTAGTGACATTTTGCTCTACTGCTTTCATAATCTTGTCTTATAAAAGTCAGTATTGAGTATTTTGTATGTCTGTGAGGTTGCAAGAGTCGATGGGTATTTGATGAGCCAAGTTAGTGACCTGTGTGACTTCAGGAGATATGAAGGATTGGTAGGCCCTGCTCGTGTGTTGGGCGCCGCCACACGACTGCCTGGACTGCGTGGTCTCCAGAGCTCTGAGAACTGGAGGGCATGAGCTGTACCACATTCTCTTGGGTGCTTTTTATTATGGAAAATAGGATTTTTCTGTTACTGGCAAACAAGATCTCTCCTAGTTTGTGAGAAACATTTTAATAAAGTGCTTTTAAAAAATTTTAAAAAAATGTCATAAGGGATGCTTCAGCTTAAGTAGTAAATTTCTGGTCTTAAGAAAGCCCAAAGACAGTGCTCAGGCTCTGAGCTCAAACCCAGGACTGGAAAAAACATTTTTTTAAATGTAAAAAAAAAAAAGTTGAGCAAGAAAAGGATGTAATAAAGATAAAAGCAGAAAAGCATAAGTATACCGAAGATATGGCTTCTTATGAGAAAAATCATAAAATTCACAAACCTGTAGCTAAATTGACAAATCTTAAAAGAGAGAGGGAGAAAAAGTCATAAAAATTTGTACCAATATGTTAGAAGTTGATTTCTTCATGATAATCAAACCTGTAGTTAGTCCAGATATTTCCAGCAGATGAATAATTGAACTATTAGTACACTTACATCATGGAACACTAATCAACAATGAAAAAAATGAGCTTGTAACTCATGCAGCAACCTGGGCTGTATCTCTGGAGACTGGTGGAGTAAAAACTCAGTTACAAATTTTATATAATACATTCCGTTTATATGAAATTCTAAAAATGGCAAAAAGGAGTGATCTGTAACACCATTAAGTGGCACTGTTTTGATTTACATGGAAGACAAGTTCAAGTCAAAGCAGTAAACCTTGATTTCCAGGTTGGCTCAACATGCCATCTTCTTCTTCACAGGTACTCAGAATTTCTAACATTCTATTACTCATTCATGAACAGAGATGAGAAATTCTAAGGAGGAAAATACAGCTCTTGCCATTAATCATTTCTGGTTACATCATTTCCTATAAGTTCATTTCCTTTCAAAATAATAACTACTCTTATTTTCATAATTCCATCTCCCTCATCTATATCTCTAATGGTTTTCAAATCAAATTTCTAGAATTTTCTAAATCAGAACCCAATTCAAACTTTTATTATATTTTATACACCTGGCCATAAGTGATATCAGCCATATTGGAGCCAACAACCACTCTTCTCTGGAATGACAGAAAGGAATTTGATATTAAATGAAGCAGAGTAGAATGGAAATCATGTGCAAACACAAAATTATAAACATTCTTGGTGAATGCTACAACCTTGAAAAGTAGGGATTGGAATACAGGAACTCCTTACATTCTCATTTTTTTTTGGTACAAATTGATACATCAATGTTTTATGTAAAGATGTTTGAAAGACATTGCAGTAAAATTTTATAGTTTAGGATGTTTTGTTTTCAGAATGATGATGAAAGGCGCATCTTTTTTTTTTAACATTTCAACAACATATTAAATAAAGTAAAGCAAGTGAGTTTCATTTTATAAATACTAATTCAGATTTTGATTCAGAAATTTATAAAATTACTCTTGAAAATAACTCATTTTCTTTATGCATATTATAAAGAGTTTAATGTTTATTCAAGTCACCAAAGAGTCTAAGAGTAGCTGAGCGACTACACATTAGCTGTGTGATGACTTATTAGCTTCACAACTTACAGCTAAACACTTTCCTTTTCTGTTTCTGTTTCCTAATGAACATTACATGCCCTTACCTACTTTGTGAGGATTATGACCACGCAGATCTCTATTTTCCATAGATAATACTATATTTCACATTCAATCCCATTCTCTTCCATTCTGCAATGTGAGTTAATTGGTTTATGACTCAATTCAAAATACCGTGTGAGAGGAATGCATATTCTTAAGTTTCATGTTTGATAAATGATGACTACTTAAAATAAAATCATGGCAATAAAGGTTTCAATTCAAAACAATTTATTTAATTCTAACATATGGCCAGAAAATATGGCATGTGGGAAGAATGTGTAAAGATAAATGAAAAACAGAGACAAAGTCATTTAGTGTAGATTCTTAAGAACTTGAAGTTGGAAAAAGATCTTAAAGAAGTTGGCCTAATAAAAGAATTTTCATTTCCTCATAGGTTAATGGATTCATCATTTGATTCACTTCAGACCATCTTAGATAGATCTTTGATTCCTAGACAGATTTCTTAGACAACTCTCCTTCAGGATGAACCCTTATTCCTTCTGTTAGCTGCTAGACTTTCATCCTAGTTCTGCCTTTGGGGTATGACAGCAACAGTTTTCTCCATTTTTTTTAGCAGGAAATTCATTATTGGTAAGCAGTTGATCCGTTTCCTCAGTTATAATCAATATACAAAATTCTTAGCATTTACGGTCTGTTTATTTTATAATAACTGAACTACCAGAACACCCCACAGGGCTGGATGTAGCTCAGTGACAAAGCCTAGCAAGTACAATGTCCTGGGTTTGATTCTCAACACCAAAAAAAGAAAAGAAGAAACAAAAAATGACAACAACAAAACCCCCCAGGAAGATTTTAGGGAAGCCCCATTCGTAGACATTATAAAATGTGAAATCTTAATTCTAGCACATTCTGAATGTGTGACCCTAGAGAAGTCCTTTAATGTCTAACTTTTCTTTTTGTTAGTTGTGGAGCTTGAACTCAGGGCCTGAGTGCTGTCCCTGAGCTTGTTTGCTCAAGGTTAGCACTCTACTCCTTTGAGCCAGGCACCACTTCCATTTTTCTGGTGGTTAATTGAAGGTAAGAGTCTCACAGACTGCACTGGCTTTGAACTGCAATCCTCAGCTCGCAGACTCCCAAGTAACATTACAAGCAGAAGCCACGAATGCCCCTCATGTCAAAAGCTTTATCTTGTCTTCGTAATGCTTTGTTATCAATACTACACTAATTTTAGCAGATGAGTTGAGCTGTAAGTTAGTCACTTTCCACTGCAGTAAGAAAATGCCTGAGAAAATTATAAGAGGAAAGATTTATTTTGGCTCATGGTTTCAAAGGTTTTAGTCCAAGGCAGACAGCTCTACTGCTTTTAAACCTATGCCAACATAAGAAACATAGGAGACAAAAGCAATGAGAAAGGAAAGCTGCTTACTCATAACAGGCAGGAAGCAGAAAGAACAAGGAAGAATGTAGGAACAAAATACGCCTTAAAGGCACAACCTGGGGACACATTTCCTCCTAGTAGATTCCATGCAGTTGTGAATTCACCAAATGAATTAGTATAGTAGCTACCCTTATGAGCTGACTGACTCTCAACAATGCCATCCACTTTGAATCAAGCCTTCAACACAGGAGCTTTTAAGGAGATATCTCATACTAAACCATAACAGTTTCTTCTTCTGTAATCTAGAAAGAAATGTATATGATGTATATCTCAAGTGGCAAAGAAAGTAAAGTTCCTTAAAGTTGCAAATAACATCCTTACAGACTTGTCAGACAAGCTCTCTCTTTCTAATTTACCTTTGTATCTGTGTTAACAAAGGATTCAATCTCTGTTCTTGGAACGTTAGAAATCATGGATTAGGCCCAAAGCAAAGGATTTTTATTTCTATATCACTCTCAGCCTAGTACCTACCTTCTCCTGTCTCGTCTGCTCTTGATTAGATACATTTCATGTTTTTTGCTCACAAAATTCACTAGTTACTCAACGTAAAAAACAATCTAGTTAAAACAACAACAATAACAATTAGAAAGCAGCTTGGTTATTCAGTATGATAGGACAATCAGGCCTAGAAACCAGTGTGGCAAAGTGTAGACACAACAGTTTCCTTCTATCTTGAGGCTGAGGAACTACTTCTCCAGAAAGAACAAGAACCAAGCAGAAGACTTGCATGTGTATACAGAACGTAGACATAGTGTTGTCAGATTTTGCAAGGTCTTGGCATGATGAGTGGAGATTTTATTTAAGAATTCACACAGTACAAGAGTGAGGACTCAATATTTGCATACCTAATGCTATGGACATGGTATTGGAAATATAAACACAACTACATAGACATAAAACCCTATGACTCTATAGACATAATGTTTTATTACATAGATTTATATGTGTCTATGACATCCAAATCTTCATCCTAATTTTAATTATGTTCTAAAATCTAAGTTCCAGTGATTGTATATAGAGATTCCCTTCTTGAATACTTGTTAAACATGTTATTTGAAATATGACGTAAAAATCAATGTTAATAAATTCTTTAATTAAAAAAAAGAAATCAAGTTTGGAGAGTTAAAGGTTGAATGTTGTTTTCTCATATGTTATATCTAAATAATAAACAAACAGGAAAGCAAACACAAGGCCTTAAGCATACAAACATGTATATACTCCCCCCCCACACACACACTAATTGATTAATGTATGGTCTATGCAGGGGATAACTCCAATGGCACAAGTCTTCTAAAGCACTAACTTACAGGATGCTGAACCATGTGCTTTCAGAAATACTGAGGTCAAGGGTAGCTGGGAAGACAAATGGAGAGAGGAAGTGTGGGGGCATGCAGTCATACTGTTCAATGTACATATGGGAAAGTGGAAGCAGAAAACTTGAGGGGCTGAATGAGATTAGGAATGGTGGGAGAGAATGATGGAGGGGATAGCATTGATTAGGATGCACTGTACACATAAACTGACAGTGAATTAAAATTCCTTTGCACTTGCAGATGATTTTTTAAATAAAATGTTGGTATTTTATAAAGTTATGTAGGAATGGGCAGAGATAGCAGAAACTAACTGGATGATCCCAGCAAACCACAAGTGTAACCCATGCACCCATGCCAAATCTGCCAGCTGCTTGTTTTCTGTTGGAAATACAGCAGTACAGGTATCAACCAGATGATGAGACATACTCTTTCATGGCAGGGAGTTAATGAAGCAGCTCTCTGTCATGGGCTTCCAGAGGTGTGGTAAAGAGGGAGAAAAAAGTATAATTGTACAACAGTTTGGATGGCTGACTTGAAGAAGTTCCAAGATTTGAAATAGGATATAACTTCATAAATTACTATTAGAACACTGGAAGAAAAATAAAAATAACTTTATCTTTGGAAAAACATTCCCCCTCAATGTATCTTGGCACCTTCTGAGAAGAAAGGTAAGAATTCAGTTCTTACCACTTAAGAACTTAATTCTTCTTTCCATTCCAGACAAAGCTGCTATTATTTTACAAGAGAACATTAACAGAGCAAGGAGTTTTTTCAAATAAACAAGGCAGAACAAGCACAACTGATTTTTTTCACTCTTTTATATTTCAAAAAAGCTATTAAAAGACTTAGATGGCTGAAGTATTACACAAATTATCCTATTATTGGAGCAATGAAAGGATTTCACACCCATCCATTTATTTCTAATTTGATTTCCTTCCACAAAGTTCTTTTGTTTTTGAAAAAAAATATTTGTGAAGCTTCAGATATAATTCACATTAATCAAGGAATGTATTTTAAAAATAAGGTTTGAAGTGCCCTATTAAGAGAAAAAGTCTAAGTCTCACATAGCTACTGCTTTTCATCTGCCACCTAAAATTAATTGTCCACAGAAACTTATAATAGAAAGATAATTGCACCACACAGCTTCCAATTTGTGTCTTTTCTCCTAAAAAGACTATTTGGTAGCTGTCAGCAGGGATGAACATACGTTGGTTTCAAGTTGCAATATGAAGGGAAGGTCATCAGTTGGGTGTTCTGGAATAATTCTTACACACTACATAACTTGCTTCTAGACTATATAAGCAATGCATTGTCTCTATTGAGTAGCCTTCATTATCTATCACTTTCTCTTCCTGTTCAGGTCCCTGGTTAGCTTAGAAAAATGAGCTCCTTGGAAGACACATTACATTCAGTTGGCAAAAAAGCCTAAGAAGAACTTGGTTGAACAGCTCATATAGGAAGAAAGATTTTCTCAATGGAGAATTGCTCAAGGTTAGGAGGATGTAATTAACAGGCAACATTATTCCCCCAAACAAAAATGATGATCAGATGATCAGACTTGATCATACAAGCTGCCTTGCACATTTTTGTTAACAGTGAAGCAAGAAAATGGCACCAGCACCACCTGGGTTGAGTTCTTTGTCTCTCTTGTCTTAAGGAATGAGTCCACAGCCAGCAAGAGAGGTAAAACAACCAAGATTTATTGAAGAGAAAGATCAACAGAGCTCCATCTAGACAGGAGGGGTCCCAAAGGAAGGCTGTGCCTGAGGTTCTTCATGCAAGAGTTAATAAGAGGTCTCTAGGCTAGAGTTACTCTTAAGATCATTGGACCATGTATGGGCCATATGAGTCCCTAGGCCCAATCAGAGGCTCCACAAAACCTGCACAAGCTTTCAGTGCATCCTTTGGCCCTCCTGTCTGGGTACTCATTTAGGCACACATCTCTAGGGATTCCTTAAGTCCACTGTTCATGTGAAAGTCTTTCTGGAGCAATGGTCCATGACATGATGCCCATATTAGAAACTATTCAAGGCCATGGTGAGGGGTGAACAAACGCTATGGGTGGGGGCCTTGGTCCTCATTGTCTAAGCAAGCTCCTTTTCTCCTCTTGTGGTATCATAGACAGGTCAGGAAAAGTTTTCTCTACTAGAAAAAATGACACTAAGCAAAAAAATCAGGACTAGAACATTCCAGGGCCACCAGGACTATGAACACCTCAGTAGTGTCCATTCTCCTTCCTCCGTCTCAATACTTGGAATGTAGACAGCATCTCAGCTAACACAAAGCTGTTCTGCTCTTTTCCAGGAGACTGAAAGCTCAAAATCAAGCTGGTTCATGGAATAAAAAGCCAAATTTCTTTTCTGAGTTTATGGACTGGTAGTTACCCTATCACAAGTGATCTACACATGGAAGGTATTGCGTATATAATATTATTGCTAGATGATAGACTCTTACTTTCTCCCTTCATTCTGCAATAAATAGATTGTACTATGTCACTAATTTCCAAACTTAGGCTGTCTTAAAATGATTTATATTAAAGGCAAAATGTTATATAAATATAAATAATACTATATATAAATATGTGTATATTTACACACATACACGTATTTATATACATGTATATAGATATGTACACAAATATATGTATGTAAATGTGTGTATATAAAATGTGTATAACAATATCTTTGTGTTCTTCATAAGCAAACATCAGAAGTTACTGATGTCTATGAAATCATGAAATTGCGATACAAGCGCTTAGAATCTTCAGGTTACAGTCTTCTTATCTGGGGATTAATCCATTCAGATAGATGGAGAGAGGCCTTGCTGCTATTAGAGGACCTAAAAGAAGTCATGATCCCTACAAAAAAGAACTATAGTGACTGTATCCAGGGAGCGCTCCTTCATCATGAGGTGGACATGGCTTGGAATTTGTATCAGGAATTGCTAGGGCATGAGATTATTCCTATGATGGAAACTTTAAAAGCCTTCTTTGATTTTGGAAAAGCCATAAAAGATGATCACTATTCAAACAAATTACTAGACATCCTTTTGTATCTAAGAAATAACCAGTTATATCCTGATGAATCACTTGCACACAGTATAAGAACTTGGTTTGAAAGTATTCCTGGAAAACAATGGAAAGGACAGTTCACCACCGTCCAGGAAAGTGGTCAGTGTTTAGGCTGTGGAAAGACTTTAGAATCTATTCACCTAAGTCCAGAAGAGTATGAATTTCTCAAGGGAAAAATCATGAAGGATGTGATAGATGGAGGTGACCAATACAGGAAGACGACACCTCAAGAACTGAAGAGATTTAAGGAATTTGTAAAGTCTTGTCCTCCTTTTGATATTGTCATTGATGGTCTCAATGTTGGAAAATCATATTCTAAAGTTTGGGATTCTTGTGCTCTCTTGCATGTAGTTTCTCAACTAGCTAAGCAGAATCTTTGACTTCTAGTCCTGGGCCGGAAGCACATGATAACACATCATTCCCAATGGAGAAAAAATGAAATGCAAATGATACAACAGCAAGCCAGATGTTTCTTTGCTGATAACATTTCAGAGGATGATCCCTTCCTCCTGTATGCCACACTGAATTCAGGGAATCACTGCAAGTTTATAACAAATGACTTGATGCGGGACCACAAGGCCTGTCTTTCTGATGCCAAGACCCAACTTCTGTTCTTTAAGTGGCAGCAGGGACATCAACTGGCAATTACAAATAGGTTTCTAGGATCAAAAATAACTTTTCAGCGTACTCTCAGTTATGACACATTTTCCCTTTCCCAGTACTACCCTGTTAGCAAATTGATTTTTTTTTTATTATTTTTGCCAGTTGTGGGACTTGAACTCAAGGCCTACATGCTATCCCTGAGCCTCTTTGTGCCCAAGGTTAACTCTACCACTTGAGCCAAAGCCTCACTTCAGGCTATTTCTCAGTAGTTTATTGGAGAGAAGATTCTCTTAGACTTTTCTGCCTAAACTGGCTTCAAATACGATCCTCAGATCTCAGTCTCCTGAGTGTCTAAGGTTATAGGCATGAGCCATGCCTGGCACCCGGTTTAACAAATTGATTTTTTAATTAAATGAGAAAATATTTTGTTATCTGTGCTGTATTATTTTCCCTTACCATTTGTTCTTGGAGACTCAAAGAATCTACTGGAGAGTAAAGCCTGCATTTCTCCTTCAGGGTTAGCTGTTTCTCATTGGGTGTTATTTCTAGTATCCACTTTGCTACTTCTAGCTTTATTTTCCAGGCCTAACAACTATTTCTTCTTCATTTTAAAGCCCAAATTATAAAGTCTTTCTAAATTAATTAAACATTTTTCAATGGTTTTGTTTTGTTTTTTTGTATTTTCTATTAAAGAGACAAGGTCTCTCTTGCTGGGTGAAGTAGCTTATGCCTAGAATCCTTAGGATTCTGAAATCTCAGATTCCTATTAAAGCTAGCCTAGGCAGAGAAATCTACAAGACTTTTATCTCCAATTAAATAGCAAAAAGCAGAACAGGAGGCATGGCTTAGCTGGTGAGGTGTCAGTCATGTGTGAAAAAGCTGAGCAGCAGCATGCAAGCCCAGTACTGGCACAAAAGGGGAGAGAGACAAGATCTCACTCTGTTGCCCAGACTGGCCTTGAAAACCTGGGCTCAAGTGCTCCTTCTGCTTCAGCTTGCAGGTAACTGGTGCTACAGGCACACACACACACACTGTGCTTGACTTGTGACTGCTATTACTTTTACCAGTCAGTATAAGGGAGTTCTAAAAGTGTACAATTTTTTTTTCAATAATCAAGTTTAATGATGTAATCAAATTGTAATAGTTGACTCTCAGTTTTATTCTCCAATTATCTACCGTATTCACCGGCCAAAATCTTGGCTAAAAATGCTCATGTATATTCTTTATGGCACTTAAATATAATTCTGTTTCCTTAGATATATAGCAGGTTTTTCACTTATTTTTAACTGCCCTAAAATTCTAGAAAATGTTTTAAGTATGCACATTAAATCTTTTCTTCTATAATAAAAAAAATAAAATGTGTATAACATATTTGTATGTGCATATATATATGCATATGTATATGTAATATATATAATGCATTATATAGTATAGGTGGGAATAAGTTCTATGGAAGATATGGAGGGAGATCAATGTTTGACTTATTTAATTCAGATTTTGGAAGCATTTCAAATAAGATGTTCTCTCTATTTCATTATGCCAATGGCTTAATAAATCCTTATTCATAAAATATTGTCAATATTAGCATAGTTTACCATCTAAATTTTCCTGAGCCTTCCACATTTACAAGTGGAAGACATATTCTGAAAAGATGGGTTTGCCAGCCCATTGAAGATGCCCTACAATACATGAGTGGGTCCAAATTGTGGTACCTATAGACAATGGAATTTTACACAGCTATTAGAAACCAGTAGGATTATATCATGTGCAGGAAAATGGATAGACTGAGAACAAATCATGTTAAGTGAGATAAGTGAAACTCAAAGACAAATGGTGCATGTTTTCTCTGACATACAGAAGCTAGATTTAATATACACTGGACCTTGGTGAATTATATAGAACTTTAGACATTCGCAATGAGACCAATGGAGGATATTCTTAGGAACACAAAGGCACATTGCCTATGTGTGTCTGATCACATACTATTTATTAAAATGAACTCCAGGAAATGGAAATTAGGTTTTTCATCATTTTTGTTATGTTTTGTTTTTTTCTTTTTATCTTGTTTGTTCATGTATCTGCCTTCGGGAGGGTAAAGGGGGCAGGCACATAAATGCAGGGACAAAGGGTAAATAACTGCAGCAGTGGTACTCACTAGACACTGTGTTGAAAATGAACTATACATCCTGTATGTGAGAATGGGAGGGAAAAACTGAAGTGAGGGAAGGGGTGACGTTATCCAAAATGAAATGTACACATTACTTGACCTATGTAACTGTAACCCCTCTGTATATCACTTTTATAATAGCAATAAAAAATAAAGATGGGATTCCAGGTTGAGCGCGGCTGACTGTAGATTATACCGTCCATGCCAGGCAAACATGCATGGGTTCTACTTTCCTCCACACACATGCACAGTCCCCAACACCTAGATAAATTTGAATTTTCTAAACCAACCAAAACTCAAATAAGAATAGTGACAGAAAGAATGGGAAACCAACCAGATTTAACTGGAAATTTCCAGATATGGTTATATGATAATTCATTATTTGAAAAGTGGTCTTAATCCAAAAGACAAAACTACGGGATAGACAAAAAATATTAAGTGAGAAATAATTTTGAATCTAAATACAGCTATCATTAAAGGGCAAAAGCCAAGTCCATTGAGTTCCCATTAGCACAAATGCAAAATGAATTGACTTGGAAGTGATGATATTGATCATGATGCATTATACTCAGAAACTGATAAGTTCAATTGCAATTCCCTTGTACAAGTACTTAAAGATAAATTAAAAATGCAAATTAAAATAAAGAAAAAAATGAATCTATATCAACCAACAGGTCTTGTGAGTTGAGACATAGGGGGAAATCGAAAAGTACCTCATTTAGATATAAAGCAACTAAGATTAAGATAAGAAGAATAAGTACCACAGAGAGTCTATGGTCTATTTGCTTGTTTGTGAAATCTTAAAAGTAAATTTGGACATAAAGATCCAACTTCCATTAAGTAGGATAGAGTAAGGGTAGGACCATGGTCTTTATAATGTACCACTTGAAAGCATCCATCCCAGAAGACGACACAGACACCATCTCATACAAGAGAATGAGGTTTATCAGAGGAGCTGGCAAGGCCATCTCCCCCCATGGGAGGGGGAGATAAATGGCACCTGTCCCTATTCAGAGGCATCTTGTAACTCCCTGGCTAGAGGTGGGAGCTACTCTGCGTGCTCAGTCAGGTCTGGGTGGAGAAAAACTGGCAGGAGCCCCAGAATTCACTGTGAAGGACAAGGCGCAGGGTGTTCCACGGATGCTGCTATCTGACCCAAGGGAGGCATAAAATAGGGAGTGACTGATTTCCAGTAGGGGAAAGACCTGAGATTGCCTTCTCCGTCTTGGAGGCCTATTGCATGTTATCTAATTCCCCATATCCTGAAGGAAGAAGTAAGACTTTTCCAGCTTTATCTTAGGATCCTAGGAGCCTCAGGAAGAGGTAGAAGAAATATTTAAAGGTACCAGAGCCAACAGGTGTTGTGGTCTTTTCTGGCCACTTTCTGCTGGCAAGGGTTGTTTAGGAGTCACTGGGGATGGGGTTTTCTAGGATCTAGGTCTGTGCTAGCATAGCTATGTAAATGAAACCTCCAATTGCCTGTAGTAACAGGATGTCCTTGTCTTATTCCCAGGTGGTGTCCTGAGTGAGGGCTTGTTATCCTGTTAAAGAGAAACTTGAAAAGGCGAGATTAGGCAAAGGCTAACAAGGTGGCAGGAGCAGTTAACATGAATGACATGGGAAAACACACCCTGGCAACAAACCAGAAAAGTTCCTTCTGGAGCATCAGCCAATTGTGGCCCATTAGAGGGAAGGAGGACTCTCCATATAAGTGGACCAGCAGCAGGAAGGGAATGTCTAGGGTTTTGCCAACTGGGTAGGGGAGAGCAAAGTGAATTGCTTGAGAATAACCAGTCAGAGACTAAGGCTAGATTGTCGTGATTAGGGGCCCAACAAGAGGCCTTGGTAGAAATCTGGATTATAGACTATGTGTGAGACTCAGGAAGCTTCCAAGGCTAACTGTCCCAGTAACAAAGACAAGAATGTAAGTTGCTGTCCAAGAAGGCAGAGAGGTATGGACAGGAGATGGGCAAGCTTATTCACTATTTCTCTTGATCTCCCGGCTCTGATTAATTTTGAAAGAGTGTAATATGACTCCATTTAGGATGTAATAGTATCTCTCTATGGTTCCTCATCATCAGGAATGACCTGGTCCTGGGGTCTAGATGATTGCTGCTGGAATGGATCAACCTCTTGGCATCTCTTTCATGGGGCTTGAGCTCAAGGCTTGGTCACTGTCCCTGAGCACTTCTGCTTGAGGCTAGTGCTCCACCACTTTGAGTCACAGTACCACCTGCAGTATTTGGCTGACTAACTAGAGATAGGAGTCTCTTGAACCATGCTTCCAGTCTGGCTTTTTGCTGGTTAGCTGGGAGATGGAGTCTGAGAGGGATTTTCTACCCAGGCTGGCTTTGAACTGCAATCCTCAGATCAAAAAATCTTTTTTTTTATTTCCAAATAAAGCAACAGATTGAAATAACAAGCAGAGTTGACCTGTAACTTGGTAAATACTTGCCAGAGTTCTGCAATGACCACACTCAGTAGATGTGATGAGAGTTTTCAAACAGTAACTGTTTAGCACTTTAGGCTATAGAATAACCTGTATTGAAATTTGGTTTGTAAAGATATTTCCCTGGCTGCCTGGGGAATCTAATTTTTAGTGACCCTAACAATACCTATGTTAAGCAAGTTACTTTAATCAAAGTTCACAAGAGGCTCTTCTACCTACACCCGTGTCATTAGCATAACACCATAGCCAGTCTTTTCCCAGTCAGGCTGCATACGATGTATAAATGTTTTGCATATCCAAAGCAGTCTTTCACCAGGAATCAGCTATGTGTGATGGAGTCAGGCAAGAGTCTCATCTACATTTACTACATTGGCGGTGATCAGATGAAAAAGCAGAGTCCCCTCCAGATGGCTGTTAGTTGGAAGGATGGACAGAATCTGGGCAAAGCTGAAGTAGCATCTCCCAGCGTCCCATGGATGGACTGTCACACTTTCTGCTGGATTGCCTGTAAATCTCTACACAGACTAGTTAAAGACGTTTGAAATCTCAGTATCTTCCTAGTTGCTTTCTCTGAGTGCTCTGGCTTTTGCAAGCTGATGCCCCACTGGTTTAGGCAGTGGCCCCTGGGTAATTTGGCAGGGTGAACTTTGTTAACCAGATGTTGTTTCCCTGTAAGTCTAGGATTTTCTAGGCAGACATAATAGGCTTGAGCATGTAACTATCTCTCACAGGTGCAATATCTCTCACAAGTGCATTCTTTGCACTTGCACACTTGTTATTACTGTACTCCATACTTTTGCCTTTACTTTCTCCTGTTTTATTTTTTCAAAAATGACTCTGGTCTCTTGATCTTAAGGGGAGTTGGTGGGCAAAGATCCATCTTCTGTGACTTTTTCAAGCTGACTCAGGGATGCTGACTCTGCCATTGACCTAAAACCTTAGCCTATTTTACCAAGGGATTCTCAGGATTACATGTCATTAGGAGCAATATTTACTCCAAACTGGAAAGTACATGTAATATTTAACTTTTAGTATAAATGGACACACATAAGTGTATTAGTCTTGACATTAATTAAATCATAGCCAGGTTACTTTAAGCCATTTTCCCTTGCTTCGGAGGCCATCTCCTCCATGAGAAAGGGAGCAAAATGGCCCCTGTCCCTATCAAGGGGTATCTTTATAACACTGGGGCTAGAGGTGGGAAGTCCTCTGCATGTGCAGCTAGGTCTGGGAGGGCAGAAACTTGCAAGAGCCCCAGGATAGTTCTGTGTGAAGGGCAGGGTGGAGGGCATTCCACAGATGTAGCAGATACAAGACGCTCCAGGAAATGAAGAGGGAGGGGATGTTCTAGAACCTGAGGTGGAGGGAATGCTAACACCACTCACCCCCGAACACTCTCCTCAGACACTGGAGCCACAGGAATGACCATCTAAGTCTGCTTCTTGTACTTGTCTTATTTTTATTTTTTGGTTTTCTTGATAGAAATTCCTCCATAGGAATTCATTTAACAGTACCAACAGTCTGAGGGAAAGAGGAAGGGTTTAAGGGAAAGGGAAGTGAGCCCTTGGGAAAGAAGGGTGGGTGATTAGATTCAGCATGCTCATTGTACATATGTAAAAATGGAACTAAGAAACTTGAGGGGATGGGCTGGATTAAAAAGATTGCGGAAGGGGCTGGAAATTTGGCCTGGTGGTAGCATGCACGAAGACCTGGATTCGATTCCTTGGTTACCACATACATAGAAAAAGCCAGAAGTGCTGCTGTGGCTCAAGAGGTAGAGCTCTAGCCTTGAGAAAGCCCAAGCCCCAGGACTGGCACAAAAGAAAGAGATACAGAAAGAAAAAAAGAAAAAAGAAAAAGAAAAAAAAACAGGCAGAAATAAAAAGATGGGGGTAACATGGATCGAGCATTGTACTCAAACTGACATGAGAAATGGACACTTCTTTGTACAACTATTGAGAGAAAATGGAAAATTAAGTTAAATAGAAATAACAAACAAAAAAGTGGGATTCAGGGATGCCAGGAGAGGTCTCCACAGACCTGCATTAACCCCCCTCCTACCTGCTTTCTTTCTCTCTTCTCCTGAAATAGACCCACACCAATCCCACAGACTTGAATTTTCCCACAGAGGAAGTCCTTCCTTTGAACAGAAGGATTCCATTTAGAACATCCTGGGGAAGGCAAAGACCACTTTGGGAGATAACAGGATACAATTAGCCTTCACTTGAAACATTGGAGAATAAGAATGTATGGGGGCAAGAAATGGTGAGGGGTCCCACAGAGAAAAAGGGTGGCAGGGTTCAGTAATGTAAGACTTCCTCCCCAGAGCTCCTCAGTAAGTATGCCTGTACTTTTAAAGGTCAGATACCTGAGTATCTTACAGATACCAAATCCTTCACTCTTCTCCTTAGGGAAAAGGATAAGAGAACGGACTTTGGAATTAAAAGATCTAGATTAGAACCTTTGTCATACTACCTAAAAGGATGTAACACTTCTCATCTGTAAAATAGGAAAAGTATGAAGGTTTCAATGGATAAGAGCTGATAACTATTGAGCAGACCTACTGTACACTAACTTTCAAATCTGCATCGCATCAGTGTTTTTCATGCCTTAATGTTCACATAAAGATTTGGGGTGAAGGGACAGGAGTTTGGCCTAGTGGTAGAGTGCCTGCGTAGCATGCACAAAAACACGGGTTCGGTTCCTCGGTACCACATACATAGAAAAAAGCCGGAAGTGGTGCTGAGGCTCAAGTGGTACAGTGCTAGTCTTGAGAAAGCCCAAGGAAAGTGCTCAGGCCCTGAGTCCAAGCCCAGGGCTGGCAAAAAAAAAAAAAAAAGATTTGGGGTGAAGTACTGAGATTGCAAGTTCTCTGCAAGTTCCACTGTTAATCTCAAGAGCTAAAAATGCTACTGCTGCTGTTGCTTTTAAGTTATTCTTTGAACGCAAACATTTATGTTATTGAATCCTATACAAAACCTATGAAGGTAAACTATGATTATCTGTACAAAGTCCATTCTAGATGGACTGGAAGGAAATGTAAAAAAATGCTGTCACAGGGGCAGGAGTTTGGCCTAGTGGTAGAGTGCTTGCCTAGCATGCACGAAGACCCAGGTTCAATTCCTCAGTACCCCATTCATAGAAAAAAAGCCGGAAGTGGTCCAAGGATAGAGCTCAGGCCCTGACCTCAAGCCAAGGACTGGCAAAAAAAAAATGCTGTCAGAATGATAAAGTTAATTTACTATGATGATGATGATGATGATGATGGTAATAATGATTGTTATTAGGCTGGTTGTATATGGCTTTTTACTACTCAAGTGTAAATCCAGATAGCAGAGCATTACCATACCTGGAAGCTTGTTAGGAATGAGGACTATCAGGCTTCAGGATGGACCCTATCTGCATTTTAACAAGATTTCTGGTGACTCACGTGCAAATTCTAGTTTCAGAAGCATTGGATTATAGGCTTATTTATTTTTTATTTTTGCCAGTCCTGGGCCTTGAACTCAGGGCCTGAGCATTGTCCTTGGGCTTTATCAAGGCTAGAGCTCTACCTCTTGAGCCACAACACCACTTCCGAATTTTTTTTCTATGTATGTGGTACCAAGAAATCGAACCTGGGTCTCTGTGCATACTAGGCAAGCAGTCTACCACTAGGCCAAACTCCCAGCCCCTCTCCCAGTTATTTTAATTTAGCCCATCCCTCAAGTTTCTTAGTTCCAATTTATATATGTACACTGAGCCCATATAGGCTTATTGTTTTATAGGTGTGCCTGTTACTGCAAAGAAATTTTCTTGGTGCAATATTTAATAGTTATAACAAATTGACCTTTTTAAATAACAAATTAAAACAATGAAATTAATACCTGTATACCCATACCAGGTAAAAATGGGAAAAATCTTCCATTTAGAGATACTAGCTGAGCAGCAATTTTCCCTAAGGTCTAATGATTCTGAACAACAAAAGTCAACCCCTAAGGAAAGTTACAAAGAAACAACATTTTAAGATAACCCAGGGTACTATAAATTATCAACTGTGTGAACAGTTAGTGAATCCTTATACACTATAAGTGGCCCTGGAAATTCATCTTCAGACTGTCTCCCTCTGGGAGGACTCACCTAGACAAGAAGTTAGGAAGACACAGAAACTTGATGATCATTTAATCTAAAAAGTGATGAAATCTAAGAGGGATTGCTGAACAAGAAGAGCAAGGACATAATCATCACTAGAGGAAATGAGTCTTGAACATATATTTTGGGAGTTCTAGAAACTATCACTGGTAGAGCACTTTCCTGGCAAAGTGACTTCTTCTCTGGATCCTACATAGTCTAGTGGCTCAGATGTCTGGGAGAAGATTGCCAGCCACAAAGGTAGGAAAGACAAAAAAAAATGTGAGTCAGAGGTGAAAAAACAGGAGGGCTGGAGGTCAGCATTCAGTTTAGGAGTATTTTCTTAGTATACATGTTGCCCTGGGTTCAGTTCCAGGGTCAGGGAGATACACAACACTGTGATGCCCTGACTCTCTCACTTAAAGTAGAACCTGTGGTGAGTAATTCCACAGCTAATCTCAACAAATGCTAATCAATAAATACACTGATGTTTTATAAAGACAGGAAGAGGGTGAGATGTTGACCAGAGAACAGCATTTCGAGTAAATAATTGTGAGGAAGGCATGTCTCAAATCCTCTGTAGCCTTTCCAAGGAGCCCTCTGATACCATTTAGGAGACCATTAAAAAACTTAAAGGCAGAAAAATGTTTGAGGTAAACAAAGTAAGTTTCTTTGAAAATGAAAGGAAAGTTAGTCATAGGAGAATGGTGTCTTCTTAGAGAATGGTTGTATTGTTCTGTGCTCCACACATACCTTCTCTCCTTGGCTTTGGACCAGTTGCTTGATGGCTTGAGCATGCACCATGCTGGCCCTTTTCATTGTCTCAGTGGACACCCAGGGCACTATGAGAAGGAGCATTTGAGCAGAAAGAAGCAGCATTTGAACCTGAAGCACTATGGAGACAAAAAATAGCCATGAGAGGACACATGTTATCAGCCATGTATATGTCTACAATTTTTATTACTATCTACTTAACAGTTACCCGTTAATATCTCTCATCCATTTCCTAACCCAAAGTGCTGGCATCTAGGACAGACAGGATCACTTGCATACAACAGTCTTCCGGCCTTCGGACAGACTCAGTCACACTTTTTTGGGGGGGAGGGTGTAAATAAAGTGTATTCAGAAGAAAATGGACAAGAAATGCTTTGATTCATTTAATTTCAAATATCCTTCGCATTTTCTCACAAGAAAACTACTGCAAGATTGTGTATAAGTCTGCATATTTTAGTTATATTTATATCCATGTACTTATAATTAATACTATTACATTATCCCTTAGAAACTGGCTAGTAAAATATAATCTTCTGTATATAAAAGGTGACAAGAGAAACATTTCCAGTACTACACTGTAATTCTCAGCATTTAAAAATTACCTGTCATATCTGGTATGAAAATTGCCATCTTGCATTTACTTTGAATATGGACTGTATATTAAATTTTCATTTTAATGAATTTATGTCACAAACTGTGACATAAATTCAAATCAGTGAATACTGAGCCCTAACTACATACAAAGCTTAGTTGGTACTGAGTGACATGGAGCCCTAGAGTTTGCCAAGCAAGTCAGTGTCTGTCCTCTGGAATTTTATTCAAGTATACTATATTCCTAGTTTTCAAATTCACCATAAAATAAAAGCCATAAATTTCTACCTCCTTTTTGGAAAGCCCCAGTTTGTGGCCAGCCTGGGCAATATATATATATATATGTATATATATACACACAAATATATATATAAAATATAAATATATATAAAATAAAACTATGAATTACTATCTCCTTTTAGGGAGGTAGACATTGGAAAGCCCCATTTGTGGCCAGCCTGAGCAATATATGTGTGTGTGTGTGTGTGTGTGTGTGTGTGTGTGTGTGTGTGAGAGAGAGAGAGAGAGAGAGAGAGAGAGAGAGAGAGAGAGAGAGAGAGAGATTGAGAGAAATAGCTAGAGACAGTTCATCTCAACCAATAATTAAGTGTGGTGATATGCTACTAGGAAAGCATAATGGCTGTGCAATAGCATGCAGCTGTAATCCCCAGCAAGAAGGAAAAGCACAAGTAAGCCTGGTATCTATCCTCAGGGAAGGATTCCCATCATGTAACTCCTCTCAACAGCTAACTTGACAGTTTAACAAAATGAATACAAAGAAGCCAAAACATTTTGCCAGGAATTAGGAGGAGGAGAGATGAAAGGAGAGAGGAAGAGTAGATAAATATTGTCATAATACTCAATGTATATATGTGAATATGTATGGAATCCTTGAAAGAATGGGCCAGATGAGGAGAGATGGAAGAGAATGGTAGGAGGTATGACACTGACCAAAATATACCTATAAACCAACATGCTGAATTGAAACCCCTTTTGACAACTATCTAAAGATTTTTTAAAAAAAGAAAAAGTAACCAACACAAAACCGTGCTGAATGTATAGCTCAGTGGTACAACGATAGTTTTCACTGCTGCAAATTAATAGTAATTAATAATAACAATAAGTGCTACATATTTCTAAGAGAAAACAGAATCCTGATTTATCTTCATTGAGGACATACCTAAATTATATAAAAATAGGCATGGACCATGTTCAGTGAAGTAGCCCACAGACCCAAGGAAGAAATGACATGGGATGGATATAGCCATCTGGGTAAGACTGTTTCATTTCTGCCTAATGAGATTTAAAAAGGAAGAAGAGTGGTTACATTCTATGGAAAGGAAAACCACACTGCAGTTCTCATGTCAAGTAGCAGGTGGGCAGCCAGGGCTATGATGGTGAAAAGCCCAGACTCATCTTGGTTCCACCACTTACTAGCTGATGATCTGAGGCAAGCAACTGTTTAACTTAGGTGTTCCTCAGATTGGGGCTGCGAAGCATGGATAATAATGTGTCCTACTAGCCAGGCATTGATGGCTCATGCCTATAATCCTAGCTATTAAGTTGCTGAGACTTGGAGGGATGCAATTTAATGTCAGCCCAAGAAAAAAGTCTGTAAAATAATCAGCAAAAACCAGTCTGGAAGTGTGTAAGTGGTAGAATACCAGCTGAGAAAATGCAGGGTCCTGAGTTAAATGGTACTATAAAACAACAGCAGCAATAATAGGCCTTCCCTCATAGACATTGCATGTAGACACTATTTCCGTAGTATGTAGATTGTGTGGGTTAGAGTGGTGAGCACATTCTAAAATGTAGTCTTGAAAAGATAGGCTGGGATCGGCTTGTGGAATGATTCCTTTAGCTATCTTAAAACTAACAGGAAGCTATAGAAGCCACCCTTTATGTCTTGAAAGATGCTTATTATACTTACCTACCATACCTTTCTGTTTCTAGTTTTGTCCAGATTTTCTCTTCTATAATTGCTTTATTCAAATTTGGGAAAGTTTTGTGACCGCGATGTTTCAATGACCCCATCACTAAGCTGGAAGAGAGTCCACAATGAAAGACATTATTTTCCTATCCTAATGACTATCAAAAATATCTATTGAAAACAAGTAAGCCTGGATGTATTATATATGCATTACCAGCAAAATATTTGATTCATTGAGCTTATAATTTATAAATGTAAAAAATGAAGACTCTCACGGGTATATTCCAAATGAGGCTAGATCTGGGAATACAAGTTAGTGTTAAAACATCACATTTATTATACTGAATTAAGTAACTCAATGACCTCTCCAACTCTGTCAATATTTAGTGTGTAAGTACAGACATTAGCAGCCGAAGAAAGAAAGTTGCCTTCAAATAGGATCATTTTCCTTATAAATTATTTGATTTTTTTTCCAACTAAGTACTGGTCACCTGTGCAGAACACACATGAGCAAATTCCACGCTCTTCTGTTTCATCTTTGAATCCAGCCACAGCCAGTGGAAGAGCTCCTCAAACACCTTCCTAGCAAGCTCTCATTGTATGGTGTGGCTGCTCACCCACACCTACCCTCTACATGCTCAAGAAGTCCCAAAGTCTCCAGGACACCTTGGCAACTCTCCTCAACCAATGGAAATAAAGAGGAACAAATGTTTTACCCATTCTCCCCAAGGTAAATTATTCTGGTAAGCATCCTACAGGCTGACACCCTGTTTCAGTCAGCATTACCAGCTCTTAATTCCTCATGGCATGGTTGACTTCCCCCTTTCACTTCATTTTCAAGCTCCCCTCCCCCATGAACATCCTGGCCACAGCCTTTTCTTCAGACTCAGCTTTTAAAAGCAACCCCAAACCACAAATCAAGCAGAGCAAAACTGGTATATTAGTAAATTAATGTCAAATGTTTACAAACATCAAAATCAATAATTTTGTCCTATCTATGGAAGGGAAGTTTCTTTTAATTGAGAAAAATGAGGAATGTTATGCAAATATTTTCAACAGCAGTTTTGTTTTATCTCTTCAAAAAATATTTTAAGGACTATTTAGGAAAGCTTTGAACATATGTGTGTGTGTGTGTGTGTGTGTGTGTGTGTGTGTCACTGACATTAACCCAGATCTTGTTTTGCAGTCTTTTATTACAGCCAAGAATGTGCCAAATGGTAATAAAGTGCAAACTGAGGTTATACCAGATATAAGGAATTTTGCCTTTAACTGAAATATGCCAAGGATGATTTTTTTTTCACAAATAGGCCTTCAATTTGTCATTACTAAAACTCTGAATTTTAAACAGATTCTTGGACTGGTGGTTCGTATCCATCGGCTCGCTCGACTTTAGCACCGATCTCATCCCCAGTAGCTTTTCCAGAACTACCACCTTCACCATGAAGCTCCATGAGTTTTCCCAATTCAAACTTGGGCTTCTTGAGCATTTTCACTTTCCTAACGAAGACATCATAAAGTGGGTAAATAGACGGGCACGCCTTTTCTATGTCTTTCCTGATGCTGTCTGGAATCAACTTATTAACTATTTCTTTCAAGTCATTGGTCGGGTCATGATTTCGGGTCATGATTTCCATCATCTTCTTCCGGATCTGGCGGACCTGCTGATGCTGAGCATACGAGGTCTTGCGGATCTGATTGTTGCGTTTTTTAGTAAAGCCAACACAGAACAGAGGAAGCAAATAACCGTCTGTAGTCTTGACATCCACATGAGCTTCAATCATGGTCTGCCACTTTTTGACCATGGAGCACATTTTGTCTCGGTGAGATCCATGCCATGGAAGCTGGTCAGGCAGTTCTTGCCCTGTACGTCCTCAGTAATTAGCTTGAATTTGCTAAATGCAACTTCATCATTCTGCAGGTCAGCAAGGCTCACTTCAAACACCTGACCCTTGAAGCCATCAGATGCGATTTTGGTTCCTTGAGGCCTCGTGACTAGTGTTTTCCCAATATTTCTGATATTGAACATAGCCGGGGCTTTCACATCATACCAATCTTTTTTAGAAAATGGGTCAACTGCTTTCTTCTTTTTTGCCGCCTTTCGTCAGGCGCTTGTTCTTGCTGCCCGCCATGGTGCTGGTCAGAGAGCCAAAAGGGCGGCAAGGATGATTTTTATTTTTTTTTTTAATTTTTTTCTATTTTTTTTATTGTAATTAGTAAAAGGGTTACATGATATTTGCCAGATAGAAGGTGCATTAATTCACATACATTGATACCCTTTCACATGTCTTGGTACCCATTTCCCTCCCCCCCCACACCCGCCACCCGTCTTGGTTTTCCCCCCTTCCTTATCAAATTTCAAATATCCAAATACAAATAAATTCAATATATCAGATAACAAAGTGAGATACTATACCAATATGAGATAACCAAGGGACAGCAAAGGAGATGAGAGACAACATAGCACATTAAGGACAACAATCATTCATTATATGGCTTTTGTTTCACTATCCTGGAGGTCCTTTCAATTAGCTTCACATTATATGGCCTTATGTATCAAGATTTTGCTCTATTGCAAATCTCTGCTAGTAGAGCCCAAGGTTTCTACTGATTATGACGAATGAGGGAAACCATTGAGCCTAAGTTCCTTTGAGTCTGGCTTACTTCACTTAATATGATTTTTTCTAAGTCTTTCCATTTCCTAACAAATGGGGCGATGTCATTCTTTCTGACAGCAGCATAGAATTCCATTGTGTACAAATACCACAACTTGTTGATCCACTCATCAACTGAGGGACATCTAGGTTGGTTCCATATCTTTGCTATGGTGAATAGTGCTGCAATGAACATTGTTGTGCTAGTGGATTTAGTATGCCCTTGTTTCTGGATGGTTGGGTAAATGCCAAGTAGTGGAATTGCTGGGTCATAGGGGAGTTCTATGTTTAGCCTTCTGAGGCACTGCCACACTGCTTTCCATAGTGGTTGAATGAGTTTGCACTCCCACCAACAGTGTAGTAGTGATCCCTCCTGGCCACATCCCCTCCAGCATCTGTTGTCATTCGTTTTTCTGATCCTGGCCATTCTAGCTGGAGTGAGGTGGAATCTTAGAGTTGTTTTGATTTGCATTTCTTTTATGACCAGAGATGTTGAGCATTTCTTCGTGTGTCTATAGGCCATTTTTGTTTCTTCTTCAGAGAAGACTCTCTTTAAGTCTTTGGCCCATTTTTTAATGGGATGGTTGTTATTTTGGAGGTTAGTTTTGGAGTGATTCAATTTTTAGAGTTGTTGATATATTTTAGATATGAGGCCTTTGTCCGTTGTTTGGTTGGTGAAGATCTTCTCCCACTCTGTAGGCTTCCTGATTAGTTTACTAGCTATGTCCTTCACCATACAAAAGCTCTGCAGTTTAATGCAGTCCCACTTATCCAGCCTTTCTCTGATTTGTTGTGATTCTTGGTCCTTATTAAGAAAGTTTCAACCTGTGCCAAGGAGGCCTAGTGTATCTCCTATTCCTTCCTGTAAAGTTTTCAGTGTGTCAGCTTTTACCTCCAGGTCTTTGATCCATTTGGAGTTAATTTGAGTGCAAGGTGACAAAGAAGGATCCAGCTTTAGTTTTCTGCAGGTGCTTAACCAGTTCTGCCAGCACAACTTGTTGAAGAGGCTGTCTTTCTTCCATTCTATTTTTTTGGCTCCCTTGTCAAAGATTAGGTGGCCATAGGTTTCTGGTTTAATATCTGGGTCCTCAGTTCTATTCCATTGGTCTTCAGGCCTGTTCCTGTGCCAGTACCAAGCTGTTTTGAGAATTATAGCTCTGTAATAGAGTCAAAGTTTGGAATTGAAATTCCTCCAGCGCTGTTCTTTCTGCTAAGAAGTGTTTTTGCTATACGGGGTCTTTTATTATTCCATATGAAATTTTGGATTGCCTCTTCTATTTCTTTAAAGAATGACATTGGGATGTTGGTGGGTATTGCATTGAATTTGTAGATAGCTCTTGGCAAGATTGTCATTTGCACAATGTTGATTCTTCCAATCCAGGAGCATGGGAGGTTTTTCCATTTCCTTAGTTTTGCTTTAATTTCCTTTTTTAGGGTTTTAAAGTTTTCATCAAAAAGGTCCTTTACATTCTTAGTTAAGCTAATTCCTAGGTACTTTATTTTCTTTGAGGCTATTGTGAAAGGAGTTTCTTTCCTGATTATTGCCTCGTTCCTCTCACTGTTGGCGTAAAGGAAGGCAGTTGATTTTTGAGGGTTAATTTTATAGCCTGCTACCCTTCCAAAGCTTTGAATCAGCTCAAGGAGCTTGGGAGTAGTGTTTATAGGATTCTTTAAATACAGAATCATGTCATCTGCAAAGAGGGATAGTTTTATTTCCTCTTTCCCTACTTGAATCCCCTTTATGCTTGCTTCTTGCCTTATTGCACTGGCTAGCAATTCTAGTACTATGTTAAAGAGGAGTGGAGAGAGTGGGCATCCTTGTCTCATTCCTGATTTTAGAGGGAATGGCTTTAGATTTTCACCATTAAGTGTAATACTAGCTGTGGGTTTGTCATACACAGCCTTTATTATATTGAGGAATGTTCCATGGATTCCTAGTTTCTCCAGAGCTTTTAACACAAAGGGGTGTTGGATCTTGTCAAATGCATTTTTCGCATCTATTGAGTCAATCATGTGATTTTTGTCCTTGCTCCTGTTGATATGTTGAATTATATTAATTGATTTGCATATGTTGAACCAGCTTTGCCTCCCTGTGATGAATCCAGTTTGATCATAGTGTATAATTTTTTTGATGAGTTGTTGTAGACGGTTGGCCGGTATTTTGTTGAGAAGTTTTGCATCAATGTTCATCAAAGAAATAGGTCTATAGTTCTCTTTCTTTGATGAATCTGTCTGGTTGGGGATGAGGGTTATACTGGCTTCATAGAATGAGTTTGGTAAGGAACCTTCATTTTCAATTTCATTGAAGAGCTTGAGGAGTTTTGGTGTGAGCTCTGCTTTGAAGACCTTATAGAATTCAGCTGTGAATCCATCTGGCCCTGGGCTTTTCTTAGGTGGAAGTTCTCTAATTGCCATTTCTATTTCAGAGCTTGAAATAGGCCTGTTGAATTGGCTTAGTTCTTCTTGGTTCAGTGTGGGTGTGTTAATATTGGCTAGGAATTCAAAGGATGATTTTTAAATGAAGATTTCCTGATATTAAATAGTACTTTCTTATCTTTACAAACCGATTTTTAAACAGTTATCTTTATTAATAAAGAATGTGGTCAGCAGGTTTATGAAAAATATTACCAGAGACAGAAATATTGAAGACATAACAACCTTTGCATTAGAAAATATCATTAAATAGGAATGCAAACAATCCTATGCAAACCAAAATATAAAATTCATATATAAGTTCAGAAATTTGTGAAGTGAAAAAGTAAAAAGAAACATCTGGAAGGATTCTGGGTCAAGGAAAGAAGGAAATGTGTCACATACAGAGCCTATGACAATTGAATGGGTTTTCAAAGAAACTGGAGCTAGGGTCTGTATTCAGAGGTTTTCTCTAGGTAAGAAAGACTGAGACCATCTTGCAACTCTTCTGCAGCTATGTGTAGGAAATAATCCCCCAGCTCATGGTGCACTTTCCATGTAAAGTAACTGGATTTGAGCCCAATGGGTAGGCAAGATCTTACCCTCCCCAAGAACCACAAGAGTCACAATGATATACACAGGAACAAAGTAGTGTCTTAGCAAGGCAAAATTTACTTCTGAACAGAAGGATGCACCTCAGCCAAAAATCTAGCAAGCAATCACACATAGTAGGCAGGCTGTTCCCTGTTTATTCCAAATACAGTAGGTCTTGCCCCTCTGCTTGGATTGGTTGAACTCAGGTTCACAGCCTGCTCATAAATGGCTAGTGTGAAGAGGGTAGGAAGCATTTACCTAAGATGACTATTAGTAGACTGAAAACCTGGCACTGAGATCTGAGAATTGCACTTCAAAGCCAGACCAAACACAAACATTCCATGAGACTCATAAAAAGGCAGAAGTGGGGCTGAAAGTTTGGCCTAGTGGTAGAGTGCTTGCCTAGCATACATGAAGACTGGGTTCGATTCCTTGGTACCACATACATAGAAAAAAGCCAGAAGTGGTGCTGTGGCTCAAGTGGTAGAGCTTTTAGCCTTGAGAAAACCCAAAGACAGTGCTCAGGCCCTGAGCCCAAGCCCAGGACTGGCAAAAAAAAAAGGCAGAAGTGGCAATGTGGCCTAAGTAGTAGAGTCCTATCCATTAAAGAGGCGCAAGGATAGCACCCAGGATGTGTATTCAACCCAGCAAAAAATATTAAGAGTTGAAACAGTTAAGAGATAAGTAAATGAGGAATGTTCCTGTGAAGAACCAGGTTAGTAAAATGCAAAATCAAGTAGAAGATCTCAGAACAACACTAAAAGTTGAAGACTTATGATTGTCCAGGGTGTGGGAAGTAGTGAGATGGGGAAAGGCAAACAGAGAAGGAAGGGCGAGAAGGGTAAATATGGTTAAAAAACAACAACAACAACAACTTTATGTATAGGTATAAAAGTGAAGCAATGAAATTTGAGTTTGGTTTGGAAAGAGAGGAGGGAGAGTAAAGGAGCGGGTGAGTCAGGTCTATTGATGCTAATAAAAATGTGGGAGGAAATAGGAATAATAAGAGACAAGATTTGCAAAGGAAAGATTCATTTGCCTTCTAAATGATTTGGAAAATAAATACAAGTAACCAACCTACCATGCAAACAATAGTTTCAGAGGACAAATGGGAAAATAATAAGAGAAAATTCCCAAAGCTAATAATTAACTTGGTCTTCAATTTGCAAGAACACACCACACCTGCTCAAACATACCCTAGGATAAAGTAGATTTGAAATGTAAGAAAAAGGGGAAGACTTCTTTTATGTTTAACTGAAGCCTAGAATAGCACCTTCCACACAGTAAGCATGCCATTAAAAAACGAAACGCACTCTCTTACAAACTTCTGCAAAGAAACAATCAAGTATTTTCAGAAATCAGCCTGTTATTCTTCTCCTCGTCTGCAGTATGAAAACTAGACAACTAGAGGATAAAAGAGAATTAAACTGTAGCTCCCAAATATTCTACACACAGCCACATGTCATTTTTTAGTTCAGGAGACAGACAAATGTGCATTTGTTTTCATATTCTTTAATTGTAATGTATAGAGGGATTGCATTATATTCCCCAGATAGTAGGTGCATTACTTCTCACACATTGATACCCCTTCTCATGTTTTTTCTCCATTTCCCTCCCCCCACCCTCTCCCAATCATCTTGTTTCCCCCCTTTCCTTTCCTATTTCAAATAATCAAACATATATACAACATACTAGGTGAAGAAATCATATATATATATATATATATATATATACGCACACACACATATGCATATGTAAAGAAGACACTCTAATAATGTTTTCAACCACAACATAAAAGCAAATGTATCTAGACCTCAGATGTGATACTGGTGGTTCATGCTTGTAATTCTAACTACTCAAGATTTGGAGGATCATGCTTTAAGGCAAGCCTAGAAGACAAGTCCATCTCTAAACCAGCAAAAGACTGGGCTGCAGGTATGTGTCTAGTAAGAGAACACTAGCCATGCACAAGCAAGTTACTAAAACACAAATCCCTAAGTTGAAGCCCTGCTATTGGCTAAAGAAATAGTTAAATAAAAATAGACACCTCTGAAAAAAATGATAGAGGAAAGACTAGTAAGTAATCTTCACTAATTTAGCTCCTTTGCAAAATACTAAAGTGGATCAATATCAAAATTCTATTAACACAATCACTCCCATGAACCAATTAAAGAGAAAAATGTGTAACAGATTCAGAAAAGTTGTCTTTGGTGAAGTTCATCAGCTGCTTTTAAAAACTAAGAAAAATGATCCTATAAATGTGTAATTAAAGAGCCTAGAATGGTGGCTCATGCCTGTAATCCTAGCTACGCAGGAGGCTGAGATCTGAGAATCGCAGTTCAAAGCCAACCGGTCATTAAAGGACCATGAGACTCTTACTCCAATTAACCACTAGAAAAGCGGAAGTAGTGCTGTGGTTCCATGGGTAGGGCCTTGAGCTGAAGCCAGGAACAGCTCCCATGCCCAGAATTCAAGCCCCATGACCAACAACAACAACTAAAAATAGAAATCTAGAGCTTCACAGTTTCATCGATATCAAAAACTATAAAAAGAATCCAGGTACCAGCAGTTTACACCTGTAATTCTAGCCACCCAGGAAGCTGAGAGCTGAATATCAAGGTTTAAAGCCAGCCTGAGTAGAAATGTCCCTAAAAATCATCAATTAACAATCAAAAAGCCAAAAGTGGAGCTTAAGCCTTGAGCAAAAACTATTACATCCCCCCACACACCCTACACACACCCTATAAACTTAACCAAGTCAGAACCATGAAAGAAAACAAAATACAAACAAGATCAGAATAATGAATTTCTCTGTATTGTCTTGTAATATTCCTGTCCATCCCACCAAATCCATTTGTAAATGAAAAGATTTCTAAGTAGAACCCCAGGAAGTCTTTAGGAGTTTAGAAGCAATCTCAAAGTCCATAAGGAAGAATAAATAATTAAAAACAGTCAATAAATAGAAAGGGAAGAAAGTGAGAGGGCATGGTAGAGTTCTGAAATTGAAACACAATATAACAAATCTTTACCATGAAAAGATTCAACCAATAGATCAATTCAACAGGACAGAAATTCCAGACTGAGATCCAAACTGAGAATTTCATATGTGATCGATGATTTTTCAAATAAATGTACAAAAAGGATATTATATAATACGTAGTTCAATTAGAATTTATTCTTCAGGTTTAAAAATGGGGTATGATTTGTTTTAAAGGTCAGTATATGCCATTTCATATTTGACTTTAATCAAACCTTTTATTTTGAGAATGTTATAAGCCCATATGCAGTTGGAAAAAAAATCATAGACCCCTAAATATCTTAGTTTCTCAAATCCAGTCTATAAATCAATAGTACAGAATAAAAACCAGGATGTAAGCTATTTTACCACAAGGATCCTTCATTTTATTTCTGATAGCTTATCATTTGTCCATGCGCTTTTCTTAGTCCCTGTTAAGAAAACATTTTCCATGACTTTTGTGTATTTCTTTTTTATATATTTTTATTTTTATTTTATTTTTTCCAGTCCTGGGGCTTGAACTCAGGACCTGAGCACTGTCCTTGGGCTTTCTCAAAGCTAGAGCATTACCACTTGAGCCATGACACCACTTCTGGCTTTTTCTATATATGTGGTACCAAGGAATAAACTTGGTTCTCTGTGCATGCTAGGCAAGCACTAGGCCACACTCCTGGCTCCCTGTGTCTTTTGAAGTTTTGAATTTTTTTAGTAACAAATAAATATGATTGGTACATCTTTCTAATTAATTTAATTATATTCAAATTTTATTCTTTATTTTCAGTAATACTTTGCCTCTTGTTTTGTTTGTTTTGTTTATCTAATGCTAGGCTTTGAACTCAGGGCCTTGCATTTCCTTGGTCTGCTTGCTAGGTTGGCACTCCATAACTTCAGCTATGCCTTCAGCCTGGATTTTGGTCTTTATTTAGTAGTGTCTTGTAGGCTTTTTCTTCCCAGGCTGGCTTTGAACAGTAATCCTCTGAGTCTTAGTTTCCTGAGTATCTAGGATTACAGATATAAGCCACTGATGCTTGGCCTCTTTGTTTTGAAATCTATTTTGCCTGATACTAATATACACATAGCCTTCTAAATGCTTAAAGTTTGCAAGTTAACTTTTTTCATTTATTTACTTTTAGTCTATATGTGTATTTATCCTTAATATGCACATTATAATTGAATCTTATTTTTTCTTTATCCATCCTGAAAATCTATTAATTATAATGATGAATTAATTAATGTTGTGTATAGATCCAGTCAGCTATTTTGCTATACCTTCTTACCTCATCATAGCCCACATAAGCATTAATATTTTATTGCTTTATACAAATTGTGGAAATCTTTTTTTGAAGCCAAAACTGGCTTCAAATCATGATCCTCAGATAGCATTATATACTTTTAAAGCTAAATAAAATCAAAGTACAATAAAATTGTTACTCCACTAAGGATAAACGTTACTTTTTGAACACAGAATTCTATTCTTTTACAATAGGGCATGCCTGTCCTAGATACACTGTCAATATTCAATCTCAGTGCTGTGCAATAGAGTTCAGGCTGATATGCCTTCCTTTTAAGTAGGCTGTTACCATTTACCCATTCTTCTGCAGGAACCTCTCTACTGCATCTTCTTTACCCAACTATGATTTTTTTTCTCCCATTGCAAAGCCCTTGTCACTTACTCAGTAACAGGACTCAATGAAGTATTTAGGACACAGGAGAATGAATGCAGTCATATCCACTTGCTGTGAGGAGTCTTGATAAGTCTAACCGTCTGGATGTGAGGACTACATGGTCATAGTCTGTCTCACCAGTCTAAGAAATAAGAGGGGGAGCTGAGCACAGAGGCTCATGCCTGTAACCCCAGATATATAGTAAGTAAACATAGGAGAATCACACAGTTCAAGGCCAGAGTGAACATAAAGTTAGCTCATCTCTACTACAGTCTTTGATCACCATTATGTAGGATGCATGGTTAGATTGTGTGATTGTGGTTAAAAGCCAGCCTCGAGCAATAATGTAAGACATTAAATAAAAAATCAAGTAAAAAGGGTTTGGAGGGTAGCTCAACAGGTAAATACCTGCCTAGTGAATATGAGGATCCAAGTTCAAATCCCAGTACAAAAGAAAGAAGAAGGAAGGAAGAAAGGAAAGGAGGGAGGGAGGGAGGGAAGGAGGGAGGGAGGAAGGGAGGAATAAAGGGAAGATAAGAGGAAGAAGGAAAGAAAGGATGGAAGGAGGAAAGGAAGAAGATGGTGAAACAATGTAGTAATAATCCACTCTCCTGGGACTGATGGACTTGACAGAAAATTTCAGCAGCTTTCAGAGCTCTCCCCTCTCGCCCTCCCCAAAAGACCAAGCCAAATAGTTAAAGCAGATCAAGTTCAACCCTTTCAAGGAGATGATTAAAATGTTGAGGAACAGAATTGGAGAGCTATGTGTCTATGGCAGTTAGAAGACCAAAAGGCATGGGGAATGGGGATGAGTTCATCTGAAACAAGTACTTCTGGTAACGTTTTATTCACAAAATGAAATAAATTCTGGGCTTTCTAACGTCATTGGCCACAGCCATCGCTAGTGATGTGAAAAGAAAACTGAACCAACAGATTCGTGGGTTCTGGACCTAGCTCTTCATTTATCTCTTCTGAGAGGTTTACAAAGTCACTGCTATGATGAACTGAGCACTTCATTAATAAGCAAATAGAAAATGTTACTACCTAGATGTATCCATTCTCTAAGAAACACTTTCTCTACTTTTAAACTAGAAAACAGAGGTTAGTCTATACATTGAATTCTTTATTACATTCTCCTTTTAGTCTCCTCTTTATTCTTCTAGCACCCACCCCTTGCAAATATGTTTCCTGGTGCTTATTTTGTTGGGATTTGACTTTGTCTTTCCAAGGAATTAACACTATTTGACTTCTCCTCTGAATCTACCACATTTCAGTTAATGCATTTGTAAAGACTTGCCGATTGCCTAATGTATTTACTTGTAGGTTTATAGGCTAATCTAGATTCCACAGATGAAGTGAAACATGCAACCTTTGTCTTTCTGGGCCTGACATACTTCCCTTAATGTCAGATTTTCAAGTCATTCTATTTCTTTACAAACAATGCAATATTATTCTTTCTAATAGGTGGATAAAATTCCATTGTATGGAATTCCATACTATGATTTCTTGATCCATGAAGAAAGATTTGGGGAGGAGAGGGATTGGCAAAAATGTTGAAAAGGATGACATTGATCAAAATGCATTGCATTCATAAACTGCTTTAAATGGCAACTCCTCTGTATAATTACTTATAGATAATAAATTTAAAAATAAAGCATAGGTGAAATTCACTTTTTTCATTTATGATAAATGAAATTAGAGCGAATCATGTTGTGAGATAAGTCGAGACCAAAGGAACAAAAGGTACATGGTATCCTTAATATGTGGATATTAGATCCAAACAATATAAGAGCAATGACTCAATATTTGGGTACCCAATGTTATGAACATGGTCTTGGAGATATAAACAGAACTACATAGACATAAAATATATGATGGGATATATACTCTATAAACATAATGTTATGTTATATAGATTGATATGTATCTATAACATACAAATCCTCAGCTTAATTTCAATTATGTTCAAAAATCTATATGCCAGTGATTATATAGAGAGAATCCTTCTTGAATATTTGTTTGTTAAACATGACATTTGAAATATGATGTAAAAAACAATGTTAATAAAATCTTTATAAAAAACAAATCAAAAATATTTTAATGGTTCCTTTTAACAAACTCCATCAATATTATTTCATTGTATCCAAGGGAATCATATCTGAGAACAGTAAATTAACAATTCGTGTGTGTGTGTGTGTGTGTGTGTGTGTGTGTGTGTGTGTGTATACAATTAACTGACTTCTCTCAGGCTCAAAAGTCTTCTCAGGACTCAGCAACTTCATGAAACACTATACTCTTCCTAACCCAAAAACCTTCAAGGACAAATGACTGGAGGAGGTCAGGATCTTATAGCTTATCAGCTACACCATTTTCCCTGGACAATCAATCCATATTTCTACCTTGATATGTGGGTAATTGGATCCTGAAAAATATCTCCCGGGACAGGAGAAAGCCTGTCTCAGAAAACCCTAACCATTATTATGTAGGGGTATTTGTTCCAACTTCATGTCTGGTCACTGAAGAACAGAGTTAAATTAATGCAAGTCTCTTGACAGCCCTTAAAATCTTTGTTGATAACAATGCTTACAGATATCTCAAATTTGCTCATCCGTACTACCTACTGCACTCCCTCCCATGACATGGCTTTTTAGAACTATCATGCACATCTTATTTTAGACCTCATGTAATTGCAAAGCAAAGTACTTTGTCTTTAGAGGAAAAAATTTCTCTTTATCTTTGCAAAGGAGCATTTGTTTCTCTTTCAGCATTTGAAAAATAGATGTGCCAAGTGCTTATGGCTCACATCTCTAATCCTAGCCACTTAGGAAGCTGAGATGTGAGGACTATGATGTAAAGCCAGTCCAGTCAGGAAAGGCCATGAGACTTGTCTCTAATTAACCAGCAGAAAACCGACAGCGGCACTGTGGCTCAAAGAGCTAGGGCATTAGCCTTGAGCAACAGAGCTCAAGTATCCAGGCCCTGAGTCCAAACCCCACAACTGAGAAAAATGAATAAATAAATACATAAATAAATGGATAGTAGAACTGAAGATCTTATTTCACACTATGTAAGTACTAAGAAGTACATATTCTTTTGAGGGCTTTTTAATGTCTGAGTTCTAGGCAGCTAAGAAAATGTTAGCACACAATGAACATAATGAGCATTCGATAAATGCTTGCCTTAATTAATGAAATTGAAGACACCACAATTGAATTTTTAGAGACTGTCATCCTTAATTAATTTGCATAATAAACATATCTGCAATGGATGAACTACAAATGAAAGTTCAGCAGTTTTGCAAATATAAGTACCTCTGAGAATCTATTATGTTTCTACTAATTTTTCTTTTGTATAAAATAATAAAATACATCCATTTCAATATGGTATCATTTTCATTATTTTTCTGATCATTTTCAAAGTCTAAATGCCTAATCTATGAATTACACCTCCATTCCTACTTAATGAAATACTATGTTTTCCTTTGAAAACATATTTTAAAATTCTATTCATTAAAATATTAGCTATTAGCAACAACCGAAAGGTCTTCTTAAACATTTTTCAAAGCACTCCTACAATATGTGACATTATCATTATTTTATCTTCTGGTTTAAATGTGTTTTTGTTCTCCAGTCTTCTTCGTAGAAAGAAATTGTATGATGGCCTTTGTTTTTGTCTTTGTTGTTGTTCTGTTCCTGGGGCTTGAACTCAAAGCTTGGGTACTGTCCCTGAGCTTTTTTGCTCTAGGCTAACATCTACCTACAGCAGCCTTTATAAATATATCTAAAAAAATCAGCATAAGAAATACCTTATTAACCTCCAGTTGTCACATTGCAGACCACACTGTCATTTCCTGGTCTAAATGGAACCCTTGGAGAAATCTCTATCTTTATATTTCAGACATCAAATCTGTCTTGTACTCCCAAGAATTGAGAGAGGCTTAGCCAACCCTAAAGGTATTCAAATAACAATCCCTCACCAGACCCCAGAGAATACCCTCTGTCCTATCCAAGTTCAATAGTGAAATGATGGTAAAGTTCAGGTTTATGTAAACCTCAGATTGCTAAGGTATGCCAAGCAAATACTCAAGGGAACAACTCACATGACAGAAGGAAGAGTAGCCTATTTTGACTCCTGCTGAATCCTTGGGTTTTCTCAAGGCTAAAGCTCTACCACTTGAGTCACAATACTATGTCTGGCTTTTTTCTATGTATGTGGTATGGAGGAATCCAACCTAGGTCTTTGTGCATGGCAGGCAAGCACTCTACCATCAGGCCAAACTCCCAGCCCCATCCCCAGGTTTTTAAAAGTCTACTACAAAGCCCCCACAATAAAATTTGAGTTTAATGCTGAATAATCTGTAGGCTAAACAAACCATCAGCAATGCACTGATAGGTGTCTGTTTTGGAGGCCCAGGTAGATGTAAGTAAATCTCTGCAATCGTGCCTCACTGCCCAAAGGTGAGGTTCTGGGTATTATGAACATGTTCATCCATGGGTACTTGATCTAAGGTGAGAGCATGAACACAGGGTAGTTGATTCCTTTGTTTCCAAGGAGATCAAGAAAAAGAAAATCTAAGTCTTACAGCCTTGTTTTATTTGTGTTTTACAGGTCTGACAGCTCAGAAAATGTAGCTTCTTTGGTTTGCCTCTTGGGGAAGGGGGAAAAGTTTTAAATCAAAATGCTCTCTTGACTTTCTTTACAAAGGTAGACCTTTAAGTGAAACACACATGGTCAGGATCTATTGAGATCCTTCTTTAAAAGTTCCTATCTTATCTCTCATCTCTTTGCTGTCCCTTGGTTATCTCATACTGTTACAGTATTTCACCTTGTCATCTGATACATTGTATATATGCATATTTGGTTATTTGAAATTGGATAGGGAAGGGGGGAAAGCAAGATGAGGGGCAGGACCAAGCAGAACAAGAAACGTGAAGACTATGAAATCACTTCTTGTTTTGTATAATATATTCATTATGATTAATAATTGTATTTTGAGAAAGTATCTCAAGGAGAAACATAATTTACAGAGCACTCAGATCTACATGCTGATAAAATGAAACAGCATCACCAACATTACTGAGGGAAAAGATGGCACCTTTGGTTCATAGATCTAAATGCCAAAGCATCTAAATGTCCAAAAGCTTTTGTTTCAACTCAACAATATATAGAAGTTTAAATATAGATTTGATGAGTTGTAAAGAGAAACAACTTTCTAAAAATATATCAGACTAATGCCCCTGAAATTTTCTTAATAGGTAAGCCAAATCATGTGAATTTAGAAGTTGAAATCATGGGTAGATAAGATGTCTTCAGACTTCTTTCCCACCATATACCTTGGTTGGCTTCTAAGCAGAATGGATAGCCAGTCACATTTGATGAAGCCTGGTTTTGTCTAGGTTCTCTGAATTGCTTAATCTTAGGGAATATTGCTGTTTTCCCTATCTCCTTGTTTCTTTCTTTCTTTTTTTTTTTTAAAGCAAGGGTCGTTTATTTACAAGTCTAGACTCGGTGTCTCCTTGTTTCCTCTCCCCTGCCTCCCTTTTTTACTTTCGAAATCTTTCAACTCCTATATAGTAAGTATGGACTCATTTGCTAAGACAGGTATTATTAGCCTTCTTTGCCAATTAATGAGGATACTAGAGCTTATTTCTCCTTTCTAAGGTCACAAACCAAAGCATATACACAGCAGTGTATGATTCTGAGTCAAAAATTTTATCACAAGAGAGAAATCACTTAATAAAATGCAGTTTATTGAAAGGCAAGAACAGTCTAGACATCAATTTAAGAAAACCCTATCTCAACAAATCAGCTGCGCCTAATGGCTTCTTCCTGTGATTCCACCTACACCAAAACATGGGCAGGACAATCACAGTGCTAGACTGGCCCTGAGCAAAAGCAGAAAGTGGCTCTATCTGGCAAAAAAATAACTAAAATTAAAAAGGCTAGGAGGATGTGCCTGTCTAGCAAGTGAGCATGAGGCCAATCATTCAGGGGGAGGGAGGGAGGGAGGGAGGGAGGGAGGGAGGGAGGGAGGGAGGGAGGGAGGGAGGAGAGAGAGAGAGAGAGAGAGAGAGAGAGAGAGAGAGAGAGAGAGAGAGAGAGAGAGAGAGAGAGAGACAGAGAGCACGTGCGAGCAGGGAGAGGGAGAGAACAGTGAAAGAAAGAGTTAGACAGTTTAAATAAGGTTTAGACAAGGTACAGGGTAAAGGCATACAGAGAAAATCTATTCGGTGAAAAATTAAAAATTTCCCAATCTAGCCAGGCACTGATGGCTCATGTATATCATCCTAGCTACACAAGAGGATGAAATGTAAGGATTAAGGTTCAAAGCCAGCCCAGGTAGGAAAGTCTATGAGACTTATTTGCTTAGTTTTTTTTTTTATTTTTCAAATTTTTAATTTTTTAATATAGAGGTGATGTACAGATGGGGTACAGTTACTTAAGTCAGATAATTGAGTACAAATCCTTTTGAACCCTATCCCTCATTCTCTCCCAGTTTTTCCTTCCAACTTCCCTTCCCCTCAAGTTGTATAGTTCATTTCCAACATAATGTCTAGTGAGTATCACCGCTAAATTAGTTCACCCTTTGTCCTACTAATTCTATGCTTCCCTTTCCCCTCCCCAAATAAGATAAACATACCTAAGACAAAGGGTACAGAAGTCAAAAACAGTAACAAAAGGGAATGAATCAAAGAAAAAAGGAAAGAAGCAAAGAAACTGTGAACAACACAATTTTAAAAACTCTATTTATCTCTAATTAACCACCAGAAAATAAGAAGTGGCACTATGGCACCAAGTGGTAGAGCACTAACCTTAAGCAGAAAGAGCTCAGGGACAGCGCCTAGGTACTAAGTTCAAACCCCTCCTCCCCCCCTCCCCCCGCACCACACACACCCACCAACAAAAAGAAAAAAAAATCCCAATGTTAAGATGTAGACATCCAGGTATAGGAGGCATTTAGAATCCAGATAATAATCTATCCACGTTATATTTTAAACCGACAAAGATATAGAACATTGACAAAGAAAGAACATGGAAAACTATAAGAGACTCACCAAGTCATGTACAATGGCAAATCCTTCAGAAGAGCATCCAACTCCTCATTAAGAATTGAAAGGCCATGTGTACAAATACCACAACTTGTTGATCCACTCATCAACTGAGGGACATCTAGGTTGGTTCCATATCTTTGCTATGGTGAATAATGCTGCAATGAACATTGTTGTGCTAGTGGATTTAGTATGTCCTTGTTTCTGGATGGTTGGACAAATGCCAAGTAGTGGAATTGCTGGGTCATAGGGGAGTTCTATGTTTAGTCTTTTGAGGAACTGCCATATTGATTTCCATAGTGGTTGAACGAGTTTGCACTCCCACCAACAGTGTAGTAGTGATCCCTCCTGGCCACATCCCCTCCAGCATCTGTTGTCATTCGTTTTCCTGATCCTGGCCATTCTAACTGCAGTGGGGTGGAATCTTAGAGTTGTTTTGATTTGCATTTCTTTTATGACCAGAGATGGAATTCTATGCTGCTGTCAGAAAAAACGACATCGACCCATTTGTTAGGAAATGGAAAGACTTAGAAAAAATCTTATTAAGTGAAGTAAGCCAGACTCAAAGGAACTTAGGCTCAATGGTTTCCCTCATTTGTCATAACCAGTAGAAACCTTGGGTTCTACTAGCAGAGATCTGCAAAACCTTGATACATAAGGCCATATAGTATGAAGCTAATTGAAAGGACCTCCAGGATATTGAAACAAAAGCCATATAATGAATGATTGTTGTCCTTAATGTACTATGTTATCTCTCATCTCCTTTGCTGTCCCTTGGGTATCTCATATTGTTACAGTACCTCACTTTGTTATCTGATATATTGAATTTATTTGTATTTGATTATTTGAAATTTGATAGGGAAGGGGGGAAACCAAGACGGGGGGGGGGGAGGGTGGTGGTGGGGAGGGTAAAGGGTACCAAGACATGTGAAAGGGTATCAATGTATGTGAATTAATGCACCTTCTATATGGCAAATATCATGTAACCCTTTTATTAATTACAATAAAAAAGATAAAAAAAAAAGAATTGAAAGGCCAGAAAGTCAGGGAATCATGCATTTTAAGTCCCGAAAGAAGCTAACTGCCAGTCCACATTATGATATCCAGAAAATTGGTCGTTCAGAATCAAGGGAGAAATAAACACCTTTCAAGATAAGATAAACTAAAGAGCCGGGAGTTTGGCCTAGTGGTAGAGTGCTTGCCTAGCATGCACGAAGACCTGGGTTTGATTCCTCGGTACCACATACTTAGAAAAAAAGCCAGAAGTGGTGCTGAGGCTCAAGTGGTAGAGTTCTAGCCTTGAGAAAAATCCAAGGACAGTGCTCAAGCCCTGAGCTTAAAAAAAAAAAAAGATAAACTAAAGAATTCCTAGCCATTAATGCAGGATTCTAGCAGATATTTACAGGAAATCTAGATACAGAGAAGGAAACAAGATAAACAATCATAAAAGTAACTTGAATCTCAGCAAATGATAATTAGTAAAGAATCAGATGTAATTGATCTAGTAAACCATTACCCCTCTAACAAAATAAAGTCAAAATAAGTCTGATGCAGAAAATTAGAATTTTATATGTTTTATTTTTATTTATTAAAATCAGTCTTCCACATGTGAGGAAAAAAAACAACCTAGTCAGGCACTGACAGCTCTCAGGTGTAATTCCTAGCTATTCAGGAGGCTAAGGTTTGAGGATTGAGGTTCTAAGTTAGTCCTGGCAGAAAAGTTTGTAAACTTCTGCACCTAACCATCTAAAAAGCTAGACTGTTGGTGTAGCTCAAGTGGTAGAGCTGCATCTATGAGGAAGAAAGACAAATGAGATTGTAAGCTTCTGTTAAAAGTTCTGGTATAGGTTTCGAATGTAGCTTAGGGGTAGAGTGCTTCCCTGCATGCATGAAGCACTGGTTCAATTCCTCAGTACAGAAAAAGCCAGAAGATGCACTGTGGCTCAAGTGGTAGTGTTAGCTTTGAGCAAAAATAGCTCAGTGCCCAGAAGGACAGTGCCCAAGCCCAGAGTTCAAGTCCCAGGACTGGCCAAGAAAAAAAAGTTCTGGTACTAGCAATAAAGGGAAAAAAATGCAAAGAAATGGATGGACCTAGAATAAATCATATTAAGTAAGGTAAGTCAAGCTCAGAGAGGCAAATTGTACATGTTTTCTCTCATATGCAGAAGATAGACCTAAAATACATTGGGACATAATAAATTATACAGGACTATAGACATTCAACACACTGTAAGACTAAAGTAGAAAACTTAGGAGAGGAAAAGAAAGGCACAATGTTATGTGCATCTGATCATACAGAATAGTATTTATAAAAATGTCTCCAGGAAATGGAAACAAAGTTTTCTGAATTTTTTCCCGTTTTGTTTTCATTTCTTTTTCTCTTGTTTGTCTATCTTTGAGAATATAAGGGGAAGCACAGAGATGGATGGTCAAACAGGAAACAAATTCAGTAAACAATGACCTGTACCACTTGTGGGTAGGATGGAAAAGAAAAACTGGGAACAAATGAGGGAAAGAGAGACATTATCCATAAAGAAAACATACTCTTTGTCCAACTTTGTCCTGTAACCCCTCTGTTTTCAGCATTTTCTTATGAAAAAAAATATCCACAACTGGCCCAAAAGCATGTCTATGAACTCAAAGTCAAGATAGAAAAAAATGAGCTAATGGTTAAAAATGGAAAAATTAAAAGAAACCAGGTCATAGTTTTCCCTAATATTTGCCTTAGAGTCACTAACCCTCACACCAATCAGTATATTCTATTCTCACCAATAAAACCATTTTAAAATGTATGTACTCAAATAATTTTTAACTATTTTAGCAGTTGCAAAAGAAATGCACTGCTTTGTGCCCATCTCAATGTTTTGTAAGAGTTAGTTGATAGAAACACAATTCTCCAAAGAATAAGATTATTTTGAATTTTTTTACATGCAATTGATGTCATTAACTGGTATGCTGAAGGGAAGGCACACTTTAATAATCATTAGAGCCTTACAAAAATAAATTAAAATCCACAGGTTCCAATTGCTACCAACTTGACTATAACCCTGGGAAATTCACTTCATATTTCTATCTCAATTTAGCCATTTATAAAACCAATTTAATAATATTCTTAATTTACTTCTAATGTCAGTAGGAGACTTAATTAATGTCAGTAAACTAATTTCCTTTGGTTAAAAGAAGAGATAATTAGACAGTCCTTTAATATTTCTAATTTTGAAAGTATTTTATGATGGTTAAATGTTTAAATTGGCTAAGTTTTAAATGGTCTTTGTTTTAATTCACTTAACCACTGCATATTTTTAACACTTTAAGCATATATATATATGTGTGTATATGTATATATAAATTTTTGGAATCAGTAAAATCTCTCCCAATGTCTCCCCACAGCCTGAACTAAATGTAAAATATGTAGTATCTCATCCTTACATATATCCATTGCTTTGGCTTCTAATTTTACAAAAACAAATATATGATTAAAGATTATTCATTATAACAACAGATGCTGGAGGGGATGTGGCCAGGAGGGATCACTACTACACTGTTGGTGGGAGTGCAAACTCGTTCAACCACTATGGAAAGCAGTATGGCACTGCCTCAAAAGGCTAAACGTAGAGCTCCCCTATGACCTAGCAATTCCACTACTTGGCATTTACCCAATCATACTAAATCCACTACCACAACAATGTTCATTGTAGCATTATTTACCATAGCAAAAATATGGAACCAACCTAGATGTCCCTCAGTTGATGAATGGATCAACAAGTTGTGGTATTTGTACACAATGGAATTCTATGCTGCTGTCAGAAAAAAATGACATCGACCCATTTGTTAGGAAATGGAAAGTCTTAGAAAAAAATCATATTAAGTGAAGTAAGCCAGACTCAAAGGAACTTAGGCTCAATGGTTTCCCTCATTTGTCATAATCAGTAGAAACCTTGGGCTCTCCTAGCAGAGATTTGCAATAGAGCAAAACCTTGATACAAAAGGCCATATAGTAGGACGTTAAATGAAAGGATCTCTAGGATATAGAAACACAAGCCATATAATGAATGATTGTTGTTCTTAAGGTACTATGTTATCTCTCATCTCTTTTGCTGTCCCTTGGTTATCTCATATTGTTACAGTATCTCACTTTGTTATCTGATATATTGGATTTATTTGTATTTGGTTATTTGAAATTGGATAGGGAAGAGGGGAAAACCAAGACGGGGGGGTGGAGGGGAGGGTAATGGGAACCAAGACATGTGAAAGGGTATCAATATATGTGTATTAATGCACCTTCTATCTGGTGAATATAATGTAACCCTTCTATCAATTATAAGAAAAAATATATGGAAAACAAAAGTAATGTACCCACTATCTGATGAATGTTATTGTAACCCTCTATAAATCACCCTATAAAAATACAATTTAAAAAATAATAATGGTCTAAATGAGTTAGCAATTCATTAGTAAAATGCCCAGTGATGAAATATTGAAAGGTTTTGAATAATGAATTGTCAATATAACTATTTTTTTAAAAAGATAAAATTGTGATTGTTGTTCTTAATGTACTGTGTTATTTCTCATCTGTTATCCCTTGCCTATCTCATATTGTTATGGTGTTTTACCTTGTTATCTGGTACATTATATTTGTTTATTTGTTTATTTGAAATAGGATAGGGGAGGGGAAAACAAGATGAGGGGAAGGGGTGAGAGGAGGGAAATGGGAACAAAAATATGAGGAGTATCAATGTTTGTGAAGTTATGCACCTTCTGTCTGGCAAAAATAATGTAACTCTTCTATTAATTACAATAAAAAACTTTTAAAGAAAAAAATAGATTATTCATTGTCATATATTTATACACATATGATAGATATACCAATAGATGATAGAGAGAGAAAGAGAGAGATTTAAACTGGCATCATCCATCACATTCCTTCAGATACAGCACAAATGTCAGGTGCTTATGTATGTGGTGTTGAGTATGTACAGCAAGCTCATACTGTGTGTATTAAATGAAACAACAGTACAAATGTGTAATTGATGTAAATATTGACCAAAATAAACATAGCTACCAGCTGGCTGTTTAAAAAATAAGAACACATACTGTCTTCCAATGATGTAACAGGAAAAAAAACATGAAAGAAAAATGATCTTTGTGGTTTATCAGAGGGCTATTTTTCCTAAATAGCCTAGCTTTCATTTTGCCTAATGCATTTCCTTTAGTTCCTTTTATATCTCCCAGTGATCACATCTCCTTCTGAGACAAGGTAATGCAGATAAAACTGCCTTAAAATTGGCTTTCTCCAAGAGATGGCATAAAATATCAGTGCAAAGAGATAACAGGCTGGAGAAAGCATCAGGGTACATCATGAAGCATTTCTCTGTCCTTTTCATAAAGACAGACAGAGATCTTCAGACTACTGGTGACTTTATAAGATTTTAAGGCTTCATGAATGATATTGAAGAACATTTGCAACGTCTGCCATCACTATCTGGGCTAAAACTGCTGCTTTTTGCCAGGGAATTACACATTCCACATGAAAACAGCTTACATTCCAGCAAGTTCCACGTAGGAACATCTGTGCTAATTGTTGGCCCTATCCTTCTATCAGCCTCTTAACTGTTCACTTAGTTACCTGTCTCTTTTTTCCTTATTTCTCTCACCTTAACATTTGTTGGTGTTTGAGGAGGACTCAGTTAGCCATGAGAAGAGTGTGCAATGGTACAATAGAAAGCTGAAAATACGCATTAGAACTAGATTATAAAGTCACAGGTTTGTACTGAGGATTTTTGTCCTTTAATGAATATCCTTCATGGGATATTCGTGGAAGGTGAGAAATTCTGAAAAGTGAACAGTGGAGGAAAATATTTTCTTTTTTCTCAGAAAAAAAAATACCTTGAGCACATTAAGAAAATGAGGGAGGAGGGCTAGGAGCGTGGCCTAGTGGTAGAGTGCTCAGCTAGCATGCACAAAGTCCAGGATTCGATTCCTTGGTACCACATACACAGAAAAAGCCAGAAGTAGTGCTGTGGCTCACATGACATGGCACTAGCCTTGAGAAACCTCAAGCTCAACAAGCTCGAAGACCGTGATAGAGCAAGCAAGATGAAGAGGCATTGAATGGTGCTCGAAGAGCAAAAGGGGAGCAGGACAAATTACTTTTCTATGTCACTGCTCTTCTTTCCCACACAAGGAATTGCAGATTGACTCTGAGAACAATGTCATCACAGTTTCTTCATCCACTTCCACCCCCCACTTTTGAAAATTTTTGTTTAGTATGGGGCCTGAATTCAGGGATTGGGTGCTGTCACTGAGCTCTTCCTATCAAAGCTAGCACTCTACCACTTTATGGCACAGCTCCACTTCCAGTTTTGAATGGTAATTGGAGATAAGAGACTCACAAGGACTTTTCTGGCCATGCTGACTTTGAACAGTGAGTCTCAGATCCCAGCCTCCTGAGTAGCTAAACATAAAATTGTTATCCACCAGGGCTCACTCCCACGCCACCCCCAGCTTTTTAAGATCTTATTTTCTCACTAGTCTCTGGCCTTGGACTGTAAACTAGTGATTACAACATTTACCCTCAGCTCTGTGAAATGTTGGGTAGATTATATCTAAATAACATTAAGCAGACACTGCAAAATTAAGTCATTCCAAGATATGATCCTTGGCTTTTGTAATTCTGCTCCTATAGAGGAATAATAAATTACTTCTTTTCTAGAAAACAATATCGTAAACACAGGAGGATTTGCTCGAAGTAAATTTGCTAGAAGTAAATGCATTGGCCTTTACGTCAAACAAATGAATAGTAGTCTCTTTGCAGTCATCTTAATCAACAAAGTCTATTACTATTTTCCATTAGGCAAATTATTACTGACCTAGAAAGATAAACCTAAAGCGCAGAAAAGCATCTAGCAGTCCTTTCCATGTGCAATTTAATTCACCTGCCTTCCAGCAAAGGAAATGATCACAGTTTGTGCAGCTTATTTTCAAATAAGCTCTTTGGCATAACATTTTGCTCCACCTGGATGGAGGCTCAAATGTCAATGTGTTGAGATGGGCTTCATTTTCAGAAGCATATTTATTACAAGTCTGATATGAACTGAGCTTAATTGGGCTCCCTTTGCATGGTACATGATATTTATGAAGTATAGTATATTAATGATAGGCTCTGAACACTGTGCCTTTATATCTTGAATTTTTGTTTGCATCCAACTCTCATTATATCTTCCCTTCTGTCTGTTGGCATCCTTTGGAATCCAGCCAACAAGTTTGGGCATCATTTAGTTTGAGCTACTATCAATATGTTCTTGCTAGCAGTCCTAGTGAAGAAAGAGTTTGAAGGAATACTCTTTCACCCACTTGGATGCCAAGCACTCCCTATGTTTCCCAACAGGAGAGAGCCCTCAAAGTCACCTTGCCATGTGAAGGAGTCCTAGAAGATCTGGCTCCAGGAACATGCAGGTGGCACAAAGTCTGTTCAAACAGATCTCATAGCTACCAAAAGACACAAATTGGCAGTTGTTTCCCCAAAATTTGACAATGATCCTGAAACCGGACACAACATGAATAACAAAAGAATTGCGATCTGATAGAAACTCTTCCAAATCTCTGGTGATTCAAAAGAGAAAAAGGAAATTTCCATTAGATATGCTACTGTTTTCTGATTTCTCTTTTGATAAAAGATCCTACCAGATAGTTCTGATGAAGTAGCAATCAGAAAGTATACATCTAACTAGATGAGATGGTACAGGCCTACAATCTCAGCTGTGTAGAAGGCTGGGATAATCCTACCCCAAGGCTAGCCTGGGCAAAATCATAACAATGGTTCAAAAAGCAACCCTCTAAGCACTAAAATCAAAGGGGACTTTGAGTGTGGCTCAAATGGTAGAGCACTTGCGTAGAAACCACACCACCCTAAATTCAGTCTCCCATACCACCAAAACAAAAAAAATCCAAAATCATCAGAAAAACATATCCAAGAGCAAAGTTACTAGAAATACTGTATATTTACATGATTTTTTTTGTATTTTTTGATGTGGATAGGGCCAGCTACATGAGTACAGCCTGTGCAGAATCAAAAGACCCCATACCCAGGACTCTGAGTTTGCTTGAAGGCACTTCTGCTTCCATCTTGAAAGTATCAATACTTCAGGGACAAGAAGAACCTACAGCTTCCTTTTGCACTGAACCTTGCAGCTTAAGTGTTTGGTCCTGACAATAACTTCACCAGTGCTGGTGTTGCCAAGCGTAGCAAAGAATCTGAAAAGAGCCAGGGCACCAAAGAGAGGAGGAACAAAATCTAGCTAGTTTCCAGAGATCAAGGAGGATGTGGGAGTTGTGGGGAAGGCATTTGGTATTGTTTGCAGCTTTCTTTGGAGAAGAGTAACAGCCCCGGATCTTCAATTCCGGAGTCTTTGTGACCACAGAGTAGTATGTTTGTCTACTAATATCCATGCCCTGGCTACAAAGCAACCTTCAAGTGATAGGAGGATGTATTTCTGCTGTGACTTTCCCTCACATTTTTTTTTCTTGACTCCACTGTGAGCTTGTTATGGGTGGAAAGCTGGAGACAGCAGTCTGCTCATTAATTCAGCTTCTGAAAGGGATGGGTGCAGTGAGCAGAGCCATAGCTTAGATCAGTGTGACCTTTCTCATGTATGTCGTTCTCTCCATCTACAGGAATGACAGCCCCTAAATTCAATTTCACTTTGGTAGAGTGCTCTCCTACCAGTCTATTTTAAGGCTGAATTCACATACAATTTTCTCTTCTATTAAAAGGCAGAATTGTTTTCTTATCCTGGTAATATTTGAAAGGTACCCATTCTTTTGGATAACGGGATGAATTATTTTGTACTAGGCACAATGGGTCTTCACCTGTATTTTTCATAGCTAATATGCGCAAAATATAAGAATGGTGCAATTGTGATTAAACTGATTCATTTTCTTCAAGAAATTGATTACCAGTAACTTCTAAGGGATTTGAGATGCTAGCTGGCTGTGTGTGGAGTTCCTTCAATATATTAATTTTCCTCATTTTTTAAAAGATGAGGCTTGAAATTAGATTCAGATTGCAAATTATAGCTCTGTATGGGCTCCCTACTGCTAGCTAGCGAAATCTACTGGCTTCTAGGGATGAAGCAATTTGGCCTCCCATAATAGGACTGCAAGAACCTTTATTTCCCACTGGTAGAATAATATGTCTGCAGCCTGAAATGCAGAAATCCAACATTTGCTCTTTGACTGGGTCACCAGTAGGGATGCATTGAACACAAAGAAAACAGGCATGGAAAAAACAACTGTGCATTTCAAATTTAACCAACTCATCTTACCCAGTTCTCCAAGGAGAGCTCAAAAATTACATTGACATTTCTATGAAAGAATTAACCTTCTGCTGACTTCTGGGCCTGTGAGATACACACACACACACACACACACACACACACACACACACACACACACACACACACACACGTGGCATCTCCAGCACCTCAGGCATACTGTCAGAGGCTGTACCGATGAGTTCTTCCTTTGACATAAATGAATAGCCATCCAATTTGAAGGGTCTGAAAACGATCAAGTCTGCTTGATGAGTAAACATAGTGATTAATTGGTGTACGGGCACCTTATTCCTTTAAGAACAGAATTAAAATCAGCTAAACAAGACTTAGCCTTAAATATACACCAACTGATGGCCTGACTTTGTACTCCATCCCAATTTCCCTCACTGTCAGGCATATTTCTCCAATGGAGACTGTTGATTTAGTCCTGCATGTAATTTCAAATATGCTTCCCTCTGCAGAGTTCCTTAGAACTTCCTGCACAGTTTCAATTAATTTTAGTGCTACTTTTGGGGACTCGGGGTATAAAGAAAAGGGAGGATGCCAAGATAAAGAGAGAGAGAACACATTTCCCAACACTTTATCAAAATTGTTTTGCCTCATGTGGTTTTTCTGTTGCCCTTTCTGCTGTGGCTCTGAATGTTTGGAAGCAATTTATGTTGCGCTGAGACTATTTTTCTTTCAGAAGTCTCTGCATTTAAAATTCAAATCTCAGCTGTCAACAGGCTGTTTGCTCCAACTGTGCCTTTTCATAAGGCCCTTAGTAGAGTCTATGTGGCATGTTCCTGAAACCAGCAGCTTTCTAACTCCAAAAGCCCAGAAGGCTCCAATTCTAGATAGTAAGAAGAGAAATTTAAAATAGTGGGATAACCCTTATTGCTCTCTGTGGCAGGTCCTACTGAGAGTTTTTACCTCAGTCAAGTCCTATCCCCTGGGGCTTCACACACACTCTCTGGTTGCATTCCCTGTTTTGTCTCCATCGCTCTGTGCCAGTATGTGGCCAACAGTGAGGACGCCAGATTAATGACCACGCAGGAAAATCTCTTAGTCCTTTTTCTTCTCTTTTGGCATCACTCATCCTTTGACCTCAGGTTGGTAACTCTTCCTAAGAATCAAAAAATAGGAAATTTCTTAACCAAAAATAGTCAAAACTTAATCACACATATCAACCTATGTTATTTATATTTGTAATTGCCTCTGCACTATTCAGTGTTATATAAAACTCAAATTTTCCTTTTTCTATTTGGACACAGAAAAGAACATTGTTTGCCCAGGCAAGATGGCCAGAGGGACTGGATGACCAGATGGCCAGCAATGGCACAAAGTACGGAGACTGTTGTGTCACATGGTAATACCCACAAAAGACCATCCCACACAGCAGAGACAGAAAAAAAACATAAGGGGACAAAAAGGCCAGCCTGTTGTCATTATCCACCTTTACTATTGACTACTTAAGGGTAGCACAAGGATGCATGAAATGGAGCCATGTCAGTGGCTAAGCTGGAAGATAGACGTGGACCCAACAACATGCTTCTCCATTTCCCAAATTCACTCAAGCTATTGTTGCCCCTGAGTGTCCAACCTGCTTGCAAGAAAGACCACAGTGGAGAGCTCAGGATGATTTCCTGCTCAGAGAGACCGACTGACAATCTGACGGCAAGCTATCTACTTTTGGATCACTTTCATCCTGAAATGGCCAGCATTCCCCTAACAGAATACTCCATGATTTTCACTGTTTTTGTTCTTAGAAGGCCAGGACCATCCATAATACCTTCTATGTATGCTTGAGGCCACATGACATGGATTTTAACCAGAGGTAAGCTTAAGGGAGGCACTGGAGGAGCTGCTACCAGCTTAGGGCATAGTGAATCTGGAGTCAGACACTACTAGAAGCTAGAGAGTACATAAAAGGGACATAATCATCTACAAATTGCTGGACAAAAAATGCAAAGTTCTGGAAGAAATAAAAACTCCAAATTTTAACTTATTTATGTTAATCTAAATATTTAATCTATTCCAAAAGGCTAGTTTTCTGAGATGTGGGGAAAAACATGGAACAGAAACATGATCTGAAAAGGAGAGTAAACAGAGACTACCGCATAGCTCACCATCTCCTTCACAGTGGAGAAGACCCAAGACCACTTTGTATCACACACTGGGACATCTAGAAGCATCAAACCCTTTAGAGTAGAGGAATGGCTTCCTAAGAGCTGAGACTCAGCATCCTGAAAGCTGGAGTGCCATCCTATATGGTACAACACATACATAAATTGAAATCTCACTACCATGCACAAGGGTCTAGGAACCAAAGAATAATCTTCTCCGTGTGGTGAACGCACACAAATCCAGGGAGGGTGTGATTACTATGGCTCACATCCCTTCACCATGAGAATTCCAATTATACCTTCCAAAGACAAGTCACTAAGATTTGCTGAGGTAGGAAGATAACTAAGGGTGTTGGGAATGTTATGAAGAAGGCAAGAAATGAGTATGTACCCTGAAACCAAGAGAGGTAGAATTGTTTGCTTTTCTTCAGACTGTGGTGACAATCCTCTCCACTACATGGTTTACAAACTACAGTGATCTTGGCCTCATAGTTCTGGAGTGTTTGGTGAGCTTCATAAAGGTCCCCTTCTAACCCTTTTCACACTCTCCGACTTCTTTTATGAAAGCACTAATCCTATTCAACCCAATGACCTCCTAGAGGTCTAATTTCCTGATACCATTTCATCAGGGCTGGGTTTGAACATTAGAATTTTAGGGAACACAAAGATTCAGGCTACAGAGCTGCCTGTTTGCCTGTTCTTTGGACAGGCCTGTGGAAAACACGATGTCCTATTTCCAACTCTGGGTGAGAAAAAGTTGATCTGTGCAGAGAAAGGGGTGGACTGTGCTAGAGATAAAAAGCTTCTGGGATGTTTGATTGCAGAAAACATAGTTAATGGACAGCCCCAAATACTGCCATAGTCCTTCCTAACCCACAGGTGCCTTGGGCTTCTCCTTGATAGCAGACTCTTGATAGGATGCTCAATAGTCCTCCATGAACATAAGAAGTCCCCATTGGCCTAGCCACATCTTTCCTGCAACTGCCTCTCAGCTTTCTTCTCCCTCTTTTTCACAAGGATTAAAGTCTACCTTGAAGTCTGAATCTCTGCCTCACATGAACAGAAAGCCATTTCTGCCGGCAGAACTACCTTGTTCTCTATGATTTGTGTTTGGTTCAAGTCCTTCCATGGGTAGATGATAAAATGGGGTTAAACATTTATTGAAGAACCTGCAATGTAAAGAATAAAGGAAATAAGAACTAGATTGGGAAGCAGGTCAGAGGAGGAAGAGTCATGAGCTACAGTGAGGAAGGTTTGTGAGGCTGTGGGGAAATTCTCAAACCCATCAAAGGAGTTTCCTCTTTTTCCTTTGCAGGAAGTTCCATTGTAAGCCTACACATGGTACTAAGCCAAACAAGATGTCCATAAAGGAAAACACGCAGCTACATTTTCCTTGCTTGCAGTTCAAAGACAGATAATCAAGGCTCTTGCTCAGGAATGTTCACAGATAAGGTGCGATTGTAAGGATTGGTTCCCATTTCTGGGAAGAGAAGCACTATGAAATCAGGAGGTATATGCAAGGAACTTCTAGGAACTTCCAGGAACTGCTACTTCTTTATCTACATCGTCCTTGTACTGGAGTTCACATGATAGTAGTTTTTAGTTCGTCTATTATATCTGACCCACTTGTTCATATTCGTTATATATTTTGCAGAACATAAAACTGTAACAGGTTGTGGGAGATTAGGTCATAAGATACAAAAGGACAACGTACAGAGAGTTAAAATGTCAAAAAACAGAACAGAAGTTCAAATTTACAACTAAAAGACACAATTTAAGCCAGAAATTCATCCTTTAACTAAGAAAAATTCTAGAAGCATAATAATATTCAATTAACGATGGAAACATCTGAGTTTACACATTCCATTTCAGAGGTAAATATACATGAATGTAATTTTTCTCAGAACATATTTGGCAGTATGTATCAAAATAAAGCATATATCCTTATGACTAAAAGATTACATGTATAAATTTAAGGTAGTTTTATTGCTTTTGCTATTTTATGCAATTATGTATATATTTATTTATTTACATCATGGGACTTGAACTTAGGGCCTGGGTTCTGTCCCTGAGCGCTTCAGCTCAAGGCTAGTATTCTACCACTTTGAACCACAGCTCCACATACAGTTTTTAGGTGGTTAATTGGAGACATTGCCTTTATTTCCCAGGCTGGCTTTGAATCACAATCTCAGATTTCAGCCTGCTGAATAGCTAAGATTATAGGCATGAGCCACCAGCTCCTAGCTATTAAGTTGCTTTAATGTTAATTAATTTTACAGATTTGTCATTATTTTCAAAAATTACCCAAACATGTAAAGTTATACAAGGTATACAGTGACATACATATTATAAATCTACATGAGAGAATACTATTTAACTATTACAAACTGATAAGCATCTAGACATATTCTCATAAAGGTATACAGTATGTTAAAGGAAAAAAAACAAATCTAAGAGTAATATTTGTGTGTGCATGTGCACATGTATGTAAATCCTCAACACTGAAAAAAACTTGAAAAACAGAAAACAAGCATAGTTTATCTCCTGATGAGATGTTGAGGAACTTAAAAAATTCTTTGTAAAGGAGATGTACAGAGGGGTTACAGTTACATAAGTCAGGTATTAAGTACATCTTTTTGAATAGTGTTCACAAACAATTTCGAGGCACTTAAATTTTTTTCCCATGTAACTATGATGGCTTGAGTATGTCCTTTGAGCTTGGTCCCAGCAGATGGCACTATAGTGAGAGGGGCTTGGCAGGGAGAAGTAAGTTACTGGGCAAATTCCTCAGAAGGGCACATTCAGTCTGTTTTTCCCTGTCCTCTTCCCTTCCTGTCCACCCTGATATGACCTGCTTTGTTATACCATGTACTCCAAATATGCCTCAGAAACTCAAATAGCTTAGCTTCTACAAAATCAGAAACTTCTTTAATGAACTTCAATTGAAGCTGTGCAAACAGTCCTGATGCAAATATGAATGTGGGAGTAAGACACAAATGAAGAGCACTTCAAACACATGTAAACCTCATTCTGTTTTTTTTTTTGGGGGGGGGGTTCTTTTCCAGGGGCTTGAATTCAGGACCTGGCATTGTCCTTGAGCTTTCTCAAGGCTAGCACTCTATTTTGGCTTTTTCTATGTATTATCAAGGAATCAAACCTAGGACTTTTTATAATCTGGGCAAGCCCTTTACCACTAGCCCACATGCCCAGCCCTAAACCTCATTCTTGTGGAGTCTTCATTAGCAGCAAGGACACATTGTAAAGGCTATCTCTACTTCATGGCAAAGACGGAGAGATTTCAACAGATGTGGGCACTTAAGATATAGACATTATGGGATGTTTTAAAGCATAGCTAGACATATTTCTCATCTATCGACAAAACATGACATATACACCGTATTGATTACTTTGAAGTCTAGAAACATTATCTGTGTATTTATGAAGGAAAAAGCCCAAGACAAATAATCCTTTTTGGTCTATAATAGTCATAGATCTTCATGCAGCATAATATAACACTATATTCTATAAAATGGATATGTTTTAAGACATGCTTATTCATGATTACTCCTCTAATTATTGTAAATCCCAAATGTAAATCTTACTGTTGCCTGAGAGATTATATTAAAAGGCATCTAGGCTCTTTATACAATTTCTCACATTGACATTAGTGGTTCATTAATATTAAAGAGACCTGCAGTATGGTATTAGCTAATTATACCAAAGACTATCTTTGGAATCTGTCAAGCATAGCCCCAGCTTCTATTTTTATAGCTTGATGTGCACCATAAGCTGATTTGACTATTTTTAAAACTATCAATCCTGCTTTGACTAGAAGAAAATTATCTGCTTTAAGATGCATGCTTTTGCCAAGGTAAATATCATCTGAGAAAAACATAATTTGAATTGCTATTTCTGAGAAATAAAGATGACAAATACATTTTCTGCCTGGTTCTCCAAGCAACAGGGCTGCCTTTTTAAGGTAAAGGAGTGAGCCCTCTGGTGGGATTCATATAAAGTAGCACAGGACAATGGAAATCTATAGTCCCTCAACAAAATTCATGTGGCTTTCCTGTTCTCCTGATGCAAGCTTATCTAAATCCATCCCCAAATAGTATTCTAGACACAGGGCTATATGGTAAGAATCCCCATTCTAAGGGCCTTTCACAACAGAACAGAAAAATGTCAAAGTCATGTACAGAGATATCTCTGTCCCTTACTGACCATCAGATCTCATTCCTTGCAGTCAATCTGTGCAGGAGAGTAAGAAGACATTATTAAGGAAACCAAAGAAAATGTAGAAGATTGCTGTCTAAACAGTAATTACTCAATACTTGTTTTTGTGTTTTTTATTAAAGAATTTATTAACATTGATTTTTACATCGTATTTCAAATGACGTATTTAACAAACAAGTATTCAAGAAGAATCTCTATATACAATTAAAATTAGGCTGAGGATTTGTATGGCATAGATACATATTAATCTATGTAATAAAATCGATAGAGTCATAAATTTTTATGTCTATGTAGTTGTGTTTATATTTCCAATACCATGTTTCTAGCATTGGGTATGCAAATATGAGTCCTTGCTCTTGTACTGTTTGGATCTAATAGCCACATATTAGGGATACCATGCACCTTTTGTTCCTTTGCTCTTGACTTGTCTCACTCAACCTGATTCACTCTAGATTCATCCACTTCCCTGCGAATGCCATTATTTTATCTTGTCTGTTGGCTATGTAGGATTCCATTGTGTATATATACCACATTTTCTGTATCCATTCATCTGCAGTAGGGCATCTGGATTGTTTCCATCGCTTGGCTATTGTGAATAGGGCAGAGATGAACATAGCTGAGCAGGTGTCCTTATCATATCTTGGTTGGTTTTTAAAAAATGTATTTGGCCACCATTTGTAAGGATATGGAAAGACTTGGGGAAAAAACATATTGAGTGAAGTAAGCCAGACCCAAAGGAACATAGGCTCATGATTTCCCTCATTTGTAATAATTAGTACACATCTAGGACTCTCCTAGCAGTGGATTTCAATAACACAAAACCTAGATACGTAAGGCCATATAAGATGAGGTTATGGGAGCAGGTCTCAGGAAAGGGGCTGCTTCGAGGGGGGCTCCCTCCTTCGAGGGGCCTCCTGTAGGCAGTTTCCTAGGCTAGGACACTGTTCACTAGGTCATAACCACATTTGTTTTTTCAAAAGCACCAATGAAGGTTTGGGGCCATGCCACATGGCCTCCAGTATACTTTGATTCCAGAGCTGCCTCCGTGCACATGGGCAAGAAATTCTCCCTTCCCCTGCAGAAATGGGGGCCAGTTAGTGCAGTGGGGGGTGCAGGTCAGGAGCCAGCTCCTAGGTGGAGCCCGGGCTTGGCTGTGGAAGAGCTCTGTCAGATCTGCTTGCTCTTCTCCCACGGGTGTACCTGGACCTCGCAACCTGTTGGTAGTGCCTGGCCTCAGGTTCACTCTGGGAGCCAACAGCGCTGTGTCTGCCACATCCATGGCTTGCAGGTGTGATCCACACTCCTTGTGAATGCCCTTACCGCACAGTGTTGCTCCTGACCAGAGATTCCTTAGAAGCTCTTTTGCTCCTCTTCCCTTCTTGGGGCTCACATGTCTGGCTGGACGGGACCTTGGTGGCCAGTTCTTCAGCTTCTGTTCCATCTTCCTTGCAGTGATGGCAGCAGGCCATGTCCACTGTCTGATCTCACCCTGGAAAGTGCGTTGTTTCCTCTTGATTATTTATTCCTCTTGATCAGGAGTTAATCTGATTACTAATGTACTAATGTCAGTGTGAAAACTGGAGTGATTTGGAGAACCAACAGAATACGCATAAGAAAACCACATGGTGTTACCGGGAGGTGTAAAGCCACGTAGAAGAAGACTCCTTACAGATCAGGAAGTCCATGCTGAACACAGGAGGTGGTGCTCCTGTATCTTACTAATAACCCCGCTTGCTAACTGTCCCCTGATGACACATCAATCTGATAGAAATCTCTAATAAGGTCTTTAATACCTAGCCCTGGTGGACAGGATTTGAAATATTCCAGATATTTTTGTAGTGTTTTGGTGCCAGTGACAAGCTCAGGCAGGGCGTAGGGGAGAAGATGCTGAAGAGTCTTCCCCCAAGACCAATCCTAGAGTCCTCCCTACCCCATGTTTGAGACAGCAGAGAGATGGCAAGTATGGAGGCCTCTCTGTTCCTGTGTGTCATCAGCCACTATATGTCCGTGGCTAGGACCAACAAAGCCAAAGCTGCCGAGACAAACCCCGTGCGCCACTCCAGAATGTAACATACATATTCTAGATGAGTTAGGGAAATGTTTATTCTTTGTCCTCAGTAGAAGCTGCCATGGGATCATATAAAAAAATAACATGGGCTTTAAAATTTTAAACACATTCTAACTGGAATGAGGTGGAATCTTAAGAGTTGTTTTGATTTGCATTTCTTTTATGACCAGAGATGTTGAGCATTTCTTCATGTGTCTATAGGCCATTTTTGTTTCTTCTTCAGAGAAGACTCTCTTTAAGTCTTTGGCCCATTTTTTAATGGAGTGGTTGTTACTTTGGAGATTAGTTTTGGAGTGATTCAATTTTTTGAGCTGTTGATATATTTTAGATATGAGGCCTTTGTCCGTTGTTTGGTTGGTGAAGATCTTCTCCCACTCTGTAGGCTTCCTAATTAATTTACTAGCTATGTCCTTTGCCATACAAAAGCTCTGCAGTTTAATGCAGTCCCACTTATCCAGCCTTTCTCTGATTTGTTGTGATTCTTGGTCCTTATTAAGAAAGTTTTGACCTGTGCCAAGGAGGCCTAGTGTATCTCCTATTCCTTCCTGTAAAATTTTCAGTGTGTCAGCTTTTACCTCCAGGTCTTTGATCCATTTGGAGTTAATTCTAGTGCAGGGTGACAAAGAAGGATCCAGATTTAGTTTTCTGCATGTGCTTAACCAGTTCTGCCAGCACAACTTGTTGAAGAGGCTGTCTTTCTTCCATTCTATTTATTTGGCTCCCTTGTCAAAGTTTTGGTGGCCATAGGTCTCTGGTTTAATATCTGAGTCCTCAGTTCTATTTCATTGGTCTTCAGGCCTGTTCTTGTGCCAGTACCAAGCTGTTTCGATAATTATAGCCCTATAATAGAGTCTAAAGTTTGGAATTGAAATTCCTCCAGCACTGTTCTTTCTGCTAAGAAGTATTTTTGCTATACGGGGTCTTTTATTATTCCATATGAAATTTTGAATTGCCTCTTCTATTTCTTTAAAGAATGCCATTGGGATATTGATGGGTATTGCATTGAATTTGTAGATAGCCCTTGGCAAGACTGTCATTTTCACAATGTTGATTCTTCCAATCCAGGAGCATGGGAGGTTTTTCCATTTCCTCAGTTCTGCTTTAATTTCCTTTTTTAAGGTTTTAAAGTTTTCATCAAAGAGGTCCTTTACATTCTTAGTTAAGGTAATTCCTAGGTACTTTATTTTCTTTGAGGCTATTGTGAAAGGAGTTGCTTTCCTGATTATTGCCTCGTTTCTCTCACTGTTGGTGTAAAGGAAGGCAATTGATTTTTGAGGGTTAATTTTATAGCCTGCTACCCTTCCAAAGTTTTTGAATCAGCTCAAGGAGCTTGGGAGTAGAGTCTATAGGATTCTTTAAATACAGAATCATGTCATCTGCAAAGAGGGATAGTTTTACTTCCTCTTTCCCTACTTGGATCCTCTTTATGCTTGCTTCTTGCATTATTGCACTGGCTAGGAATTCTAATACTATGTTAAGAGGAGTGGAGAGAGTGGGCATCCTTGTCTCATTCTTGGTTTTAGAGGGAATGGCTTTAGATTTTCACCATTAAGTGTAATACTAGCAGTGGGTTTGTCATACACAGCCTTTATTATATTGAGGAATGTTCCTTGGATTCCTAGTTTCTCCAGAGCTTTTAACACAAAGGGGTGTTGGATCTTGTCAAATGCCTTTACCACATCTATTGAGACAATCATGTGATTTTTGTCCTTGCTCCTGTTGATGTGTTGAATTATATTAATTGATTTGCATATGTTGAACCAGCTTTGCCTCCCTGTGATGAATCCAGTTTGATCATAGTTAGAATGGCCAGGACCAGGAAAATGAATAATAACAGGGGAGGGGATGTGGCCAGGAGGGATCACTACTACACTGTTGGTGGGAGTGCAAACTCATTCAACCACTATGGAAAGCAGCATGGCAGTGCCTCAAAAGGCTAAACATAGAACTCCCCTATGACCTAGCAATTCCACTACTTGGCATTTACCCAACCATCCAGAACCTAGGGCATACTAAATCCACTCGCACAACAATGTTCATTGCAGCACTATTCACCATAGCAAAGATATGGAACCAACCCTGATGTCCCTCAGTTGATTAGTGGATCAACAAGATGTGGTATTTGTACACAATGGAATTCTATGCTGCTGTCAGAAAAAACGACATCGCCCCATTTGTTAGGAAATGGAAAGACTTAGAAAAAATCATATTAAGTGAAGTAAGCCAGACTCAAAGGAACTTAGGCTCAATGGTTTCCCTCAATTGTCATAATCAGTAGAAACCTTGGGCTCTACTAGCAGAGATCTGCAATAGAGCAAAATCTTGATACATAAGGCCATATAGTATGAAGCTAATTGAAAGGACCTCCAGGATATTGAAACAAAAGCCATATAATGAATGATTGTTATCCTTAATGTACTATGTTATCTCTCATCTCCTTTGCTGTCCCTTGGGTATCTCATATTGTTACAGTATCTCACTTTGTTATCTGATATATTGAATTTATTTGTATTTGGTTATTTGAAATTTGATAGGGAAGGGGGAAAAACCAAGACGGGGGTGGGGGGAGTGTAATGGGTACCAAGACATGTGAAAGGGTATCAATGTATGTGAATTAATGCACCTTCTATCTGGCAAATATCATGTAACCCTTTTATTAATTACAATAAAAATATATTAAAAAAAGAATTCTCAGAAGTTTCATGCCATAATAAATTATATTTTCAGAAAAAAAATAAAAAATAAAATAAAATTTTAAACCCATTTGGTCTCAAATTCCAGTGTTCTGCAGACTCCTGCAGAGGGCTTCAAGTCTCCTGAGCATTTGCTCTGTCACTTTGGAAACTGGGTGGGTGCTGTGAGGTTCACATAACTTGAAGTGGCTACATGTGAGATTGGGGTTCTCTTCTCTCTGTGAGGCCTTGGTGTGGTGTGAAAACTCTAAGGACATTGATGATGCTATTTCCTTTTATTCAACTTAATGAAGAGTGTGTTGCAGATTAGTTCTGTACATCCAGTCCTTTTCCAAAAGATGGCATTTGGGGGGTATCTCTTACATGGCAATTTATAAGGAGAGAAAATGTTAATAAGATTGGAAGTGGATCTTAAAGGGAAAGCACTGAGGCCTGCAGAGTAAAAGGGGGGCAACAGAGACATAGATGGGAGACCCCAATGGTTTCTGAGCACATTTGTCAGTGCCCAGATGAATTCTTATTTTTTTAATAGGGTACCTTCAGCAATGATTCCCTCTCCAAGTTATTGGGAGAAAATAGCTCTTTACTTCCTAAAACCAAGAAGGGCTTGTGGGTATAAGATCACAGAAACTGAATGATTTACTACTTTGGGAAATTTGTGGAGTAGAAGAGTTACATGTCTGACAAAAAGTCATATACAAGGTGAGTCCTGGAGTCAAAGGGGAAGACTGAAAATGTCACATTTAGACTAAATGAGGAGGAGAAAAAAGGGAGGAACTGGTCTTAATATTTCTTGCTGGGAGTGCTGGAGACTGAGCCCTTCAAAACTGTCCTAACCTCTGTAAGTATTACCTTATAGCTGGTTTCTCTCCCTCTTCATCCTAATGACTGGTCTTGCCTTGATCACTTTTTTTTTGCCATACCTGGGCTTTTAGCTCAGGGCCTGAGCATTGTCCTTCAGCTTTCTCAAAGCTAGAGCTCTACCACTTGAGCCACAGCACCACTTCTGGCTTTTCTATGTAGGTGGTACGGAGGAATTGAACCTGGGTCTTCATGCATGCTAGGCAAGCACTCTACCACTAGGCCAAACTCCCAGCATTGCCTTGATCACTTTTTAAAGGGTTTTTTTATCCAGTACGTGCTAAGTTCTCACTGAGATCTGGGGATGGTATTAAGCCTCAGTATGCAGCAAACCAGTGTGTTCAATGCAAATTGTCTGTCTGAACCATGTGCTGTAGGGTTGGAAAGTCAGGGTATTTATCTGAAAAGGTGGCCCTGACTCGGGATGCTAGGCCACAGGTTCTCTCCACTCGTCTGGCTTTTCCCCTAGACTCCAGAGTTTCAGTCATGTTCTCCTTCCATGGAAGCCCATCACAGACATACTGCAGCTTAGGACAAGTGTGGAGCAGGATTTGTGAGAATAAGCTTCCTTTGTTAACTCTTCCCAAGCTGAGAGTCTCATCTCCCCCACTGTGCCTCTGGATCAAGAAACGACTTCTTATGGCAAAACAGAGATGGACTGTACCCACTGTTCAGGGCACAAATCTTAGAGGTACATTTGTAGATTGTATATGTCACTTCTCAGACACATACAGGACTCTTCCTGCCACCCCAAAAGGTACTCACTGTGCCTGGGGTATTGTGTTGTGAAAGATACTTATTTAGAAGGACCCGCAAGTTTGTGCCTTTTTCTCCACTCAGGTATCATGCAAAGGGGAAAGATACCCCTCACACCAACAAAACAAAATAATGACTATAAAGTTACAAAGCTTCTAGCAGGTCCATATTGTCTCATATCCTGTCTACCCTAGCTCCTTTTCATTCTAAGTGAACCAAAATGAAGACAACTGAGAAGGAAAATTCTGTAGACTGGAATCCCCATTTCTTTTAGCCTATCTTGGTGCTTTGACCTTTGATGCCTAACCTTTGCTGATTTTTTTTTAACACCAAATGATTCAGGCTTGGGATGTAGCTAAACACTACAAAAAAAAACCCCAGAGTTATGAATATTGAAATAATGGTTCTTGCGTGCACTGTTGAAATGTTGACACAAATGACCATAATTCTCTATAGAATCTTAATGAAGTCATATGGCCATAACTGTCTTCAGGTTTTCTTAGCCTGGCCCACCAGGCTCAATGTAATAGTCATATTGTCTTTCCCTCTGACATTTGGGAAGTTGATAAGCATTGCTTCCTTAGAAGTCTACAAAGTTAAGCTGGAAAAAGGCTCTCTGGCTGGATTCAGAGTTAAGCCATCAGTTCTACTGTGTGAATAAAAGAAGAGCTTGCCTTCTTGATGAATGATTTCAGGCTGATTTTCTAACTCAGCCAAAGCTAATGTATATGCTGCCCATCTCTCAGTCACCTTTTGTGAGCTGCTCATCCATACTTGGTGGAAAATTCCTTTCCTATGATTTTGTGATGAATTGGGGTTCACGCACAGACAATTAGGTGCTGTGCATTGAGGTAGAAGAGTTTTGTTCAGGTTTGCTGTTATTTATTTCTTAAAATGGAAATGTATTTTGAAGTTTATATGTGTTTATTTTGTTATTACTATTAATGAATTGAAATTGTGAATGTTGTACTATTTCCCTTATTGACACCCTCTTCAAAACCCATCACTTCCAGGGCCCCCTTACCCCCCATCACACCCCTGTGCCTTGCATCTGGACCTGTGGGGTCCTGTCATCTCGTTGGGGAACAATAAAAATGCAAACTACTTGCAAAAAAAAGATGAGGCTGAATGAAAGAATCTCCAGGATATGGAAACAAGAGCTTTATCTAGTGTGATTGTTGTTCTTAATGTATTATGTTATTTCTGTTCTCTTCCGTTGCCCTTTGGTTAATCTCATAAATGTTACAGTATCTAACTTTGTTACCTGGCATATTGTATATGTGATTATTTGTGAGAAGTAATGCACCTACTATCTGGGGAATATAACTGTAACCCCTCTATACATTACAATAAAAAAAGCAAAAAAAAATTTGGCCAGTTGTGGCTTGAACCCAGGGCCTGAGCACTGTCCTTGGGCTTTCTCAAGGCTCTGCCACTTGAGCCACAGCACTACTTCTGGCTTTTTCTATGTATGTTATACTAAGGAATGGAACCCTGGTCTTTGTGCATGCCAGGCAAACACTCTACCACTAGGCCAAGCCCCTGTCCCCTGTTTCTTAAACTTTTTAAGATTTTATTGTAAAGGTGATATGCAAAGGGTATCGTAATGAGTATATTTCCTTTTGAACAGTGTCACCCACTCCTACATTCTCTCCCAGTGTTTCCCCTCCCACCTTCCCTCTCCTACAAGTTGCTTCCACTATAGAGTCTAGTGGATTTCACTGCTGAATTGCTTTACTCTTTCTCCCAACATTTCTGTGCTTCCCTTTCCCGTCCCCAAATCAGATAAACTTATGCACAACACAAAGAGTACAGAAATCAGAAACAGTGACAGAAGGAATAAACCAAAGGTGAGAAAACACAAACAGTACAATAAAAAACATCATCCTTGTATTTCTTGGGGTTCATTTTGATAAGTGTCATTTTGTATGATCATATGCACATAACTGTTGCTCTTGTGATCCTCTCCTAAGAGTATCCTCCTTTGGTATCTCTGGGTGAATGTTTACAGTGTTGTTTAGTTAATCATGTCCAAGTGTAATTGCTTGTCTCTTACTATCATTGGATTCACTTGTAGATTTATAGGTACATTCTAATTATTGCAAATAAGGGAAACTATGTAGGAAGTTTTGACCTGTGCCAAGGAACCTAGTGTTTCCCCTCTCCCTTCCTATAGTATTTCTGGGTACCTGGTCTTACATTGAGGTCTTTGACCCATTTGGAATTGATTCTGGTACAGGGTGATATATAAGTATCTAACTTCAGTTTTCTGTATATGAATAGCCAATTCTACCAGCACCATTTTTTAAAGAGGCTGTCTTTCTTCCATCTTGTGATTTTGCTCCCTTATCAAATATTAGGTGGGTATAGGTTTGTGAGTTTATTTCTGAGTCTTCTATTTTATTCCATTGGTCTTCAGGCCTATTCTGGTACCAGCATCAAGCTGTTTTTATTACTACAGTTTTGTAATAGTGTTTGAAGCTTGATTACTCAACACTTTGATGGACAAATTAATAATATGAAACTCTTCAGGCCTATCGATTCAAGTCCCCAAATTTCAGGTATAATGTAATAAAGGCCACAGGAAATTGTGAGTATATTACCTTATGTGTCAAAGGGACTTGACACTTGAACTGTAGATGCAATTACATGTCAATAGAGCAATTGTACTGGATTAGCCAAGTCCATTAATAGTGGCAAAGATAAATACGAGATAACTGTAAGGCATTGACCTGCTTTGAGATGTCTCTAGAAGCCTAACTAGGATCTGGAGAGAATACCATCCTGTGAACCTGATTTCAGTACAGAGAAAACTAAGATGGATTTTTGATTATAGAACTGTAACATAATTACTTTGTGTATTGGAAATACTACACTTGTGTTAGTTTTTCTATTTATTCCCCAATACTGGAGCTTAAAGTCCGGGTCTTAGTCTCTCTTTTGGCTTTTTCTCTCAAGGTTGGCACTCTACCACTGAGCCACAACTTCAGTTTCAGCTTCTTTCTTGATAACTGGAGATAAGAGTCTTATCCTGAGCTGGTTTCAAACCTTGGTTCTCAGATCTTAGCCTCTTGAGTAACTAGGATTACAAGTAAGACACACCAGCACACAGTATGTGTGGTAATTTGTTATGGCAGTAATAAAAACTAATACAGTGCTAGGGGAAAAAACAATCATAAATATCAGGTTGCTCTATCCTCCATCAAAAAAAAAACCTTACTCCAAGCTAGACATTATAGGGCTCACATCTATAATTCTAGCTACTCAGTAGGCTGAGATCTGAGGATTGCACTCTAAAGACAGCAGGTCAGAAAAGCCTATGACAGTCTTATCTCCAATTAACCACTCAAAAATTCAGAGATAGGACCAGGAGTGTGCCCTACTGGTAGAGTTCTTGCCAAGTATGAAGTGTTGGGTCAATCCCTCTGTACTACATACTCAGAAAAAGCTGAAAGTGGTGCTACAGATCAAGTGGTAGAGCAGTAGCCTTGAGAAAGCTCAAGGACCGTGCTCAGGCTGTGTTCAAGCCCCAGGCCTAGCAAAAAAAATCAGAGGTAGAATTATGGCTCAAAGTGGTAGAGTACTAGCTTTGAGCAAAAGAATTCAGGAATAGGGCCTAGATCCCATAACTACCACCAGCACCAATAACAACAAAAGAAATTCCCCTAATCCAATGTTTAGAATGTTTTATGAGGGAGTGGAGGGAACCTCCATACTGCTTTCCATAGGCTTGAATAAGCTTACATACCCACCAACAGTGTATTAGAGTTCCCTTTGATGGAATCCTCATCAGTGTCTATAGTTGTTATTTTTGTTTATAATGGCCATTCTAACTGAAGTGAGTTGGTATCTTGGTGTTGTTTTGATTGTATTTCCTTTATGGCCAGAGTTTTTGAACATTTCTTCATGTGCATATTGGCCAATGTCGCTTCTTCTGTGAAGTCTGTAAGACATCGGCTCATTTATACATTGGGATTGTTGTTTATTTGAGGGTCCTGGGCATTCATCCAAAAAAACCACACAAGATTACAGTAAAGTCACCAGCATAGCCATGTTCATTGCAGCACTATTTCCCTAAATGGATGAATGAATCAGGAGAATGTGGTGTCTATACACAAGGGAATTTTACTCACTCATTAGAAAGAATGATATTGCACCACTGGTAAGAAAATTGGAAAAAATATTCAGTGAAATAAGTCAGACCCAGAGAAACAAACATTTCATGGTTTCCCTCATTTGTGATAGGTAGACTATATTTAGAAATCTATTAATAAACACATTGGGTGATTTGCAAGAGGTACTAACTGAACTAACTGAAGTATACTAGACTATGGAGGGCTTAAATAGTATAAATCTGCCAGGCGCCAGTGGCTCATGCTCCTCCTAGTTACTCAGGGGGCAGAGATCTGAGAATCATGGTTCAAAGGCAGCCCAGGCAAGAAAATCTGTGAGACTCATCTCCAGTTAACCACCAGAAAACTAGAAGTTGCACTGTGGTTCAAAGTGGCAGAGTACTAGCCTTGAGCTGAGGAGCTCAGGGACAGCACCCAGGCCCAGAGGTCAGGTCCCATGACTGACAAAAAAAATAGTATAAATCTTTAGAAAAATGATGGCAAAGCCAAATAAAATTAGTACCAGGAAATGGATACATGTAAGATGGAAAGGAGAGTCAAGGGGAGAGAGGCAGACTAATGGAGAGAGAAAGAGGGGAAGAATGTGGTCAAGAATTCATTGCATATACCACAAAGTTAAGAGAAAGAAAGGAATGGGTGGAAGGAGAGCTAGGCTCTTGACACTGATAAACAAGTGCTGTATTCATGAACTGCTTAGTTAAGTGGCATTGCCTTTGTACAACTACTGAAGGATAGCAATTTTAAAAATACTTAGATTTCACTGCCTAGTCACTTCTTTCAAGAAATATAAGCCTTAAAAATAAGTGTTGTTTTTTTTCATGTATAGTCTTGGTTCCAAACCCTCCCAAGTAGTTACAGAAATAGCAAGCTATAATGTTTAATGGCACAAGTTAAAAAGCTTGTTTCTTAAAAGATATGATCTTTGAAATGACAAAGGTGCCCTTTTCAAGAATTAAAAGAGGAAAAGAATATGCAAAAATGTATCTTTAGTGGCTAGAAGTATTAAATATTAAGGAAAGAAGGCTTCCTGGTAGGTAAAAGCAAGGAAATAATTCAGTACTAGATTTGATCCCATTATAAGGGAAAAATCCTAACAATTGAGCTTTACATCTAGGAAATAAACTAGGGAGGTAATGATTATAAAAACAGTGTTGGTATAAACATTTGATAAGTATCAAAATTCAAGCCTCTGATGGGTTATCTTTATTTTTCCTTTTGAAATACTGTGATTGACTATTATAAAATATCATAAACAAGGAAGAATATAGAAAATGGAACTTAAATATAAGGAATCTGTTTACAGGCAAATGCAAAAGGGAAAAATGAAGAGGAAAGTGTAGACAGGATAAAGGAAGAAACTCCAGAATCAAATGTATCTTATAGGAGCCAGCTAGACAATAAATAATAGATGGTAGATAAATTAGATAGAGTCATGAAAGAAAAACACGAGGTAGTCTATATCCTTGGCATTACAGAGATAAAATTAAAATAAGAATGTAAGCCAGGTATAGTGGCCCCTGCCTGTAAAGCTAAGATCTGAGGATCAAGGTTCAAAGCCAGCATGGGCAAACAAATTTGAGAACTTCTTACCCCCGCCCCCAGTTAGCCAGCAAAAAGTTGGAAGTAGAAGTATGACTTAGGAGATCAAATGCTAGATTTGAGTAAAAAAGCCAAGCAAGAACTGAGTTCAAGTCCATGTGTACATGCACAAATTAAGGAGATAAGCTAATAAGTAGCTGTGTACATAATGGGGACAGAAACATGGAGATTGGTAACATTAATTCTAATGGACAGCATCATGTTTTACAAGAAAACAATGAAGAATTCTAATAGACAAAAAGAAATAGTTGTGGCAAATTTTCACTATGGACAATATGGACTCATAGAAAGATAATTCTTAATGTTAACAATTTAGGGTAATTTCTTCTTTAGTTTTTTGTTGGTACTGGGGCTTGAACACAAGTCCTCTCAGTTTGTTTGTTTTTTTTTTTTACTAACAGCTGATGCTTTGCCACAGTGATGCATGCCTGTAATTACAGCCACACAGAAGGAATAGACAGGAGATCAAAGTCTGAGACTGGCCAAAAGTCAAAACACAAAGCTTGAGCCCCCATATAACTAAAGGGTTGGCTCAAATGGCAAAGCACCTGCTTTGAAAGCAGGTGAGGCTCCAAATTCAAACCTCAGTAGCACCCAAATAAAACATGACCATGCACTGGAGATTCTCCATCCCACTCCCCCCTTTATCCTTGTCACTATCAGCTCTAGCAGCTCAATGGAAGCACTGCAAGATGGAAGGTTCCTTGTTAAAGTAATCAAATTCATTGTCTAGAAAGCTTAAGTCTTCAGTCTGGCTCTTGTTTTCTCAGAGGGAACCGAACTCTCTGGCATGTGGACGATACTTGAGGTTTTCAACTACCTTTCGACTGACTGACTGCCATCAATGAGCAACCCTTGGTCTATCTCATGATCCCAGGCCACACTATGCCCAGGTCCATGCCATCGCTCATGGAAAATCTCACCTGCTGTACCAAGCCGGAGTGACATAAAAGCAGTGACGATCACCTGAGAAGGAGGGACTCTGGAGGAAATCGTAGAGGAGACAGAAGATCATCTTAACAAGCAAAGCTTCATATGCTAGAATGAAGAGGAGGAGAGAGAGAAAAAAGACACACACACACACACACATACACACATACACACACACACACAAACACTAAGAGGCATAATGAAAAAAAAAGGTTAGCAAGCCAGGAGTTTGGCCTAGTAGTAGAGTGCTTGCCTAGCATGCACAAAGTCCCAGGTTGGATTCCTTCGTTACCATATACATAGAAAAAGCTAGAAGTGATGTTATGGCTCAAGTGGTAGAGCTCTAGCCTTGAGAAAGCCCAAGAACAGTACTCAGGCCCTAAGTTCAAGCCAAGACTGGCAAAAAAAAAAATCCAACGTTGCGAAAAAACAAAACAAAACAAAACAAGGTTACCTCTACAGGTAGGGATTTAGAATAGAAAGTGTCTTTTCTTCATTATTTATCTATTTATTTTGCCGGTACTGGGATTTTAACTCAGGTCTCATGCTCTAGCTCAGCTTGGTTGCATGGCTGGTACTATACCATTTGAGCTATGTGTTCAGCCCAGCTTTTTGCTAGTTAGTTGGAGATGAAATTTCATGGATTTTTTTTTATCTGACTTACTATTATTTGTGTTTTGTTTTCTTTTCTATTAAAAACCATTCTATATAGAAGAATAGAACCAATGAAAAATCAAATGTCACTATAGTACAGAAAATTCAAAAGATAAACACGGTGGACATGACTCATCATCTTCATGAGAAGCTGAGCACATCCAGAGAAAATGTTTCAGACAATCTGGCTAACCCCTACAGCCATGAGCATCAACCGAAGAACAGTGAACCCCTGACTTGTACACAGGGACCAGCTGACTGGATTCTGCGTCAGAGGGCTGCTGTCCTCTATCAAGGCATGGTGCTAAGACTCCGGAAATCAAGTAGGAAATGGAAACAGTACCATATTTGTTGGACTCCTCCTGGGTTAGGCAATGTCTTAAGTGTTTACACATATTACTATTTGCACATTATAGACCAAGAAGCAAAGCAACGTTCAGTCCATGATCATGTAGCCGTGCAAGGGCAGAGCCAGGACTAAACCACGGAAAAGAAAACAACAGAACTAAAATCATAACTTTACCCTGCAGTCAGCCTTAGGAAGATGTAATAACTTGGCAAGCTTAGAGGCCCAAACTGTTTTTGTTTTTGTAAAAATGCTTAACCTGCTTGGCCACCTGCATGTGGTTCCATTCTTGTGGTTGTTACCTGTGGGCCTCATAAGGTGACATATGATGACAACCGCCTGTGTGGCGTTATGATCACCTGCGTGTGCTGTTTACCTTTAAAAGCTCAGCCCCAGTGAAGCTGGGTGCTGCTCTCTGTCAGCACAAAGGTGGAGAGTAGCCACTGGGCTGCTATTAAATTGACTCCTAGTTCAGCTCACTGAGTGCTGGTGATTCTATTGCTGGGGTTTCAGGGACCCCACAAATGGCTGGGATATTATAGAAGTACAGGTAATATAGATTCTTCATAGGAGTAGACCCAAGTCTGGAAGACCAAGACAGACTCATTGGTTCTCTCTGTTTTTAATCTGCCCTGTACTCCTTTGCATTTTTCCCAATTGCTCTCCCAATTCTGTTTTGATGCCTTTCACTCAGCTATCAGTAAAGGTCTTATGGGAACTAGGGAAACTCCTTATCTATAAATGTTTCATTTATTACTCCAAATATGTTTTCCCTTGTCAATACTTTATAGATTTCTTTCTCAAACTACCAGCCTCTGTTTTAATTGCTTTTAGTTACTTCATGTTTTATTTCCTTAACTTCTCCCAACCAAAAACTAGTAAACTTTAATGGTGCTTCTTCACACAAAAATGAACTCATAATTGGCAGAAGGATGTGTTGTTTCAGGGCACACCAAGGTCAGGCAGACAGGACCAAATAAGTGACAGCCAGCAAGGTAGGGAAAGACAGCTCTCTTACACATCCTCAGAATGCATGAAAATGAGTAAAACTTTCTACTTTACTGTTAAAAATATACGAGGCTAAGGAAAAATAAGACATGTTAGTAATATCTTCTGTAGGAAAAAAAAAGAACATCTTCCGATAAAAATCATATGCCTGGAAAGAAAACTTATGGAAGAGTTACAAATAAAGGAACAAGTATATCTTAGTTAAATGCTGATTTTAAAATATACTGATTTTAAAATTGGACGTAAGCATGGACTTATAAAAAATAGATCCTGCAAAAATATTTTAAGCATAAGGAATATCATTTTCTATTAAATTTTAAAGAAATGAACCAATTTTCTTCCCCACTGCTGTGCAGGGAAGGAAAACTCTATTCTAGGGCAGGGAGTGGAACAAGGCCTATTGGATAAGAGTGCCTAGGCCTTGTTCCCAGGTGTGGGAACACACCAAGTGTGATGCAGAAGGTCCTGAGTCAGAACAAATAAAGCATAGGTACTAAGTTTACTAAGTTTGTCTTTATCTGTAGCTAAGCTACTGAGCACCTTAAATAAATCATTTAGCATTTATGGGTCTCTCCATCTGCAAAATGAAGCCATTGAATTACATCAGCTGTGAGGCTCATTCCAGCTATGGAAAGAGAATGATCATAAAACCTAGCAAAATGCCAACTTATGTGCTCTTCTGTTTTTGCTTTGCTCTCTTTTGTGTTTTGATGTTTGGGTTTTGTTTTGGTTTTGCTGTATTTTCATTCAAGACAAAACAGTTGCACACAGTAAATCTCATCATCTTCCCCCAAAAGTGTTTTATAGCATGGGTTTGAAATCAAGATTTTGAAATATAATGAAACATCTAGAGAAAGAAAAAGAAATATTGCATAGGATATATGAATACAAAGTGCTACCTTTAAATTATGAGGAAAATGGCTATGGATAAGCCAGTGTCTTGCTGTGTGGAACTGTTTAGAATCTTGAGTGATGAGTAGAATTGACTTTCTGAGTCTGGTTTGGTCAGAACATTAACCATCAAAACAAATAGACAGGTTATTAATCAGAGTTCCCTCCAGATTCATGTACCTGCCTCCTTCACTCACAAGGAGCCATCTACAGCAGACTAATTCCAGGCCTTCATACTTGTCTCTCACACAGGAGGCAGTGGCTCTACCACTGCTGACTTGCTTCTGTACAATTGTTGGTTCCCCTAATGAAAGTTCTCTTCAGGTGCTACAAATCAAAATGAGGGAACCACTGAGCACAGGTGGCTTACACCTAGAATCCTGTCTCCTTGGTATTCTGAAAATGGCAGGATCACAGTTCATGGCCCTCTGGACAGAAAAGTTTGAGAAACATTTTCTTAACCCATAACTGAGTGTAGTTACACCTTCCTGTCAACTCAAGCTACATGTGAGACTAAGACTGAGATATTCTCTCCACCCAGGGAAGTTAGATGTGGAGCCAAGAGCCCACCATCCCAACCATGACAGGAAACTTAAATCAGGTAGATCATAGCTTAGGTGTGCGCCTCGTGGGAAGTGAGACCCCATCCTAAAAAAAACAAACCAGGGAAAACCAAGGCTCAGAGTATCAGCCTGGCAAGAATGCTTGATGTGTGCTTGCTTTGGTAGCACATATACTAAAATTGGAACACTAACAATGCCTCTGTGCAAGAATGGCACAAATTCATGAAGTGTTCCATATTTTTAGACATTAAGAAAAACTATTTAACTCATAATTTTTGTACTTTCCTTGCAGGAAATCAATACTTTATCAACATGGAGATTCATCACTTGTATCTGGGAGCCACACTTCTGGGGGCCCAATGGCCTGTCAAAAGTCCTATAAACTTATTTTATTCTGTTGCTCTTATCTCTCATCTCACCTATGGCATTCAGGAGGCAAGTGAAAAACTTTGTGAAAAATTACTCAGGGACTGAAATAGAAGTCCTGGAAGAGACTTCTAATGACTCTTGGGGTGGGGAGGTATTGTTCTCTGATGTTAGCTATCAGTGACTAGACTTTCAACATGATTTCACTCTCGGAGTAGGGAAAGAATGCAACCATCTGGGTCAGGAGTTTGGCCTATTATTGGTAGAGTGCCTACCTAGCATGCACAAAGACCCAGGTTCGAGTCCCCTGTACCACATACATAGAAAAAACCAGAATTGGTGCTGTGCTCAGGCTCTGAGTTCAAGCCTCAGGACAGGCATTTAAAAAAAAGAATGGAATCATTTGTTTAAATCTCTTCTTCTAACGGATCAAGGAAGGATCAAAGAAAGTTATGCAGCATTGCTGAGGGGGATTTTGTAATCTTCGAATGCTAAACAATTTTTAAAATAGAGATGAAGCTAGAAAAGACCAAGGACACTGCATTTGACAGAAGTGTAGGCAAATCATGGCATTGCTGTCTAATCATGGCTGTCATGGTGAGTGCTGTCTAACAAGAGAGAAGTGACATGTTGGACTGCATGTTGGACTAGATGGGGTGTCTCCTATTCCATAGCCTTTCCTGAAAGATTAGGAACTCACCAACAGCATATGCTTTCCTCTACACACCAAAAACTGCTGCTTAGGAGAAAATGCATGAGCTTCTTAAAGCTTCAATTAAAAAGCAGAAAAATACTTTTGAGGTAGGAATGTCACCAGAAGCCCCACTGTCTAAGGGAGCACTGCCACTTGAGTCCTCAGTGTTTTACACTGAGGAGCCAAAGCCAGTATTGCCAACAGTACCTCCTTGATTTCTCTCTCCAGCTGCAAGCTTGTCATAGGAGATGCAGAAGTTGGGAGCCTCTGGGATATGAATGGTGTACCTGCTTCCTTTGGAGGAAAATAAAAAAGCTCATCTGGGAGTTTGGCCTAGTAGTAGAGTGCTTGCCTAGCATGCACGAAGACCCAGGTTCAATTCCTTGGTACCACATACATAGAAAAAAGGCCAGAAGTGGTGATGTGGCTCAAGTGGTAGAACTCTAGGCTTGAGAAAATCCAAGGACTGTGCTCAGCCCTTGAGTTCAAGCTCAAGGACTAGCAAAGAAAGCCCTTTTTTTTTTGCAGACAAATGTGAATGACATCTCTGGAAAACCAGACAGTTTGAAACATTGACAACTTCACCAGCATTTTGGCCATTATGGAAAGAAGAGGCCATCAGCCCCAAGTTAAGGACATCAAAGTCAGATTCTGCTTTCTATAGCCTGTCCTTTGCAGAGACACTTTATGCCTCTCACTCTTCCAAAACGAGCAAACGAGAAGGCAATAAGTAAGAACCATCACAAAGCAGCACAGGCCAGCACTGTGCAAGTGGAGTAGAAACACCTCCAGACATTGGCCTTTTCTTCTGATTCAGCCCCTCCAGGGAAGTCAACTCCTTGCTTGCCACCGGTTTGGTCCAGGCCTTCCCTCTGGACCATGTCTCATAAGAGTTATCTCCTGCCTCCCTTAAACATGGAGATGAGGCAGTTGTGTCTCCCCACCATCTCTCTTACAGGACCTCAGTATCTTCTGAGGAGAAGGGATATGACAATCTCAATCTGCAGGACATTCTTCTAGATAATTCTGACTCTGCTAAAGAGCAGACCAGTCAGATTCCCAGCTGCAGCTGGGCTGTTTTCACCCCCACTGCAGATTGTATCTCTTCTATGGCTTCTTTTAATTTTCCAACAAGCCAGGGTTTATCTCCAGCACCCAAGGCTAGCAGCTCCATGGGAGCTCTGCTGGGGGAGGTGAAAAAGGCAATGGGGTGGTTCCCAGAGGACTGAACGAGGTGCTACAAGAACTCAGCATAGGTGGCTAGAGTCCACAGGCCAGCAAGTCTTCCCAGGACCCCCAGTCTTCTGAGGGGAACTTAAATCAAACCTAGTCACGGCAGTAGTCATTGTCATAGAACTCATGTAGGTCCTCAAGTTCACATTCATAGAGTCTCCTTACTGTGGAGGAAAAAAGTAATAATTTCATTGTTGTTCCTTGGCTAGTTGCTCAAGTATCTTGCAAATCAACAGATTCATTTGAATTCTTTGATCACCTTTGATAATTTCAGAGTTCGATATTAGTTTGACACAAGAGAAGTTCATTCTTCTGTGTTCTGCACTTTACTTCAGAATGGTCTAAGCACTTAATGACTATTGTGCTGACTTCAAACTGCAAAGGGCAATTGGAGAGTTCTTTATAACCAACAGTCAGAAGGCTTTGTCCCAACAGGCCTCTGCCTGATCTAGAAGTTTGGGATGTTTTACACATTCTCTTGCAAGTTTCAGGGCTGCAAATCAATGACGAGAAGTCTTTTCAAGGCACACAGGACCTGTGACAGGTGTTTCCATGGTTATTGTTTATTGCAGAGTCAAATAAGCTGCCTTTTTTTCTTTCAGAAAGCAATTTGAATTTTTCTATCTTATGTGTGTTTTTTAATTCATTAAAACAGCTTTCCAAATTAAAAAAACCCAAACATAAAGCTCAATGCCCTGAATTTGGATCCTATTTTATTCTCTCCCTCTCCCTCTCCCTCTCCCTCTCCTTCTCCCTCTCCCTCTCCCTCTCTCTTTTCCAGGTAATCTTTCCATCATTTGTAAGCCACATTCTAATATACAGAATTCCTTTATCTAAATTATTTCAAGTAATACTCTTGGTAGCCAGATGAAATTAATACAAGAGTTTGGGTAAATTCAGCTCAGAAATGTTTCATTGTGTTTCAAAATATGCTTAAATTGAAGCAATACCATCTTTAGTTGTAGAATAAAATGATACCTATGAAGCACCAAATTACTAGAGCTCATTAAATGTTAGCTCTCCTTTTCCCTATCATATTGTTACAGTATCTCACTTTGTTTTCTGATATATTGGATATATGTGTATTTGGTTATTTGAAATTGGATAGGGAAGGGGGGAAGGAAATGGGGACCAAGACATGAGAAAGGGTATCAATGTATGTGAATTAATGCACCTTCTATCTGGCAAATATAATGTAATCCTTCTATTAATTACAATAAAAATATATGAAAAAAGTAAAATACAATCATATGTGCCAGAACTCTGTCTGAAGGTCAAAGTCCTCAGCCTTCCTGAGGACTTTGACCCAGATGATGAGCTTGCTAGGATGAGACAGACACTTGAGGCTTATATCCCTAGCAGCACCTCCCTGGGTCTACCTATATCTCCAACAAACCATCTATCATTAACTCTCACTCCATCCACCCACCTTCATCACAGTAAAAAGTAAATACCCTTAAGAAATTCAATAGGTGAAGTCCTTCCTTATCTATGTTTCCAACTGTTGTGTTCATCTGTCTGTCTCCATCTGTCTTTCTGCTTACCTAAACACCCATACAGCAAGACATTCAAGGAACTTCATAATTCTTGCTTTTTTTTATAGGTGAACTACATGGAAAGAGTAATTGATATTCTTTGTCATAAAAATAATTCTACCAATTATCTCCACCCACTTTCTGCCAGGCAAAAACATCACAAGCCTCTATCATTATGTGCCTATACCATGGGTCTCTGGACCCTTAGACCCATTCAGAGACCATTTGCATGGCAGCTTGAGAGTATGCAGTTATTTACCCACAAAGTAGTGTGGTTACTGTTTTCACCTGTTGAACTCTATCCCTCCCCAAATTGAAGCCATTACCTCCCAAACTCTATATGATACTCTAAAGATGAATCCCCAAATCCCTCTATCTTAATAAGTCTCTCACTGAATCTTCTCTTTTCAAACATCCAATATTAATTTTATCTTCTGCTTCTCTCTTCTCACTGCCAGTGAGACCAGTCATTTCTTATTTCAGGTTATTGCACTAACTCCTGATTTTTCCCCTGTTTCATCACCATCAGAAAACATTTCATCAAGACCAGCTACATCATTTAGAAGGTCCAATGCAAATTGAAAAGAGATCACTAAGCATTTATAGACAATGGCAGCAGGGCATTAAACTCCATGTAGAGTCTTCCGAATGCAGGGTCTAGTGCAAGTGACCAAGTGTCTTGTTTGTGAAATTGATCCCAGATGTTAGAAATTTAAATTTAAGTTCATCTTCCTGAAATAGGTCTAAAATTATGCTCACCAACACCTGGAGAAGTAAAGCTAAAACTCAATTTTCATATGATTTCTCAACATACAACTTCTGCCCCTCCAGTTTCATTCCCAACCTATCATTCCACTTCATTTCCTAAAATAGTCTTATAGGTAGGTGGATGCACATGATACATAATTACATGAACACATAGAAATGACAGATGCTAGATAGTGGATGATATACTAACATACTGATTAATAGATGCATAGATAGATGCATAGATAGATAGATAGATAGATAGATAGATAGATAGATAGATAGATAGATAGACCGAACCATCTCTCTCCCTTCTGCCTGACTTCTAACACTTCTTATAGCCTCAAATCAGCATCCATGCATCAGTGAAGCCCTCCCTGAACCCCATTCCAGCTGATTCCAGGCCTTATGCCTTCTATGCCCTAGAATATTTTATACCTGTATTATGGATTTTAATGATGCTTGGGTCAATCTCCCCTTCTAGACAATAAACTCTTTGAGAGAGAAAAAAAATTTTCCTTGTGATTTAACCCTATCTCTGGTTCAGGTGAAGTAATGGTTACCTACCTAAAGACCATGTGAATGAAAGGCAAGAGTTGAGAATTAGACATTGTTATACCCTTTTCACTATTTCTTAGCCAGGTTATCTAAAACTAATTTCATTTTTGTTTTCCTACTTGAACTTGAACTGGAATCTCTCACTAGGCTTTTTCCACTGAAGACTGGCAAACTGCCATTGAGCTACACCTGTACTTCCAACTTTTTGCTGGTTAATTGGAGATAAGAGTCTCAGACTTTTCTGCCTGCCTATAGGCTTGGCTTTGAATATTGACCCCAGATCTCACACCCCTGAGTATCTACAGGACTACAGGCATGAGTCACTAACCACCTGGATAATTTTCTTTTTAAAATACTCTGAATGTCAGGCTCTTGTTACAGAACTTCTGAGAGAATTAAGCAAAAATTTTATGAGAGTCTGGCCCAGTGCCAATGAATTTGTGCATTCAATAAATGTCATTTTCTATGAGATGGCCTTAATTACCAAATACATACTGAAAGCAAAAAGACAAAAATTAGTTCTCATTCAGACTTTGTAAAAGGTAAACAGCATGTATTCTCACTGGCTGCAGCTAACATAAAGGAGATCATGATTTCATACTTGATTCTTTCAAGAATATGCTAGCTTATTGCCTGAAAAAAAATAGCTCTATATACACCAAGAATGAACTCTCTGGGCATTTAGAAGTGTTCTAAAGAACCACTGTTTCCACTAGTTAACCCAGACAACAGATACACACCCCAAAGGAGTCTTCTACTGAAGATGCCAAATCTACATTTTTAAATGTTTGCAAAATTGAGCATCCCAAAGGGATGGTTTTTAAGCATTTAAGGGCACATGAATGGGTAACAACACAAAATGAAACAGCAGTTTGGCAAGCATCCAGCATAAGCCACTCTTTGCTGCTGAAGCAAACCTTAGAAGAGCAGGCAGCAAAGACGCAAGCCTTCTTCAAAGGAACAGCTGGGTGAGGTGCTTTCATGACTAGGATTGCATCTGTCCAGTTACAGATACCAGGAATTCGTTTTTGTTTCCCAATAGAGCTGGGGGTGGGTGAGGAGGTATCTCCAGAAAGCTCTGAGAACCTAAATGAAGAAGGCCTAGACAGGAAAAGGCATAGCTCAGGGCTTGACAACTACTTAGAGGCTCCCCCCACACCCCACCACCCCTGCCTAGAGGAGATGGCCCAGACATACCAGCAATCAGTCCCACTGAAAGTAGAGTCTCACACCCTCGGGCTTCCTCCTTGAGAAACACTGAACTCTTGGATAACATTCTGATTCGTTTCAACATTATTTATTCGCTGCCTGGGTTCTGGTTTTCACCAGATGAAAAGAGGCAATCTTTTCTTTTTGTAGAGGAAAAGTAACCCTTTCTCTTACCTATCTCAAGAATCCTCTGAGATGAAGGGACAGTCCCACACTGGAGGCCCTTGCCTATCATCTCAGCTACTCAGAGAGCTGTGATCTGAAGCGGTGTAGTTCGAAGCTACCCCAGACAGGAAAGTCTGAAAGATTCCACCTCTGTGTAGGTAGAGCACCAGTTATGAGGAAGAAAGTTGAGCAAGGCAACAAGGCCCTGAGTTCTAGTGAAAAAAAAAAAGAAGAGACTTGGTTGCCATGTAGTTAAATTCAGATGTTTGAGTATTATGCCACTGTTTTATAGGAAGGGGAAGGAAGAGAATACTTTGTTTCTATTTAACTGTATAGTACGTTTAATAAACTTTTAAAAATATCTTTAAATACTTGTTCAAAGGAGTTGTCATTTAACAAAGCAGTTTATGAATACAATGTATCTTGATCAACTGCAATCAGTGGCTAATCAAGATTGATTTTAAAAATTGATTAAATTGTTTTCATTTTCCAGCCAAATCACTTCCATTGTTCTATGTAGACATTGTCTAGGATTTACAGTTGCTGAACTTCTCACAGCCTCTTATCTGCTGCTTCCTTCCCCCATCTGCAGATACTATGGATCCAGGTGTCTGCATCTCCTTTGCCACCCAAAAACAAAGCACAGGGACAGTACTTTGCTGTTACATAGACATACACTGCTAAGCTTTAGCCAAGAGCCTGGCCCACTCAGAAACAATTGTGCCCATGCATCACCATGCTTTATAACTAGGCTTCAAAAAGCCAGACATCCCGTCCTTTCAAGTACAAAGATCATCTGAATGGATGGTTGTATAACTAACTGTAATCCTCAGTACTGGGATCAATTATGGAAGTTTGTCAATCTTTCATTTTATTTACTACCTGATACAGCTGTTTACCTTCACTTGCAGATTTCGTAGTCAGCTGGAAAATTTATGCAGCTGTCTCCCAAGATAACCATTTCCAAGTGTAATTTTTCATGCCAGGTTTATAGCAGTTTGGTATCTGCCATATATCTTGTCACTGCTAGGGGAACTAGAGTTCTGAAAGAATCTTGCTTTGAAAAAGTGACATAGGTGTGCCATTCAAAGCCATCTCAACCCTGTTTTTCTTTGTTTTGTTTTTCCTCTGATTATAGATCCTAAAAAATCATTTCAGATAGGTTTGCACAACAAAGAAAAGGAAAAACTTAGTACGATGACCCACTTCAAGTAACAAAATAAGAAGACAGTGGGGAAAGATAGGAGAAAGATGGAGGTGATGCTATTGCAATGTATCTGAATGGTACACATAAATTGACATGTTGAGCTGAAACCCATTTGGGCAATTACTTGAAGATAAGTTCTTAAAGAAAATTTGAAAGATGATGACTGTGGTTATTTGGAAAAGTCTCACCATTTTATACTCCTCCTTTTTTTCTTGCTTAAATTACAGATATGTTGACAGTTGCTGCTGCAGCTCTCCAAAGATCAAAAGGAAGAAACAAAGAGATTTGCAATGCAATGGACTCCAGTTTAATTTCAAACTCTTAACCACTGGCATCATTTGAGCTTGTTTGCTTTATGCAAATTTAATTATTTGCTCCATACAAGAATAAATAAAGCAATATGCTTTTTTATTATTCACACTCCAAACCAACCATTTCCTTTTAAATCTAAAAAATGAATCTTGATTAATCTTACCTAGAAGGCACAATGGGAAATACAGTGATGTTGATGTTAAACAGTGTCTTCTAATAGCCTAAACCAATAGTATGGATGTAGAAGGAGTGAATCCCCATAGCAAAAAGTCTTGAGACCTAGGATGTCAGTGTTAAATATGTCTGTTAGTTAACATCTTAATCTTTTGTTTGTTTGTTTGTTTTTTTACAGAGGATGAATTTTATTAAAACAACAAGACAGTGGTAAAATTTATAAAGCCCTTGGTTCTGAGCATATTTAATTCTAGACTAAAGTTCTGTTTTGTTTTTCTGGTGGGTCCTGGGCTTGAAGTCAGCCTGGGGGCTGTCCTTGAGCTCTTCAGCTCAAGGCTACCGCACTACCCTTGATCCAAGCCCCACTTCCTGTTTTCTAGAGGTTAATTAGAGATAAGAGTCCCAGGTCCTTTTGTGCCCAGGCTGGCTTTGAACCTTGATCCTCAGATCTCAGCCTCCTGAGTAGCCAGGGTTACAGGCATGAGCCACCATGCCCAGCTTAGACTGAAGTTCTAAATCATGTTTTGGGCAAGGGAGAGTGTTTGTTGATGGCACAAACTATACTAAGGTGAACAAACAACTAAAAATCTGATGAAATGACAAAGAGAGGGGATTTAATTATAGTCATTGGCTTTCACCAAAAGTTAACATCTTAATCGCGATCAGTTAAATTTATATTAAACCTGGTCTAAAGCCATCAAACCCTGCTACTTGGGCAAAATCATATATTGCAAAATAGTTGTTCATCACTTAATTCTACTTTTGAATGCAAAAAGGCTTTTGATGTATAAAAGTAAGTGTTCTATACAGTTTTCTTTGATCCTTCGTCTGAATAATACACATCAATGGTTTTGTGGTACTCATCTAATAAAATCCAATTCCTTGCAATGGTCCACACACAATGCCTCTTGTGAATGAATTCTTCTCTTCAGTGTTCTCAGATGCATTCTTCTGCCCCATGCTTCCAATTCTATAAACCTCACCTCACCTGCCTTCCTTAGGTTATTCCTGCATTCTTCTAATGATGGCTTATGTTCCATTCTGGTTTGGCATACGCATTTCACAGCTTCCACTATGATGACATGACTATGGCAGCCTGGAACATTCAGGGCACTTTTCAAATCAATTGTTTCTCCAATGGAGTTATTAGTTCATTGGTTGCTTCTCTCCCCTTCCTATTAAAACATAAATCCAGAATAGAGCACTGGTGGCTCACACTAGTAACCCTAGATAAAACTGGGGGGGGGGTGGAGGCTGAGACTGGGAAGATTGCAGTTTGAGTCCAGCCCAGGCAAAAAAGTTGGTGAAATTCCTGTTCAATCCATAGCTGAGTGCAGGGTGTGTGTGTGACATCCAATTATATGGAAGGCTGAGACTGAGAGGTTTGTAACCACCAGACCAACAAGGGCAGGGACGTCCAGGAGACTCCACCTCCACAGAGGAAAGTTGAACTGCACGGCATGCACTGTTACTGTTTTAGCAACAATGGGAAGCCTGAGAGGATTGTAGTTAAAAAATTATGTTACTTGAGCCCTCCAGAGATCTATTAGACTTCAGTTAATTCATTTGCAACCTCTTGTGTACTGTCTGTTATGATTTATTTATTTCTAGATTTACAGGTACATTCTACGCACCACAAATGAAGAAAACTATGAAGCCTTTGTTTCTCTGGGTCTGGCTTACTTCACTTAAAATCAACACCAGAAATGGGTACATTGAAGAGGGACAGGGGTAGACCAAGGATGGGGAAAGGAGGGAGAATAAAGTCAATAATCTACTGTATATACCACAAAAGTTTTTTGAGAAGTAAAGGAAGGGGTGAGTCCAAGGGGGTGACACTGATTAAGATGCTGTATTCATAAACCGCTTTGTTATATGTCATCTCCTTTGTATATCCACTTAAAGATCTGTTAAAACTCAGGGCTAAGCTGGGTGCTGGTGGTAATCCAAGCTACTCGGGAGGCTGAGATCTGAGGATCAAGGTTTATTGCCAGTTCAGGCATGAATGTTCCTGAGACTCTTATCTCCAGTTAACCACCAGAAAACTGGACGTGGCACTGTGGATCAGGTGGTAGAGTGACAGCCTTGAGCAGAAGAGCTCAAGGACAGCATCCCAGGCCCAGAGTTCAAGCCCCATGATGGACAAAAACATCAGTGCTGAAGGTGTGGTTCAGGAGGATTGTGCCAGCTTCACAAATGCAAGTCTTGAGTCAAAAACCTAGTAGTGATAGACAAGTAAAACTAAGTACAGGAGGCTAGGGTCATAGCTTATATCTCAGAAAGTAGGATCTTTAGAGCAGAGAAGTCATCTACTAGATTTTTCCCAGATGTTCTCATCATATTTGGAACATTTCAGCCATAAGAATGGTAGCACACATCTGTAAACCCAGCACTTAGCATGGTGAGGCAGGAGAACTGGGAGTCTGAGGACAGTCTGAGTCACAGAGTGAGATCCTGTCTCAAAAACAAAACCCAAAACTGTCTGGGTTATTTTAGATCCTGTACGAAACTAATAATAGTAATAAAAGCTAATTATCAGTACAGCTCTTACTAAGTACCTCGTAACAATGCTTTATATGTATAAACCTGTCTGATCATCACAACATTTCTGATCTTCTCAACACTTCCGTGAGGTAGGTGCCATCCTTATTAATGCCATTCTAGAGAGTTCCCTGTGGTCATACAGCCAGTGAATTGACGCTAATGTTCAGGCCACTTGACTTCAATCGTTCCTCACAACCAGCGCCCTGGTCCTGACCTACAGGTCTCTAGTAATGAGCCCCTTGTATTGCTACAGTGCAATTATGTGCGTGTGTGCTCATGTGACAGCGTTCCCTGGGCACACCCATTTTTTTAAAATTTTTATTGTAATGTATAGAGGGGTTACAGTTACATTTGCCAGATAATAAATGCATGACTTCTCATACATTGATACCCCTTCCCATGCTTTTTCCCCTTTTCCCTCACCCCACCCCCCCAACCATCTTGTTTTCTCCCCTTCTCTTGCCTTTTTTAAATAATCAAACATACATACAATATGCCAGGTAACACAGTCAGATACAGTAACAATACGAGATTAAACAAAGGGGGGGAAAAAGAGAAGAGAAATAACATAGTACATTAAGAACAACAATCACACAAGATAAAGTTCTTGTTTCCAGATCCTTTCTTTATGAAATCTAGGTTTGTGCTATTGTAATTCTCTGCTAGGAGAGTCCTAGATGTGTACTAATTATTACAAATAAGGGAAACCATTGAGCCTATGTTCCTTTGGGTCTGGCTTTCTCTACTTAATATGATTTTTTCCCCAAGTCTCTCCATTTCCTTACAAATAGGGCAATGTCATTCTTTTTAATGGCAGCATAGAATTCCATTCTGTATAAGTACCACATCTTCTTGATCCAATCATCTACCGAAGTGTATTTGCATTGCATCCATATCTTTGCTATGGTAAATAGTGCTTCAGTGAATATCATTCTGCTAGTGGCTTTAATATGTCTTTGTTTCTGGACAATTGGGTAAATGCCAAGTAGTGGAATTGCTGGGTCATAGGGGAGCTCTATCTTTAGTCTTTCCAGGAACTGCCATACTGCTTTCCATAGTGGTTGAACGAGTTTGCACTCCCATCAACAGTGTAGTAGTGATCCCTCCTGGCCACATCCCCTCCAGCATATGTTGTTATTAGTTTTCTTGATCCTGGCCATTCTAACTGTAGTGAGGTGGAACCTTAGAGTTGATTTGATTTGCATTTCTTTTATGACCAGAGATGTTGAGCATTTCTTCATGTGTCTATAGGCCATTTTTGTTTCTTGGCATATACTACAAACACTACTTTATATAGAGAGACTTGATCACATGTGGGTTTTGATACCTAGGGCTGTGCCTGAAACCAGTGCCCCCTGAATACAGAGATATTATGTAGCCCAAGATACCTGCTATAAACGAATTCCTTCCTTATTATCTTCCTGCTAGTCTAATTTAAATGGCTTTGACTATATAATGAATGACTGTTGTCCTTAGTGTACTATGTTATCACTCATCTCTTTTGCCATCCCTTGGTTATTTCATATTATTACAATATTTCACCTTGTTATCTGATATATTTTATATATACTTAATTGGTTATTTGAGATTGGATAGGGAAGGGGGGACATCAAGTTAAGCGGGGAGGGGGGAAGGGTGGGAGGGAAATGGGGACTAGGTCATGAGAAAGAGTATCAATGTTTGTGAAGTTATGCACCTTCTATCTGGTGAATATAATGTAACCCTTCTATTAATCACAATAAAAAATTATAAAAAAAATAAATAGCTTTGAATATGCTTTGCAATCACATGATTTAAAACTAAAGACAAGGGTGGGGGGAGGGGGGAGGTAAATGGGGACCAAGACATGTGAAAGGGTGTCAATGTATGTGAATTAATACACCTTCTATCTGGCAAATATCATGTAACCCTTCTATTAATTACAATTAAAATATATGAAAAAAAACAACTAAAGACAAGGTAGGGTATGGAACAAAAGACCACCCTTCAGAGAGGTCTCATGTCCCTTCTCCACAAGTAATCATGCCATTGGTTTCTTATATATCTCTCCATAAATTAAAAGACTATTGAACAAATCCCAATAAATATTTCTAAAAGATAATCTACTTATTAAAACCACATGCTTACTATAAAGATGTAAACATTTATTAATAAAAATTGGAAGGAAAATAAAGTAGGGAAAAAGCTTTAATACTGAAATAATCCATTGCAACTGTTTGGAACTATAAAGATAATTCTATTTGATGGAATTGTGAAGCATACCTTAGTTGCCTTTGTCACCTTGCTTCTTCTTACCTCCAAGGCAAATCATGGGGAGTAGCTAAAAGCACAGCTGAATTGCCACAGCATAATGTCACTCTATGACAAGATGTAACGCTAAATATAAAATGGTCACTTTCTTGTTAGGCACAGGCTGGAATACATGCTGGTAATCCTAGCTATTCAGGAAGCTGAGATCTGAGATCATGTTTCTAAGTCAGCTGGGGAAGAAAAGTCCCAATTTCCCCAATTAGGCAGCAGAAAACTGAAAGTGTGGCTCATGTGGTAGAGGGAAGCTTTGAGTGAAAAAGCGGGAGGGACAGGCCTTGAGGTCAAGCTCCAGTCCTGTTGCAAACCAAGTGATGACTTTCAGTGTCTGGAGATTGTTGTGTTTTGACAAAAACAATGACAAGATAAGGGCACAGATGACACTGTTGATACACACATAAATTGTTTCCATTTGTCAGCTAATGAGAACAGTATTGCAACAAATATAGGAGAGCTGATTTCCTTTGGATCATAATATAATTCTAGAACATAATTTTTGAGAAATCATCTTGTTTTCCATAACAAATTTGTATTTCCACCAGACATCTACAAGAGCTCCTTACATCCTACCTACTATATATTATCTTTAGACATTTTTAATGGACAGCCTTACCAGGGTGTACTGATATTTTGGTGTAGTTTTGACTTGCATTTCTCGGATGGCTAGTGATGTTGGACAGCTGTTTTATACATTGGTCCTTGCTATGTCTTCTTTTGAAAAATGTCTGTATGGATCAATTTCACATTTAAAATTCTTATTGGGTGTAAGCCAGGTGTGATGGCTCACACCTGTAATCCTAGCTACTCAGGAGGCTGAGATCTGAGGATCAAGGTTCAAAGCCAGCCCAGCACAAAAGGACCTGAGACTCTATTTTTTTCATATATTTTTATTGTAATTAATAGAAGGGTTACATGATATTTGCCAGATAGAAGGTGCATTACTTCACATACTTGGATACCCTTTCTCATGTCTTGGTCCCCATTTCCCTCCCCCTCAACCCCACCCCTCATCTTGTTTTCCCCACTTCCCTATCCAATTTCAAATAACCAAATATAAATATATCCAATATATCAGATAACAAAGTAAGATATTTTAACAATATGAGATAATCAAGGGTTAGCAAAAGAGATGAGAGATAACATAGTACATTAAGGACAACAATCACTCATTATATGGCTTTTGTTTCTATATCCTAGAGGTCCTTTCATTTAGCGTCATACTATATGGCCTTAGGTATCTAGGTTTTGCTCTAGTGCAGCTCTCTGCTAGGAGAGCCCAAGGTTTCTACTGATTATGACAAATGAGGGAAACTATTGAGCCTATGTTCCTTTGAGTCTGGCTTACTTCACTTCATATGATTTTTTCTAAGTCTTTCCATTTCCTAACAAATGGGGCAGTGTCATTCTGACAGCAGCATAGAATTCCATTGTGTACAAATACCACATCTTGTTGATCCACTCATCAACTGAGGGGCAGCTGGGTTGGTTCCATATCTTTGCTATGGTAAATAGTGCTGCAATGAACATCATTGTGCTAGTGGATTTAGTCTGTCCTTGTTTCTGGACAATTGGGTAAATGCCTAGTAGTGGAATTGCTGGGTCATAGGGGAGCTCTATGTTTAGTCTTTTGAGGAACTACCATACTGCTTTCTATAGTGGTTGAATGAGTTTACACTCGCATCAGCAGTGTAATAGTGATCCCTCCTGGCCACATCCCCTCCAGCATCTGTTGTTATTAGATTTCTTGATCATGACCATTCTAACTGGAGTGAGGTGGAATCTTAGAGTTGTTTTGCTTTGCATTTCCTTTATGGCCAGCCATATGGAGCATTTCTTCATGTGTCTATAGGCCATTCTTATTTCCTCTTCAGAGAAGTCTAAGTCTTTAGGCTATCTTTTACTGGAATGGCTATTTCTTTGAAGATTTGTTTTGGAGAGATTCAATTTTTTTTAGCTGTAGATATATTTTCGGTATGAGGCCTTTGTTTGATATATGGTTAGTGAAGATCTTTTCCCACTCTGTGGGCTTTCTATTTAACTTTCTAGCTATGCACAGAAGCTCTGCAGTTTAATGCAGTCTCATTTTTCCAAGCTTTCTTTAATTCGTTGTGTTTCTGGGTCTTTATTAGGAAAGTTTTGACCTGTGCCAAAGAGACCTACACACCCATTTTTCTAAGGAATATAAAAACAATTGGGTACTGAGACATTATACAAACACAAATATATTAGAAGTTACAGGTTTTATATCAGTGATTTTTCTCAGTTATCATTTATATCCCAAAGAGACAAAACTAAAGTATTTGTTTGGGCTAGAAGGTTAGGATATATTCACTGGCAGTTATTTTAAAAATCACAGAAGATAGTTTTCAAATAAGCAATATATTTCTTTTTTCTTCTTCATATATGAATTGGAGTTGGAAACTAAACAATTGGTAACTGAACAAACAACTGAACAGTTGGTAACTGAACAAAGTTCCGAACAATTCTTATTGTTTTACATAAAATGCTCTGTCAAATCAACAAATAGTAAGCCAGAACCTGCTGCGGTTGAGTGCTGAGTATCATCATAAGGAAGAAATCACAGGCCTGGTTCCCAGGAAACTCTAGAGTTGTTAAACATGTATCACATGCTTTATGCAAGTTTTATAGTGCAAATAGAAGAATTTATAGCGGAATTCAAGGAAGGAAAAGGAGAAAGAGGACTACTTAAGGCCACTTTCTTATACCTGGACCTAGAAGGAATGCACATTTGTATACTTTAAATATGCATAGTGTTGGGTCTGTGACTTAAATTAGATGGACAGAATAATGACACGTGTACGAAATGGTTCTAAACCTCCAGTCATTTGTCCATTTCTGATTTTTCTCTCCTCTTCTAGAACACTGATCTTCTAAAGCTACAAATATTATCTCATCACTCCAGTACTCTTTTGGATCCCTACATTTTTACACTCTCCTTTGCCCCCATTGAATCTAGGGGTTCTTTCTAGAAGTGAAACTTTATTCTTTTTTTTGGCCTTAAAACTTTCTGTGGCACTTCTTCCCCCCCCCCCACCCCCGTGGCACTTCTTAAACATCATGCCAGTTCTCTGTCTCTGCCTTTTCTGAGCCTCCAGATTAAAGTACACTTTTTTTCTTGCCATACTGGTCCCAGCTTGCCGTAGCAGTCCCATTCTGTAGCACAGTCTATGTTTTACCTGTAATGAATTCTCTCTTAGCTCTTTAAAGACTCTATATTATTTTATTAACTTGAAAGCCCCCCTCACTCACTGCCTTAACTGAGACTTTGCCCCCTCCCGGAAATCTTGCTTGCTTCCCTAATACAGTTTAAATTCCAGTATGTTGTTTTAAAGTACAATTGCTCCCTCAATTATATAAATGAATGGGTGGCCTAAGAGTCATGGCTCAGTTGATAGAGTGCTAGCCAAAGAGCAAAAGCATCAGTTACCAACTTCTACTCCCAGTTTTAAATCAAAAGAAAGAAAAGAAAGTGGAGACAAACAAATAAGAGATAAGGAAATGGGAGCATGAAGCCTAGATTCTTTCTTTTCTTGCAATCCTGGGGATTGAACTCAGGGCCTGAGCACTGTCCCTAAGCTTTCTCAAGGCTAGTGCTCTACCATTTGAGCCACAGCACCATTTCCACTTTTTTCTGTGTATGGGGTGCTAAGGAATTGAACCCAGGACTTTGAGCATGCTAGTCAAGCACTTGACCATTAGGCCACACTTCCTGGCTCTAGATTCTCTTCTCTATAAAATAATGGACAACCTCTGAAATAAACACATGGAATCCCAGGACAGGACTGTGGCAAACTGGAGTTATCAGGAATAAGTAGTAATATGGATGGCATCAGCCCTCTAAGGGATGGAAAAAAAAGCAGGTACAGATGACAGGTTAATCTGGAGGTAGTTAACATGTGTTGAGTATTCACTTCATAGTGAGTACTATTTTACATCCAATAGAGAAAAAAGGGATAATGAGTATACAACTGTGTAGATAAAAAGACTGTATAATCAAAATCAACAAAGTGTGGTTCTGACAAAAGTGACCTTAGCCACCTTTTCAATCTGATTTTCAGTACATTTCCCTCTTCACAGCCGATTATCTAGTTTGTCCAGTCATAGTGCATGAAATGGAAGCATGTTCCATTAGCTTTTTCAGGGAGAAATTAATAGAGGGTTAGAGAGGTGCAGAAAAGAACACAAGATTCTGGAATGCTATGCTATCTGGAAACATCTCATTTACAAGTCTGTCCCTTAGATCTGACTCCTCAAAGGGTGGTCCATGAATCAGAAATGACTTGCAAACGATGTGTCACCTTTTCCCAATTGCTTACATGAGATGCTGAGAACAAACATTTAGAGAGTTTTAAGGCAAATTGAATTTGTTCAATATCACAGGAAATGTGGGCCTCCTTTCTCTAAATCAATATGCACAAGCTCAAGTGTTGCAGAACTGACACGGGAGGTAAGATTGGAATTTTTTTGAATTGTTACATTAACAATGACAATTATTCCTTTAAGAGTCACTGCTTGGGAAAGAAAGGAAAGAATTAGGGTCTTGGGGCCAGCACAGCTGACTGGCTCCTGTGATGATTTCACATGGCTTCTAACATCTGAGCAATAGTCCATGAAAAAAGACAACACAACTTCTCCAGAAATGGCTCAGAACACTCTGGGGAATGAATGAGCGCAATTCATGCAAGAAGTCCTGGTAAGTGTACTGCCCCAGATGTTGTGGCCTACATTACCAATACAGAGACCTACCTGCCCAGCCAAGGGCTGCCCTCAGAATGAGATGACCTTGGGTCTAGTTTCAGCAAGACTCTGGTAACCACTGTAATCTTGAGATAGTCATTTAATCCTTTTAATCCCTTTGAGCCTCTAGGTGATCGTTTGAAAAACACACACGAGGAACAGGAATTGGGAAGAAGAATTTGTCCAACATAGAATACTAAAGTTCTAAGAAACTATAAGAACCACCCATCCAAGGATCTGAAGAAATTCCAACCATGAAATTCCAACTATGAAGTTGTAGTTTCCCACACAGCTACCAGTTGTAAATGTCTATTGTATTAGGTGTGAAACCGCTAAATAGAGTAATGTGTGTTCTTTGACTGGAGAATGGCAAAGTAAGTTCCTGTTCCTGAGTTTATAGCAGAAGGATTCATGATTTATTTTCTATAGAACATATATTGTCCTCCCGGTCTTTCTTTTTTATTCATGAGAAGTCTTATTATATATGTATATTTTTAAACTTCAGTGAAAAACACTCATTAGAAAAAACATAATTGTCCCTAAATTTCCCTAATTCCTTGTTTAAGTGTTGCTATATCAAGGCCATTTGTCTTCTGCTCTTTAAGAACTAGAATGTAAACGTAATAGTCACTTACTAAGTACATGGCATAGCCACTTAAACATATAGCAGTTTTAGTTTAATGATTGTGTTCAGGTTTTTCTGCATTTCACTGCTTCTGCTGCTCTGTGATTTGATGGGTTTATTCTTTGTGTATATTTATAAACACACATTTTAAATATAACTCAAGAGCTCAGTGCATTGAATATTACTCACATTATACAGACATAGTGAAGGAACAAACTTGGGTCACAGCCCAAATATTTGTTTTTATTTGGATCAGAACATTCCATTATTCAGTAAGACCTAATTGATTGCAACCTAATTGATTCTGGGTGATTCTCATAGAGCATCCTTTGGCTCTCTTACTTGATTTGGTTGAAAGGGCATATCTGATTGAATGGCAACAAGTAGCAATTCAAGACTGGTATCTACTGAACAAAATAATAAATCCTAAGTGGTGTTTTCCTCTGCAATCCTGCATCTCAGCAGGTGTTCCTAAAACTGTTTGCTTTGCATTTAAATAAGAGGCTAATTATATTCCTTTACATGATTTTTATGAGAAAATAATGTTCCAGATTGTTTTCTAATCTGTGATTTAATATTTGCACACTTGCAGATTCTCTACTTTGCTGCCAGCATCTGGTTAATGGCATACTCTTTATTTCTAGATACACTATCAGGAACAGCTTTATATAATAAAAGGTAGATTGTGTCTATTCTGTGATAATAAAAGCAAATTCCACTTCTTGCTCAGTAATCATCTTTTCTATTTTCAGTAATCATCTATAAAGAGCCAAAATATTACCATTAATACTAAGTTCATCATTTTTGCCACTTACTTTTCCACAGCTTAATGCTAATTACTCTCAAATAGAAGTGTCTGTACTGAGAATTTCTCCCCTAAAAATGTATTATCTCTGAGATTTTATTTATGGCTTTATTGGGATTAAACAAAGTGTTATTAAAAAAAAATAAGGAAACATTTCAGTATAAGTATAATGGTGACTCAATCTATTTTGAGATTTTTGTTTTACCAGAGTAAAATATCACTTTTAAATCCTGATTTTCATCCAACATCTGGATCTACATTCCCTCACTGTCAGTTGTGTTTAGTTCCCTTAAAGGTAAAAACTAAGACTTTGCAGGGTGGCATGTTGAAAGGGAAGGGCGAAGTGGAGTAAGAACACAAAAAAGTAAAATACGGGGTGACATTCATCAAGGTGCATTGTACTCAAACTTACATATGTTGAATTGAACCTTTTTGTACACTACTTAAAGATAACTAAAATATTATTTCAAAAAGGAAGATAAAGAGAAAAAAATGTAACATTCCCCAACTATTTTAAATTCTAGTTTATTTCATCCCTGAAACTTTTCTGGGTTGACTTCAAATCTATAACAATGATATTGTTTTATGGCAAACTCAAAAATCTATTTCTTTTTTTCTGGGAGTGGGGTTAGTACTGAAGTTTGAACGCAAACCCTCACGGTTACCAGGCTGGCACTGTACCACTTAAACTAGAGTCTTGGGTTTTCACTGACACATGCTAGAAGTTCAATCCACCTACTCTAGGCCTCCCTTAGTTGCTGAAATCAATAGGTAAAAGCCACCACATCCCATTTCCTGTGTTGAGATAAAGCCTCTTGGACTTTTCTGTCTGTGTAGACCTAAAACCATTTCTGCTATTTCCAAGTAGCTTGGATTATAATCCCTAGCTACTGGTACTTGGTATTTTATATTTACTGTTATTTTATATTAACAGGCTGTATGGCTGAATTTGCTAACCATCTTATAACTTTTCATAATATTTATTACTCATACTTATGCATCATTAAGAGTTTTGTTAAGAGCTCAAACTATGTGATCATCCAAAGTCCTCATTCCCCATCCTTTTCATCCCACAAAGGAAGGAACTTTTCCAATTTACACGTGCAAAACCAGGAGCTTGCAGAGACTAGTTTATTGTTTTATCAAAGGTCACACCATCTGTGGCAGAGTGAGGGCCTGAAAATCAAGCTGAATGTCTTGCTTGTGTATTTTCTACACATCTCCAAGTTCTGGCTTATGTTCTTCAGTACGTCTCAACACAATTAATCAGACATTTAATGATGAGAAAAGCATATGCCATCTTGATAAACACAAATACATAATGGCTTCACTCAATCAAGTCATTATAGTGTTTCGGAATCTCCTTTCTCCTCTGTTCCTTGCAGAAGTGGGAGGTAATTAATACTAATGAAAGATGCATTTAATACCTTCTACTGGTGTTAAGCCATCTGCTACCGGTTCTAACTTTTATTTCTAAAACAAATCTTTGTTAATGACTAAATTGTATGTCATTACAAAATCTGTATTCATTCACTATCATCCTAGAAATATAAAGTTTCTACATATATCAGAATATAAAGATTTATCAAGTTTAGACTAGATATGAAAAAACTCTCCCAATTAAAAAGTGTTTTGAGGAGGTTTTATTCAAAGATTGAAAAGAGGACAAATATGGAGAATGCACCTTCAGTCATAGATCTAGAGAATCCTGGTTTAATGCCAGCATAGGCAAACAGCAAGATAAATCAGTCCCAGGTACAGGGGAGGGTAGGAAGATCAAAGTCCAAGGCCAATTCTGGGTAAAAATAAACCTACCTAAAAAAAGCTTTTAAATTATTATATATACAGAGGGGTTATAGCTCCATAAATCAGGTAATAAGTACATTTTTGAATAATGTCATTTTGATAAATATTTTTGTGTGATTAGATGTACATATGCATCATACCTCACTGTGTATAAATGCCTAGAGAACTGAATAATTTATTATACAGTATTTTAGATCTAGCTTCCACATATGAGAGAAAGCATATACTGTCTCTCTGAACTTGGTTTACCTCACTTAACATGATTTGTTGTATGCCCATCCATTTCTCTACAAATGACACAATCTTATTCTTTCTAATGGCTGTGTAAAATTCCATTGGTGATAAGTGCCACATTTTTGGACCCCCTTGTCTGTTGTAGGGCATCTGAGCTGTTTCCACAAAAGATTACTAATAGCAAGACTAATCTTTATCTTTATAGCCTTCCTGTTTGCTTCTGTAATGCTACATTTTAAGTTTGTCCTTATTATTTTTTTTTTGCCAGTCCTGGGTTTCAGGTCAGGGCCTGAGCCCTGTCCTTGGACTTTCTCAAGGCTAAAGCTCTACCACTTGAGCTACAGCACCACCTCTGGCTTTTTTTTTCTATGTATTTGGTACCAAGGAATCGAACCCAGGTCTTTGTGCATGTTAGGCAAGCACTCTATCACTAGGCCAAACTCGCTGCCCCAAGTTTGTCCTTATTTCTAAGCACGCTAGGGATTGGAGAAGAGTGAGAACGTCCTGTCTGGTTCCCCAGAGCTGGATCATGTGTAGCACAGAGAAGGCATGTGTTCATCAGGAAAAAGAGTCCTTTACAAAATGAGCAGTTTGTCCATTTTCCATTGATAATCCTCTGAGAAAAGGATACAACTTTCTTTGAACATTGCTGAATGGTTATAATTTTAAATAAGATGTATGCCATGTACTTACTTTTCTATTCCTATGCCCATATGCTTCACAGTAAAAAGGACATATTTGTCTACATTTGAATTACTGTATCGTGCCCACAGCCAAATGATGATCTTCCTTAAGTGTCTCATGAAACCGTCCCCACAGTATCACTGGGTGTTCAAAATCCAGAATAAACCTAACTGTATTTTCCTAAACATATGGCTCTACTTTGTCCAGTGGCTTACTTTTGCATAGCAACTTGAGTTTACATAGAAAATTTCTTTCAACCTTTTTCTGTGGAAGGAGCTCTTCTCAGTCTTGTAGATAGAGGTTTTCCAAATTTCTACAATATTAAGAATCACTCAGAACATTTGAATGAGAAACTTTTGAGTTACAGGGTGGGGGAGTCCCATGTTCTTTTTTTGTAATTAATAGAAGGGTTACATTATATTCACCAGATAGAAGGTGCATTACTTCACATACATTGATACCCTTTCTCATGTCTTGGTCCCCATTTCCCTTCCCCCACCCCCACCCCTCATCTTGTTTTCCTCCTTTCCCTATCCAACTTCAAATAACCAAATACACACATATACCATAAATCAGATAACCAGGTGAAATACTGTAACAATATGAGATAACCAAGGGACAGCAAAAGAGATGAGAGAAAACATAGTACATTAAGGACAACAATCACTCGTTATATGGCTTTTGTTTCTATATCCTGGAGGTCCTTTCATTTAGTGTCATTCTATATCCTATGTTATTATTATCTGCAAGGGAAACTGGACAGCCAAATTATAGAATATAGATACAAGCCTAGCTCAGCCACTATGGTCTAGAAACTAAAGCTGGGATATCAAGCAGAGGAAGAAAAGCTCACCTTTGTTAGAGAGAAAGAGAATTGTGAGGAATGACACACACACATGGGTAGATGGATTTTATGTAGCAAGTGAACAGGAGTTCACTAAGTATGTATAGACATCCACAGGTGCAGATGTAGCAAACTATGATACTTGCTTAAGAAATAAAGAGATACCTAGCTCAATTCAACTGTTCTATAGTGCAATGAACAGTAGTCCAAGACCTCCAATGAATGTCTGCCATAATGGATAATGGATAATGGATAATGGATGACTGTAGGTTTTCCCATACATGCATATCTCTGAAAAAGTTTAATTTATAAATGAGGCACACTGAGAGCTGAACAAAGGCCTAGTAAGTATAATAACTAATAAGCTTAAAATAACTAAAATCTATAATGAACATGACATCTGATAAAAGTATAATGATATAGTATAATGAAAGTAACTTTGAAACTCGTATTTCTAGACTTTTTCCATTTAATACCTTCAGGCTAAAAAAGATCATAGAGACATGGAGAAAGGGGAGATTTCCATAGCGGGAATGTGTAGATGGCAGACATATTGTAGTAATATTACAGAGGGTACTGAATGCCAAGGGTGGAAATATGATTGAATCTGTCCCCTAGAAACATTAACCTGCCAGAGGTAGTTAGAACAGTTTGAATTAATTCAAGTCAACAAGAAGCTCCCCAAAGGGTCTCATTTTAAGGACAAGAAGACAGGTAATGTAGGCTAGTGATAATGAACTAGAACAGCCATTATTTATGGGAGATTTCTGGGAAGTGTTTGTGCTCTGTCTTCAATGTTCTGTTTCTTTAAAACATGCAAATATGTGCTACAACTATTTAGTGAGCACTTCCTGTGTGCTGACTTTTTGTAAAACTTTGGAGATTAGGCCTTGACCATATTGCTAACAGGCTAATGTGGCTGAAAGAATTACGTCTACAACCACAGTGAAGAGGGGAGCAGGGCAAGAAAGGATTAGGAGGTAGAAAGCAATTTCTTTGTAACATTCTTGTGAATTTACTGCCTGGGTATTTTCCAGTAGAGAGAATGTCTTAGACTTCCTTTTGAACATATTAGTTTCAATTCATTGGAGCTGAAAGTTAAGAGAGAAGACAACTGGACAGGATGTTGGAGAGTGTCTGGATGGACCATGGCATGCCCAGACAAGACACTCTTGTCCTCAAGCACCAGTTTATAAGAGCTGCTTTGTACCTGGTCTACCCATGCTGAGCAGCTGTTTCTGTAATTACATTTAAATTCCCAAGACCCAGACAGTTTTCAGAACCACACATGAATGGCTTTAAATCGCACTCTTAAAACAATAATGATGGGTTGAGAATTGATTAATGCTAATAATCATTGAAAGCACTGTTGTACCCAAAAGGCTGTATGTATGTATATAAATAGGCAGACACATGTTTATAAAGTTTGCATATACATATGCACACACTCACAAGTGGGCACAAGTGCACACACAGTAACTACATACAATATTCTAACATTCACACAAGGGCAGGGTATACATTATTAGTTTCTCTAATTAAATACTAGTAAACACCATAATAATAAGCTGTCCTTAGGTTGAACGCAGACTAAGATGTCACTTTGGTTGGCATTCTGACTCTTGTCACAGTGCCAAATCCCCCACTGATCCACTTTGCTGCCCACACCATCATATTTCCCTCCTGACACAAGCTGTTTAGTTAGGGATTTTTCCTTTGTCAAAAGTGACTGGTTAAACTGTGGGTATTAGCGTGGATGGGTAGTTCAATGCTTTAATAACAGGCATGAGTCCCAAATTTGATTTTGTTTTTGTTAAAAACAAAAAACAGCCAGGCATTGTAACTTATGATTCTAATCTTAGCTATTCAGGAAGCTGAGATCTGAGAATACCAGTTTGAAGCCAGTCCAATGGACGATACATGAAGGTGTGGCTCAAGTGCTAGAGTACAAGTCAAGTAACAGTGTGAGCTCTGAGTTCAAGCCCTAGTCCTGGCAACACACACACCCTGACAGCTGGATGCGGAGCAAAATGGTTCTGAATAAAATTTGATGGTGATTACATGGTAATCATCAACCCACACACATAGCCAATTCAGCAGCAATTCTCATACCAAACTACATTCATAAGAGCTAATAAGGTAAGAAACCACTAAGCTGGCTTTTAGAACAGCCAATGAAATGACACGTAAAAGATGTGTTAAGCCAGGTGCCAGTGGTGCACCCCTGTAATTCTAGCTACTCAGAAGGCTAGTATCTAAAGATCATGTGCTCAGGAAATTCTGTGAGACTCTTATCTCCAGATAATCACCAGAGAACTTAAAGTGACGTGATAATTCAAAGCAGTAGAGGACTAGCTTTGAGCAAAGTGCTCAGAAACAGTGTCCAGGCTCTGAGTTCAAGGCGCATGTCCCATGACTGACAAAAGAAAAAGATGTATTAAAATGATGTGTGAAAAGATGCATTACAAATGCAATAAGGACCGTACAAAATACCTTTATTTTTTTCAAATTATTAGTTTTTACTTTAATAATTGTATTTTGTTGTCAGAGTGATGTATAGAGGGAATCCTGTCACATTTATCAGGTAATGGGTGCATTACCTGATACCCCTTCCCATGTTTTTCTCCCAATTTCCCTTACACCACCCCTTTTGACTTATATATTTTACAAATACATAGTTTTTGCTGGGCACTTGTGGATCACACCTGTAATACTAGCTACTCAGAAGTCTGAGATCTGAGGATCTCAGTTTGAAGCCTGAAGGTGGAGAGGTAGGGAGGAAAGTCCAGGAGACTCTTATCTTCAATAAACTACTCAAAAAAAAAGCTGGAAGTGGCTCTGTGGCTCAAGTGGTAGAGTGTTGGTCTTGAGCAAAAGAAGTTCAAATACAGAGCCCAGACTCACAGTCTAAGCCCCAGGACTTGCAAAATAAATAAACAACAACAACAAAAAAAACAGCTACTGAGTTACTAAAGAGAAGTATTTTTGGGTGTCCATTCAGATTACTGCTACATATGGACTTTGTAAATCGCTCATTTATTTGATGACATATAAATGACAGGTGACAGACTCAGCAAGCCACATTTCATATGGATTTGGCCCCCTGAGCTAAGTTTCAGGCACAAAGCTTGTTGAATAAGGGAATTCTACTCCATGATAGTATTATTCCTTACAGATTATCCAGTGGTACCATTGCCAAATATATTCTCAGAAAAGTACCATTTACAGAACTTCAAACATTTAAAATGTCTTAATGAATTTATAGCAAAAGTTCCCTTAATTGTTGTCTCTATTGATATAAAAGGAAAAAAATGACTTGCTTTAGAATTGAAAGCTCTTCTGTATGAAAAAAAAATGGAACAAGGAAAGCGCCTTCTTCCAGCTACAAGAAGCATGAAGAAAAATAACTCCCACTTGGTCAGAGAGACAGAATTAAATACAGACCTTAGAATTGAAAGCCAGTGCCAAGTCTACCACAGTGATACCCAATATTGGAAGAGCAGGAACCTGGTAGATATAACACCCA